>NW_024070197.1:51557737-52050626 GCF_014754425.2 Oryx dammah
ACTCCACGCGCCCCCGGCCCCGGCCTTGGCCTTGGGCGGCGGCCCCCGGCCCCGCGTGGCGGCGCGGCGCGGGCGGCAGCATGGTGGAGAAGCGCTGCCCGCTGCAGAGGGACAGCGTGTACCGCTGGTTCTCGGAGCTGCCGTCGCCGCAGCGCGTGGAGTTCCTGTGCGGCCTGCTGGACCTGTGCATCCCGCTCGAGCTGCGCTTCCTCGGCTCGTGCCTGGAGGACCTGGCCCGCAAGGACTACCATTCGCTGCGCGACTCGGAGATCAAGGCCAACAACCCGGCCGACCTGGGCAGCCTCACCAACCTGACGGACGAGGTGGTGCGCAGCAAGCTGCTGGTGTCGCTGGCGCTGCTGGGCTCGGAGCAGCGCGAGGCGGCGGGTGTACTGTACCGCACGCTCACGCACATCGACTCCATCATCCACAACTACGGGCTGCAGCTCAACGAGGGCCGCACGGGCGATGAGTTCCTGCTGCTCTTCACCATGGCCTCCAACCACCCGGCCTTCAGCTTCCACCAGAAGCAGGTGCTGCGCCAGGAGCTCACGCAGATCCAGAGCAGCCTGAGCGGCGGCGGCGGCGGCGGCCCCGGGGGCAAGAGCACGCTGCCCACCTGCCCGGCCTGCCACAAGGTGCGTACCTGCGCCCCAAGCCCCCACCCCAAACCCCCACCGGAACCTGACCTCACGCCTTGCTCCTCAAGCTGCCACATTACCGCAAACCCCAGAGCTTCCGCCCTAACCGTGTCCTCACCGACCCCCCCACCCCAACCTCCCACTCGCACCCCAGGCGTCCGCGCCGCACTTCACTCGTGTCCCACGCCTCTCCACCCGGTACCTCCAACCCCACCCTCACTTCAACTTGCCATCTCCACCTTGCACTCCGAACCCGCACCCCAGGACCCCGCCTGGCCCCACACGCCCTTTGGGGACCCGGGGGAGGGGGCTCCGGGATTGGGAAGAGCGCCCTGACCGAAGGCCGGCCAGGCCTTCGGTCCACGTCTTCCGCTGGAAGCGCGATAAGGCCTTTGTCCCCTTAATCAGGTTCTTGGGCGACAGATAACCGCTACACAGTGTGTCCTCTTGGTTCCTCCAAATCTGGTGTTTATTATCAGAAAAGGAAGCCGCTAGTGAGGTGGGAGGTGGAGATTAGAAGGTGCTGGAAGGGTAGAAAACGTTTGCAGGGTGCCGTGTGGGGCCCGAGGCCTAAGTGCCGGTATCCCCGGAGCGGTGGGGCCAGAGTCGCCCCGAGGAGGTTAGGGTTGGCGCGGGCCGCAGGCCGCCGTGGGCACGTGTCCGTGTGTGCGTGTACGTGAGTACACACGTGAGTGTGTGCATGTATGCGTGTGTATGGAGAACATATGTGTATTTCTGAATGTGTTCCTGTGTCTGTGTTTATATTACGTGTAAGAATCAGGCTACCGTAACAGAAGGAAAAACGGGTTTGGAGCCTTGAACACCCGTGAAACAGTTACTTCTCGGTGACCCGCCTTCCTTTGTAGGAAAGGATCCCAGACTGATGGGGAGCCGGCTAGGACTAGTTAAAAGATTTGGTGTCTTCAAATTAAACAGGAAGGGCAGAGTGGTCATTCACATAGAAATGTGAACTTTTGTCTAAATGTTTCAAAACTATGTAAACACAAAGTGTTTGGAGCTCAAACTTATTTTTAGCAGCCCCCTGGGACCCTGTGCTAGGATTGTTCTCCAAGCAAAAGGATTTATCTCCAGGTTCCTATGCAATATTGCTCTTTACAGCAAAAAAAAAAAAAAAAAAGGATTTATCTGTGACCATGTGTGGTGTGTGTTTTTGTATTAAAACTGATTTTCTTTGGGAAGTGGAAGATTGCAGTCACACCAATAGTCTTAAGTGCTTTGCGATCACAGCTGAGTGTTCTAAACTAAAACTTTGATTCTCTAATTTGCTAGGGGTGGTTTTTCAGCTGTCTTTCACTGGTGAATTGTGGCTTTTAATGACTTCCTTTGAGACGTGGTTGTGGTACCTACATTGGTTTTTAATCTGTCATATCTCTTTTGAGATAGGTGCTACCTCTGAGACTGTAGTCTCGTTTTTTAAGTGTTCAAATCCCACCCTAAAAATGTTCTTGCATTTACAACAAAGGGAAAGCAGGGTCCTGTGAAATGTGGTTGTCCCCAGGGAGCTCAGTAAGCTTTGGGGTGCTGCTGCTTTGGGGGTTCAGTCTCCAGTGGCCAGTTTCACCAGCCAGTCCTCTGCTCCTGTTGCTAAGCACTGCCGCTGTCCGTGGCTGTTACTCCATTCGTAGTCAGCTCTTGAAGGGGATTCTTTAATGTGTACAGATGCCTCGCCTTGTGAAAGCAGTAGATGGTGATGATTTTAACTTTGGAGCAGTGAGCTAACCCTGGGAAAAAAAATGGGCAGTGAACTAAAGCTAGAAAAAAAATATCTTTGATAAGAGAGAGTTTTTGCCAAACCAGAACTACCCCTTGAATGAGGTTCGGGGGCTGATTCCCCTCCCCAGTCCCCCCTTCCTCCCCGCTCTGTTGGTCTGGCATGGGCTTAGAGTTGACCAGCCGTGTGACCTTGACCAGAATCCCCTCTTCGTGGTGTTTTGGAGCGGATGGCCTTGTGGGCTTGTTTGGGGGTTCCATGAGGTCCCCTGTGAGGTGCCCAGCAGATACACTGGGAGCTTCCTTTGCTGCCTTGTTGTCTTTGGCTTTCTTTAGAGGAGCACTGATTTTTTTTTTTTTTTTAATGATTTTGGCTGCAACACAGGGCTTGCAAGATCTTATTTCTCCTGCCAGGGATTGAACCCAGACCCCTGGCCATGAGAATGCCCAGTCCTAACCACTGGACTGCCAGGGAATTCTCTAGGAGCGCTAACTTAAGTAAGGCACGTTGTTAGGGAGTGAAATATTTATGTTTCAGAATGTTGGTGTTTTCTAAGTTGACTTTTGAATGTGTAGTTACTTTATGTTTCAGAATGTTGGTGTTTTCTAAGTTGACTTTTGAATGTGTAGTTACTTTATGTTTCAGAATGTTGGTGTTTTCTAAGTTGATTTTTGAATATGTAGTTACTTGGAGTTGGCATTTTTCTGGTTCATCTGTGGGGAATTGGAGAGATCTGCCTGACCCTTGATAATGAAGTTATAGTGAGTAACTTAGGGGCTCTTGCTTCCATGTTTCAGAAACAGTCATGGTGTCTAGTTTCACCGGGACAATCTAAGCTCACTCGCATTCATTTAACTTTCTGTTCCTTTGCTGATGTCTAGTGTATGCCTGAGGTTGATGCAAAACTCACGTGAAATTTACCATGTGAGCCTTTGCCTTCTTAGTATCTCTTCAGTCTGACATTTAGGGCAGTCCTGAAAAAGCAACCTGGTTAAATCTCTGTTTACATTTCTTTTTTAAGATGTTTTTTGTTTTGAGCTTGCTGAGTTTAGAGACTTTGTGTCTTTTAGAGATAAAGATGGTTGTTTTTTATTCTTTATCCTGTTTAAAGAGAGACTTGCTAGTAATTAAATTTTCTCATACAGTGGTTATTTCCAGTTGCTTCTCCAAAGTCTCACTGTTATTTTAAAATTCTTCTTTCTCCAAGGACTTGTAGAAGAAGTTTAAAAGTGTGAAGAATGTAAACTAGACATTTTAACTTTCAGAAAGGAAGGTATTCATAGAACCTGGAGGGAGAGCAGGGTGGCTTCATGGTGCTCATAGCTGACGGCACTATAGGTGTGTAGTGCAAACTGGTGATGGTAGCTGGTTTCCACTTGACCCTGCCTCTGTCTTTCATTTTATTTAATTATAAAGTCAGAGTTTTGGAAAGTTTATTTATCCTTTTCTATCTTTTCTCTGTATAAATGATAAGGTGCTGTGGTATCTGCTTATTTTTTTAAATAACAGCTTTATTGAGATTTAATCCCTATATTGTGAAATTCACCCCTTGAAGGTGTGTGATGCAGTTTTTTTGTATATTCACAGAATTGTGTAATCATCCCTGCTGTCTGATTCCAGAACATATTCATCACCCCTAAAAGAAATCTGTGCCAATTTGTATCACTTCCCATCCCCCCTCCCCTAGCCCTGAGAACTGTACTGCGTTCTGTCCGTGGGTTTGCCTGTTGTAGACACTTGATGTCAGCGGGGTTACAGTGTGTGGTCTCTGTGGCTGATTGCCTTTCCTCAGTGCACTGCTCTCAAGGGTCCCTCGGGTTGTACGAGGCCTGTGTCAGAACTGCTCTCCTTGTAGGCTGAGTGCTTTCCATTGTGTGTGTGGATGTGCCCCGTTTTGTTTGTCCCTCCATCAGTTGGTGGACAGGTGGATTGTTTCCGGTGCTTGTTTCCGAAGGACTCTTTTTCCTTCGTGGCTAGTAGACTCTTAATCCCTTACACCTAACACTCACCCGGTCATCTTTGGAGTGTTGCCAGCATCTGGCCGTCCTGAGGGACCTGACTCTCAAGACGGGAGTCCACCTGGTGGATGGCCGTGTAGTGCGCAGCGCTGTGCCCTGCAGGTCTGGGCTTCCGAGGAGCCACTCTGCTCTTGGGGCTGATGGTCAGCTCCAGGGGCACGCTGTGAGCCCCTCCTGCCCTTGTGTCCGGAATCCCTGGGTCAGGAGCTTCACGGACCTACTGTGAGAGGGTGCGGAAACCTGTTTTTAAAGTGCTTAGCGCAGGAGGGTGGTGGTTGGTGGTGGTCTTCTGGCCGTGTGCCCTGGTCAAGCTCTGGAGCCCTCCGCTGTGGAATGAGCACCAGAGAGGCTCGGGGTCCACGCAGGTGCGGTGAACACACCTGCTAACAATCCCTTGCCCAAGGCGAGCAAGAGCTGACTTTGTCTCTGACTTTAGGAAAGTTTTTGGAAATCATTGCAGTTCCGAAGGGAGACACCGAGTAATTTGTCATGTGAGCTAGAAGTGGCTTCCTCTGGTTTCTCCTTTAATCTTAAACCCTGGTCTGCTGGAGCTGGGAGTCGTCTGAAACCACAAGAAGGGACTTTGCTTGGAGCCACTGTGCTTCCTGCTCAGGTTAAAGGAAGCGCTGTGCCTGGAAGGCCACTGCAGCTCCGCGGTCACGCTTGTTCCGGGCAGCCCACGTCCAAGGCCGCCCGTCAAGGCCACTCCCAGCAAGTCTGACTTCCTTCGGTGCACTGCAGGAGAGGGTGTCCTGAGACAGATTGATTGGATTTTTTTGGCCAGCTTTTGTAGGTCCCAAAGACTGTCCTCTTTTTATAGTGAAGTACATGGTATGGGAATTGAGCTGTCCTGGGGTGCAGTTTTCACTGCTTTCTTGCTGCTGGTGTGTTCATCACAGATGAAAACCCCTCGCCTCTTCTGTAGCTGTCGTTCTGCTGCTTTCCTGCTGTACGATGGCTCAGACTATGTGACACTTGAGATACTGTCCTTTGCCCTCAGGTTAAATTCAGGCCACTTACTTTGACATGAGCTAGTTTACACGTGCGTTGTTCAACTAGACAAACGTTTGCGTTCCTAGTTCACATGTGTTCTGGGGTGTATTTGTGGAAGCTGGAAGTTTCCTATCCTGTTAGGATGTGATGAGCAATGAATGGGGTGGCATCACTGATGCAAGTTAGAATGTAAGTGTAGATAAACATCAACGTTAGCCTTGTTTCTGCAGTTTTTGAAGTTCATTATTCTTATTTAGTCTTTATTTTACCCATTTTCTCCTCAGTCCTGTACTTTTGGATTGAGGACATTTTGGATGACTGTATTTTCCCAACAAATTCTTTTGTGCATTTTACAGCTTCAGAGGAAGTAAGGAGAAGGGACCTGAGCTGGTCCAGCTTCTGTTTGTTGGCGGAATTGGTGACTGTTAATAAATAAAAAGAAAATTTTTATTACATCTAGGAAAAGCAGTTTCTACTTAAGTATCCTTTTTCCTTGCCTTCGATGGGTTAAATTTTAGAAGAGATCCCTTGAATATCTTTTTTTTTTTTTTTTGAGAAACCCCCACTCAGAATACTGCTTCTCTCTAGTTTAAGTAAGAACTGTTGCTGCAGGTTCACTATTATTGATAGTCTACAGATTATTGAGGGGTTCCTGATTTTTCACTTTTACCCTTGACGTACATGGCTTAGAAATTCGTTTCCACAGGAGAGTTTCACCCAGTCTCCATAGTTGTTTTGTATGTGCCTCACTCTGTATAGTAGCCTCTCTGTTTTACAGTTGCCCTGTAAGACTCAAACGTTATAGAAACACTTCTATCAAAGTAAAAAGCAGTTATCGAGAAGTGATAAAAATATTTGATTAGTTCTGAAGCAGCTTGTTTTGTTTTGGGTCAGAAGGCCTGGAGTCATTTCGAGTGAAGAGAAGACAGAGGCAGGACAGACCCTCTTTCCAGTAATTGCCGCCCTGGCGGCTCTCGCTGGTGCAGAGTGTCACGTGTAGGAGGCAAGGCTGGCGGCGGGACCACGGACTCGCCTGTGACGGGTCAGGGCTTGGGGTGGATGTTGTGCAGGTTTGTAGAAAAATTAGCAGCCCTCAAAATGTCTTCCCTCTCCCCGTCCTATCCTTAATTGCTCCTTTCAGGGGCAGAGCTTTCCTTTCTGTCCCAGGAAGCCCCTCTGCCTCCGTCCTGGTCCCATCTTTCTGTTTCCTCAGGGACACTGTTGGGTCACGTGCTGTACTCTGCCGCTTCCTGTCCTCCCCACCTCCCCACGCCAGTCTTTGACCTTTGCTGTTTTCCCACTTGGCGCATCAGCACTTTGCTGGAGGCAGCAGAACCCTTCCTTGCACATGAACCCTCGGCCATCCACTGTGGTCTCGTTCCTCTGTGGCCAGGTCTTGCTTTCCAGGGGGCACCCATTTTTAATAGTCTGGTGTGAAGTCTTCCAAAGTTCTAATGCCTATCTAAATATATACATACGTATTCTTTGAAAACATAGTGTATACATAATTCAGTACAAATGGATCTCTCATCTACGCCGTTCTTCATGAGTGTGACTGAGTGTGTGCACGCACACATGTGCACACACACCCCCAGTGATACAGGACACAGTAGCCTCTTTGGAATCAGTACTACTGCTCTGGGGCTGACTGTCAGCTATTCCTCAGCCTCCTGTAACCTGGCTTCTGCCCCCAGCCTCTTCAAGGAAAACAGTTTTAATTAAAGAGTACCCAGTAATCTTTTAAATTAAGAATATTTTAATAATGAGAGGTAAAAATAAATTGAAAAGCTACAAAAGAATATTCAATGAACCATCCCCTTCTCCTCACTCCCCTGTCCCCCATGCACTTGGGGAAGGATACACAGAACATTTCAGGCTTCTGTTCCCTTACCTGAGTGTAGATACATTTTTAAAACAGGTTTATTTTTACCCAGGAACCCATGCAGTTCTGTTCCCCTCTTTGTTTCTTGTAGAACCTTCCAGAAAGACTCTGTATTTATAGATACATGACTGGTGCCTTACCGCACGCACAGGTCTGTCCATCGCTTGTGCCTCTTGGCATCTTTCTTGATGGGCATCGTGTTGCCTGCAGAGCTGCTGCCCTGGGTCTCTGTTGATGGGCTCTGTTCCCATCTCACTGCTGCAGACCACCCTGTCACTTCCCTGTCCTGTGCATGCCACCTGCGTGTGGCAGACAGCACGTGTGGCCTTCTATATGTGGTAAGTGTGTCTGCAGAGAAGAAGCCTGGACGTGGGGTTGGCTGTGGGTCACATGGTCTCTGCTCCTGTGATTACTGGGGTGTTGCCCAGAATGTGAGGAGGTGAGGAATACCGCTCAGTGTGGGGGCACATGTTCAGGTGATCCATTTTATTTATTTTTGTTGAGCTCTCTATATCCTTTGCCCCCTCTCTGTTGGGTTATTGATCTTGTCTTTATTCTTTTTTAGGAGCTCTATAAGTTTCAAGGAAATTGTCCTTTTGTCTCTAGTGAAAGTTTCAGGAATTTATTTTCCAGGTTTGGGTTTTTTTCCAAGACTCTGCCATGCAGTGTGGGCTTTTCCTTTTGACGTTGCCTTTGTCAGTCTTGCCTGGCTTCGGGGTGTTGTGTTGTAATTAGAAACGCAGTGTGCATTGTGCGTTGTACACATGACTGTACATGTGCATAGACTGTGCTCATAAAAACGTAATGCATTGTACACAACAACCATTCCCTGTGGTGTGCTTATATGGAACTTGGTGTGGTTTCTCATTTTGCATTTAACCAATCCATCTGGAATTTATTTGGTCTAAGGTACAAAGCTAGTTTTATATTTTCCAGATGACAGCCTAGCTGTCCCAGTGCCATTTGTTGAATAACACACCCTCCCTCTCAGATTTGAAATGTGGCGTATTTCCGGGTATGTTTCAGTTCACTTCTGGACTGTCTGTTGGATCTCACTGATGTCTCCATCCTGATGACCTGTGATTTGCCAGATTCACCCCTTATCTTTCTCATCTCATTTGTTCCGTGGGCTCTCTGCACTGTAAAATTCTCTGGGGGATGGTGTTTTGTTTTTTAAACAACTGTGGCTGCTGAGACTGCTCAGTTAAAGGGTCTGGGTGGGGCTTGGTTGGGGCTGCCTGGGAGCCCCGCCCCACCTTATTCTCTGAGAACCCTCCCCCACCCCCACCCCCAACTTCCTCCCCTTGTTTGTGCCTTTGTTTCTGTTTCTCCTGCTCTCCTGCCCTTTTGATGATGGTATTCCTCTGACTTCTCTCTGCTCTTGTTACTTGATAATTCATGACATTTCAGCTGTGGTCTGCCCTCTCTCTTATTCCCCAACTCTAACCAGCTGCGACTGAGCTGTGGCCGGATGTTCCAGGGAGCTCGGGGCGTCCAGAGGCGAGGTCCTGTCTTCCATCCCTGACCGCTGAGCAGGACCCACACCGTTGGCAAGTCTGCCTGCTTTCTCATCTCCACAGTCATTGATCTCCACCGACACGGCTGCACGACAGCCGGGTTGTGCTCTCCTGTCTGTCGGTCTGTGTCTCGCTCCCCCTGTCCCCCACCTCTCCCTGACGATCTTGGCATGATGGTTACATATGCGGGACACTTCTTTGTAAGTGGATTTGGGTAATTTATGAGGGCGTCAGGGCACTGAGCACAGTAGTCTTCTGGGAATGAGCACAGTAGTCTTCTGGGAATAAGCACAGCCCTAGCCATGGGCAGCTCCACTTCATCCCGAGTCAGGAAGCAAGCGAGTGACGGCCTCCTTTTAGAATTAACTGCTGTCCTTAAGTCCACAAGAGACAACTGTAGAGCTTCTCTCCCTTGTTTTGTGATCAAATTTAAAAACAGAAACTTTGGTGCCTTATCTCTTTTTAGAAATAACAGTGACATGTTCGGGTGCTGCCGTTAAGCGGGCTCTGGTCTAGGATCCCTGATCTGGGTCTAGTGTGTGACGGTGCCCCGCTGACTGCAGGCTTCGGGTGTCGCAGCAGTGGCCCGGGAAGCTGCCCGTAGGGCTGGTGCTCTCTGGCCTGAGCTCCTAGCGTGGCGCGCGCCGTCCCAGCGTGGCCACCTGCCCTCGGCCTGGCTGTGTGTCTTCAGCTCTGTCTGTACTCAGTTCCTCATGTTCATGCACCCCCTTTTCCCCCGAGTGCCCCCCAGATGCTCTGCTCTCAGAGTGGACATCTGGCCCCACTGCTTGGCTCACACAATCTATGAAGAAGCCTTCTTTGGCTCCTTCTGCCCTAGCCCTTACCATACTGTGTTGTAATAGGTTTCTTCACATTTTCATTCCCAAACTTTGATTATTGGAGGCAGAGACTGTGTCGTCATCTTTTAGTCCCAGAGGCTAGCGGTCCCTGCCTCCTGGTAGGGGGGCTTTGTCCTGAGCAGTGGAGGGACATGCCGGGGGTTTTCGAAAGGCCACCTGAATGGAAACATTGTCTTCCTCAGTGCTTTTCTTTCCCCTGGGCCTATTAGTAACAGCTAACGGCTGTTTCTCTTATGTACTATATAGATGCAGAGTCTAGTGAATTTTAACTTCTGTGTCCTGCTTTTTTTATTTTTCAAAAGCTGGTGTGCAAAAGCTTCTGTTGGGAGAAACTCTCTGAACTTGATAGTTTGGCTTTATATATACCTTGACAAAACCGAGTTGATGGACAAGTGCACTGAGAGCCGGGAACAGAGAGTGTATTCTTCCAGTGTTCTGATGGGCTTGTCGCCTGTAAAACTACACACGTGGGTCAGGTGGTCTCAGAGAGGAGTCTGTAGCTCTGAAAGTAAGACTGATTGTATTCATGTAATGTTTGCAAAATTGTAAATCGTGGTAAGCCTAGATATTTCAGTGTACTTACTGTAGAATGGCAGGAAACCGAACGACTGTTACCATCCTAGTTGTTAGTTATATTTCTGTTCTACTTTAAACGTTGATGTCGAATTCATCATGAGAAAGTAGCCTTGTAGCATCATTTCTGATTATTTAGGACTTTTACATAAGAACCTCAATAGAATTACTAGAAAGAAATTGTTCCTCAGTTTTCTTACTGATTCACAGTGAATCTAATTAAAACATGTATTATGTAGGAACTACTTCTAGAAATATTATAGTCTAGACTAGAAAAAAAAATAACTGAAAAGGAAAGAGAATTAATTTGTGGGGAAGAAAAACAGCCCCTCCTCCCATCACATTTGGGCATTTTAATAAAAATTAAAAGCTTGGGGATAATGGTAACAGCCTATCTCTATAACAGTTAATTAAGTGAATGAGATACTTTGATGTGGGTTGTTGGGCCATGTGGGAGAGTGTGTGGTGAAAATAGCCTACAATGGATGCCCCATCTGTCTTGGGCTGTGACCCCACTGGACACAGCACTCCCCGGGCCCCTGCTTCCCCGGAGAGGACCACGCTTCTATCACCAGCTTCCCGACCTCTGTTCCGGTGTGCTAACTTTGCAGATGGGAATTTTCTGAAAAGGCTTGTTTGTGTGGGTCTTTTCCTTGACTAGTTACGAAGCTCAGGAGCCATGCGCTGGTAATACTTGTGTTGGGGAGGCTGAGTTACCAATCGCAGTGATTTTTTTCCAGCTCACAGGGCTCCTACCGAGACACATCCCTGGGGCCTGCTTCACTGGTGCTTCTGAACCTTTGATATGTCCTCATGTCCTCTTTTCCAGCTGGGGGTCCGGCTCACCCCCAGCATCTGTGGGCGCCTGCTCTGCCCATCGCCGATGCGCCAGTGTTCTGGGCTGATTCTGTGTCGTGGCTCGCGCCCTGGGGCGTCGTGCAGCAGCCCCGGGACGCGCTGTTCTGTGAGGTTTGTCAGGTGCTGGAGTGTTACGTCAGGGGCCAAAGTGGGCAGTCGAGCCCACTTCACTTATTATGACTAAACACTGAGCCCGGTTCTTAAAGAGTACCCCAGTATTGATGCATCCTTCTGGCCAGGATGTGCACGATACCGGTGTTGTGCATACTATGCCCTTCTCGTTGGAAGGGCTGAGGGTGAAAATAGCCTGTGGTGGATACCCTCTCTGTGTCTTTGGCTGTGATGTTCTGGAAAGAAACTACTGGAATGGACCTTGCATGCCGAGGGGAGCAGCTTCCACCAGGACACCGGTCACATGACTTACGTTTTTCCTGAAGGGGAGGACTATCTTCCTGAATGTATTTTACATTTCAGACAGAGTCGCTTTCAGAGTTTATAGAGATGGGGGTTTGTTCCCACCTGGCTGTGCCTTTTGAACTTGTGCATTTAATAGCATTTCTCTGTGACCCCTTGCATCATTGTGTTCCTCACCGCTAACATTGTGCCTTTCTCTCCAAACCACTGTTTTGAATACTCCCCAGCCCCACCTTAAATTTCCTGCCTATCACCTGCTCAGTTCCAGGAGAATACACCTGAGCTGTTAGGTCGTTTAAAATAAAGCTCTGAGTGAGAGCTGGTAGTGCGCTCAGACGAAGCCTTGCCTGCTCTGCACCTTGGCCATGTCGCCAGCCTGGACCGCGGTGGCTTGCTGCGAGGCGCTCCCGCACTGTCCTCCCTTACTGCCAGGCTCTGGTTTAATCGTAGGCTGTGGGGTGGCCTGGAGCCGAAGTTGTGAGCTTTTGGGGGCACACGGTGGGGCTGGGTGTACCGTGGGGCTGTACCTCCCAGGGCTGCTTGTGAAGAACTTGGCTCTAGAGTTGCTTTGCTAGAACTCATCTAGTTACGTACTTGGTACCTCGTGCTGAGATTTTTGAGTGGTAATCATTTTTTTTCTCCCATCTTTTCGCTCTTTTTAATGAGCAGAGCTCTAGGGTAAGGAATATTAAGAGGAATGTTTTTATGTGGAAAACAGTTTTTGGTTAGCTCTGGCTTTCACTTGTCCTAAGTCAGCAAATAGCTTTCACTATTAAACTATCTATTTTCTTGTTCTGGTTTTTTAGAGACACGTAATCACTGCTTTAGTAAAATGCTTACAAATCACTTTTCGTTCTGATTTTATGTGTTTTTTCCCATTGACTTACAAGTATCAACATTCAGCACGTTGTTCTTCCCACTGTAGAGGCGGCACTTGGAGAACAAGTTGGAAATCAGGGACTCTGTAGACGCTGGAGTTGCGGGTCTGTTCCTGCTCCTGGAAGCCCCTCCCACAGGTGTTTGCTTGGCTGGCTCCTCTCCCGCCAGGCTTTAGCTCCACTGGCCTGCCCCCAGTGGCGGGGTTTCCTGTCGGGGCTTCTCAGCACCTCTGACAGCTCCGTGACAGCACCGGCGGCCAGGAGACAGGGCAGCCACCGGGATGAGCAGCTGCTGTGTTTTAGAAGTGGCTTCTGTTTGACCTTTTCATGTTGTTTGCATCTTGTAGAAAGGTGCTCTTATTTACACTTGGTATCTTTAGCTTTTTTCCTAATCCTAATAGTGATTATTCCTTTCTAAAAAATTAGAAAACAAAAAATATATTTTAATCACTCAGATAAAAAATACTATTAAAATTATGGCATATTTTTTTCTTTTTCCAATGCCTATAATGTATGTGTCTATACAATTTATATGTTACACATTCACATACCTAAATGTGAGTGTTCCCCATGCCTTTCATTTTCTGAAGTTGTTTTTTAAAGGCTGCATAATATTTAATCATATGGATGTACATTTGCGTATTTAGATATTAATCTTGATGGATATTTTTTTTCCCCCTTTTTGGCTGCACTGCACGGCTTGTGGGATCTCAGTTCCCTGACCAGAGATCAAACCCATGCCCTCAGTGGTGAAAGCTTGGAGTCCCAACCACTACACCACCAGGGACTTGCCTGTTTTTCTTCTTTTGAACCTTAAATGCACTTTCTTGCACACAAACCCTTGTATCACTGGTTATCTTCTTAGGACAGATTCCTCCCAGCGCATGAGTGGGCCCAGGGGTCTAGAGGCAGTGAAATTTGTTACAGACACACGGCTGTGGCGATTTGCACTTGCTTGCTGGGGGCGAGGTTGCTCCCCTGTGACATCACGAGCACTGACTCATGGGGCATTTGTCTGCCTGTGGTCCAGATAATCAGGTCACTGTCCATGCTGTTGCAGGGTGGCACTCGCTCTTCATAGAAGAGTTGCCCGTGGGTGGAGTGTCTATTTAGAGGAGAGGGCAGCCCCCAGGTTCCCAAGACCGGTGATGCAGAATCCGGGGTCCTGCCTGGACTGCGTCCCTGGGCGAGGTCATCGATACAGCTTTGCATGCTCTGCTTGGGGTGCGGTCGAGCGGCCGCCCAGGGGAGCTTCTCTGTGGGACCCTGTGGGTGTACGTCCCCTCCAGGTGTCCCGTCTGTGCCGTGTGTCAGCACGTGAACCTGTGCAATTGCCTTCCTGGCTGGCCTGCATATGCCCTGGTTGTCACAGCAACTGCCATTTCACTGAGCCCTGACTGTCTTTCCAGCACGCTACTTCAAATGCTTTCCATTTAATTCTCACAAAAACCCTGCAAGGTGGGTGCAGTGGAAGAAGCTGAACGTGTGCCGGAAAGAGGTCTTGGCCTTGGTGGCTTGATCGGTGGGGCCACGGCTGCAGAGTCCGAGCTGTGTATGAGACAGGGTCGAGGGGGCCCTGGCTGAGGGTGCAACCAGGACAGAGGCCTCCAATTTTTCCTGACCATCTTCCTGCCCCGGAGGCCCAGTGGATGGAGCAGAGGGCCGTGGGAGATGTCAGGAGCCAGATCCCGTGGGTCGTAGGAGGGGCGGCTGGGAAGGTGGAAAAGAAGCTGACTGGCCCAGAGGGTGTCAGTCGGCGGGCACTGGCAGGAAGCGGGACTGCAAGTCTAATGGAAAACATCCGTCAGGGCTGTGCTGGGCTGGTGGCTGGACCGCGTCTTCCCAGAGCCTCCCGGCAGCAGCAGAAGCGACCCCGGCACCAAGCAGGGCTCCGTTCTGAGTCCATCAGGCTGCTGACGGCTCTGCTTGTGAGCGTGAGTCAGACAGCGCTCGGTTGAGCAGTGTGGGTCACATGGGGCAAATTAGCTTCACCAAAAATAACCCCAAAAACAGCATTTCTGGGAAGCACAAGTGAAGACAGCTTTCAGTGTAAACAAAGGACCAGAGAGAAGATAGAGCCTGGGTTGAAAGAAGTGAACGTTTGGAAAACTAGGAAGACATGCTTTAAAAGTGCCAAGGAAAACAAATGTTTTTTTTTCTTGTTTCAGTTTTAGTTTTCTTTCCTGTATTTATGTAGGATGCAGTGCATCCATCCTGCTGGGTAACTCCAGGGTTCCATGTGCCGTCAGGGCTGAGAACCAGAGTCATTTCCGCGCCACTGCCCCCGCCCCCGGCTTTGCTGGATGAGTTCTCTGCTTCAGTGTTCATCAGAGGGGCTGACGGCACTGCAGTCCATTTTTGCAGCCCCCTCCTCAAAGGCTGTGAGTCTGGAGCGTGGCATCTGTTTTGGCCGGTTGGGCTGTTGCAGGCTGGGCAGGGGTGTGTGTGTGTCTGCTCCACGCAGAGAGGTTCTTCACGGGCCAGGAGGGCCTGCGCTTCTGTTAGCTGTTGCTGAGACCCTCAGTCTCCCTCACCTTAGGATCAGGACTTAGAATTACCCGCCAGGGCAGCAGAGAGAACGTGGGGGTTCCTGGGGGTCAGGCCAGATGTGGGAAGTCGGCTGCCATTGTGTTTAGGGTATTGGAAATGTCAGCCTACCAAAATACTGTTTGTTATTTAAAATCTTGCTTTTTGAGTAACTTTGTTGTGGCTCAGTTGCTAAGTCATGTCTGACTCTTTGCAGCCCCATGGACTGCAGCACACCAGACTCCACTATCCCTTGGAGTTTGCTCAAACTCATATCCATTGTGTTGTGCTTGTCAGTGCTTTTACCTTATTTAATAATGAAGTTCATTTCTGGAATATTCTGATCATTGGATGATAAAAAAAAACTTTGCTCCACCTAAAGGAAATAATGCAAATTAAACTACAAATATAAGTAATTGGAAAATATAACTGTCTTACAGCATTTTGGTAAATGTTACCAAATGAATAGACTTTTTTGGCAGAGTGCTGCAGGGGGAGGGTTTTCTTCCTTGAGTTCCGTAAACTTGCAGGTTAGCCAGACCTGCAGACTTACTGAGCTTATGTGGGTCCGCGCATGTGGGGAGGGGACACCTGCACAGCCGGGGCCTTCCTGGGCCGGAGACTGGCCGCTGGGAGCAGGTGGGGTTGTGCCTGTCGCCGCCTCCCTGAGCTCTGTCTGTGGGGGGCTGGGTGTCCCGTCTCCTGAGGTGGCTGGTGCGTTCTACCCACCCCCACCTGCCCCAGGCCCTCCACCTCTGCCAGGTGCCCCGGCCAGGCCTGCACACAGCAGGGTCTGTGCTGCCGCCCACCCGCTTGCCAGGTAACAAGGTGAACTGAGGGCAGCGGCAGCCAGAGAGCTTCCTCTGTGCATCTCGCGTTCTCTTCGGGTCAGGGTTGGGACCAGAAGTCATGCCCCTTTTCCCCAAACCTTCTCTTTGGCTGTGTGTGTAGCACTGTGTTTCTCCATCTTTTAAAACTTGCTGCTTTTGGTAAACTTTAAAATCGTAACTTTTCTGTATTGTCCTTTTAAATTGTGAGTAGGTAGATATTAAAGCATTGGTCATTTTTATTCCTCTAAATCCTAAAAGTAATAAATACATTTGGCTATAAAAATTTTCAAATACTGGTCGTCATTAGGGGAAAAAAGTAAAGGTGCTGCCCCTCCCTCACCCGCTCCCAAGGACCCCCCTCCCCGCCCCTCCTCGCCCCTCCCCTCCCCTCCTGAGGTCACTGTAGAGTCCGAGATGGCCTTGGGGCGGGGGGGTCCTGGCTTTCTGTAAACCTAAGACGAGGGAGCGGGGATGGAGCAGCCCTCCTGGCTCCTGTCGGGAACTTGGTGTAGGCTGAACCCCCAAGGCCAGCATAAAGTGGGGGGCTGCAGGCAGTGGTCCTTTTCTTCCTGGGTCTCTGTCAATAGCTGTTCAAGGTATTTTCAGTGTTCCACTGTTACAGTGAGCGTGTCCCCCCGACACACACACACATCGTTCTCACCCATGAGTACTTTGTATGACAAATACCCAGAGATGGGATTGTAACGTATTTCTAGAATATGCTTTTTAAAAATGCACCTCCAAATAGATCCAGGTCTATCCTGTTCTCTCCTATTTTTATTAGAGCATTTTATTAGTTTTTTTCAAGATTTATAGGACAGTGTAAAGTCCTGCTTTGTAATTAATAGGAAACTGTGATTTGAAGAACTGAAAAATCAGGTTATGCCTCAGATAGGATTTGTGACGGCTTAGGTAACAGCTTCTACCCAGCGAGCGAACTGCTGGCCCAAGTCATGAGCCCGCATGTCTGCTCAAACCGGGATGGCTTTACATTTCAGTGGTGAGTGGTGAATTGCTCGAAGTTCTGTCTTCCGCCTGAAGTGCTCACACTAGCGATGACTGTTTTACAGAAATATTGGAAGCTACAGTAAACATCAGTGACTTTCAAATAAAAATGAAAATCCTTACACAGGAACTAAATTTAGGAAGAAAATAAGATGATGGTGGCTTTGTCCCCGCAGGTCACGCCCAGGCCGGAGCCCCCCGTCAGCAGTGTGAGCAACAGCTTGGAGAACGCCCTGCACACATCCACACATTCCACTGAGGGGTCGCTGCCCAAGAGGCCCGGAGGGAAACTGTCCAGAGGTGAGCCGGGGCCGCGGGGAGGATGGGGTGTGGGGAGGAGCTGAGGGTCGTGGCGTTTGGCTGGATGCTTCCAGGTGCTTTGAAAATGCCAGTCTTAGATGCATCACTTTTTCTGAATTCTGCCAGTTCTGCACGGACGTGTCTGGACTGTGGAAGTCTCGCGTCTTGATGTTTATCAAGGGGAAGTCAGTGGCCGTTGTCGTGCCGCGCCCCGCGCCGGGGCTCCTGCGTTAGAGCAGCGCTTTGTGCAGTGACGCGCCGTTGTCTCCGCACTCACGTGGTCGCCGCCAGCCCCATGTGGGGCCCATGGGACTGAGGGCCTGAACTCGTAGTCTTATTTCACTACGTTGCAGTTACGCTGGCTCAGCGAGGACAAGGCAGCTCTCCCTCCCACAGTGGGAGGCTGATCTCCCTGGTTCTCAGCCGTCTGGCTTCGTGCAGCCACAGTGGACAGTGTCAGGCCGGTGGCCCCCTGGCCAGTGGTGTGGGCCCTTGGGGGGCTCACAGGGACAGGATGGGGCGCAGCCCGCAGGGCCCCCAGCTGCTCTCGCCTTCTGGTTTGGAGCTGGGCGAGGGTGCCGGCGGTGCCGAGTCCTCACACCTGTGGCTGAGGGCCTGGATGGCTGTCCTCATTATGCTTTTCTCCTGTCGGCACAATTATCAAGATCCTTCATTCCTGTGTTTTAATGTAATTGCTGGTTGAACAGCAGTGTCTGTCTCTTGCCGGGATGCCTGGTGCAGAAAGGCAGGACTGTGGTAGGACTGGACCTGACTGCTCTCAGACATCATGACACTTAGAAGATGCAGTGAACCAGACCTTGCTGATTGTCTGCAGTGGTCTCCATTCAGTGGTCACAGGTAACCATAGTTCTTCTGCCGTGAAACTGACCTAGCAGGTAACTGGTCATTGGTTTATTGTTGGTGCTTTTCCCAGTACCCTGTTACTGCTCTTTGGAAAGTCTGAAGCCACTATCAGCGTTACTAGTTTTCTTGTCTTTTCTGTACCCCACTTCAGTTTTGGATTGTCTGTGCTTTTTAAAAGTCTTCAGAGACATAGTTCAACTTACAAACAGGTCAGACTTTTGTGTTTCTTCAGGTTACAGCTCAGGGGACAGTGGTAAGGACGGTCTGAAGCCCTGACTAGTCTTAGAAGGTGGTCCTAGCTTGTTATACTTTAACCCACCCGATCTTCCTAAGACCCTGTGGGACTCAGGTATAACAACCTGGTTCATTGTAACCGCAGTCCCCATTTCAGATAGGAGAACTGAGTTGTGGTTAAGCAGCGTTCCTAAGATAAGCTGGGATTCCAACTCTGAGATCCCAACACTTGGTTAAACAGAAGAGACTAGGAAAGGAAAGCCTTGCACGCATTAGGTGGAAGCCGTACCTTTTTCTCTCTACTGTTGACTGAAGCTTTCAGGTTCAGCCTTCCTCGGGAAGCCGCCTGGCAGCTCACAGGAGCCCGCTGGTGATGCCGCAGCCCCACGGAGCAAGCTGGTGCTCGTTCTGCTCAGGGATTAAATAACGGTGCCCAAGGTCATGCAGCTGGGGTGTCACAGTTTACACAGCTACAGGCTGCGGAGCCCCTGGTCTCCCCCTGCCCTGATGTATGGGTCCTGGGCCTGCCCGCCTGCCCTGGCCTCCTGTCCCCCATCTCCGCCACCATTTTAATTTCCTCCCAACACAGATGCTGTCACCCCTGGGCCTAGACTGCGTGTGGCTCTGCTCAGCAGGCCCTTCCCTTCCCTTTTAAAGTCTTGCCCCACAGTGCTGCTGTAGACTGAGTGAGTTCACCAGTCACAGCCACTGCGGGGCCTCATGCATGCGAAGGCTGAACAAATGCTTGCCTTATAACAAACGTAAATAAGTGAATTCCTCAAGTCCTTAAGTTCAAGTGCTGTATTGCTAACCATCCAAATGGAATATGGATTCATTTCCTAATTTTCTACTTTAGATGTATCTTTTATCAGCTTTATGTTTTCTGGATCATGTTCAACTTTTGTTTATATCTTTCTGGAGAACTAACAAATCAAATAATGCAGGGGAGCTAGATGATAAAATCAAAGAAAAGTAAATTTATAGAGTTCTTAAATTCATATAACGTGACCTAAAAAGATGTAGAAAAGAGGATCAGTTTAATCAGCATAGTAGTGAATGCTCAAATTTTAACAACAGTTAAAAGAAGCAGTGTTTTAAAAAATTATTTCCATTAACGCAGACAACTAAATGCTAGATGAAAGTGAGAAAGTAAATTGATATTTAGGAACATTATTTAGCTGAGACTTTTAAGAATACAGCTTTTAAATTCTTGGATGAAAATTAGATTTCAGTAATAAAACTGTAAAGCTGGAGGCATCTTAAATATTATTCTGGTTCAGTTTCTTTAATTATGAGGACACTGAGTTCTGTTGTATGGAGCTTGAGAGAAGGTGTTGTGCTAGAAAATGATTATTTTTCATATTTTCTCTCACTCATCAATAAAACCCTTTTTACTATGCTTTCTTTTAGCTTTGGTTTAGTTTTGGGTTTGGCATAAAATTGGTATCTTGTTATTGACTGTACCAAATTAAGCTATTTAACAAAGATACCCTGAAATCAAGTAAAACACATAATTAGCAGGAAACTGACGACAACTTGGTTTTTTCCAGAAGTCTTTAGGGTAGAAAGGGAAGTGTTTCAGAGGAGAGCCTCCTTCTCGGGGCATGTTAAAGCCATTACCTTGGGGTGGCCTGTTCTCTCGTGCGACGTGGCCGTCAGCTCCGGGAGGTCACGTGACGGCACTTGGCAGCGAAGGCGGCCCTTAGGCTGTGGGTCTCACAGGCACTCCCAGGCTGGGGTCGGGAGTGTGTTCCTGGACCTGGCGGTGTGGCTGCTGGAGGGGGTGTGAGCCCGCCGGACCCCGCTTGGGCCTTCCAGGGCACCTGCCTGCACTCTTACCACAGTGCATTTTATGGTCTTATCCACACAGCTCGGCTTCCCTCCTTTCTTAGTGACAGTAGTGCTCCGGTCATTTAATTAGGCATGGATCCAATTATAAAAATGGGAGTTCAGTGCAATTACACATCTTGCTGAAGGCCATGTGCTCTGACTCGTAAGATTTGAGGAGAACCGCTGGTGTACAACTTTAATAAGAAAAGAAGAAAACTTGAGCCCAGGAAATGCTGAAAGGAAGCAGCACACCGTCACGTGCTGTTTCTCCACGTGGGAGCAGGTTGGTGGCCTCAAGCCGGAGTCCCGCTGCGTGCCCCGCCTGAACCCCTTCACGGTCTGGGCCCCGGGGAGGCGCGCTCATCCTGGGTGATCTTCCCGCCCAGCCCTGGGTCTCGGGGGTCTTCCCAGTCAGCGCTAATCCTGTCTTGGGCTGTGTTCTCTTCCTCAGGTGATGGTTTGATATCCAGCCCCTTAAACTGACAAGTTTTTTCGCTTATACATTTCAGAAAGGAGTGGGGCTTCACGTGTGACATGACCCAGTCTGTAGGCTCACAAGGGTAGCAGGAGGGAAGGGGGGCCTTGTCTACCAGTGGGCTTTCAGTGGGCCGTCAGCAAACGTGTGTGCACACAGGTAAACACTCTAAAACCATGGAGCCACACTGCAGAGATGTGACAGGAAAACTAACCGTAACTCCACCACCAGACACAGTTAACCCTGTCAGTTTTGATCATTTATTTTCAGTCTCTCTTTTACATTTTAAGCTATAACCATGTTATACATGCAGTTTATAATGTTTCAGGTAAGAGGATAAGCACTTGTTCATGTTTGTATTGTCATAGACATGGGCTTTAGTAGCTCCAGAGCTGGGAGTGTCTTATAGCCATGGTCTTTAGTAGCTCCGGAGCTGGGAGTGTCTTACAGACATGGTCTTTAGTAGCTCCGGAGCTGGGAGTGTCTTACACATCTTTGAAGCCTGGCTGAACACCTCCCAGCCCGGCCCTCATGCTGGCCACCGTCACCACTCTTGCCTGCTGCAGAGACGCCACCTGACTCCACCACTGCCCCCAGCGGGTGTCCTCCTGCCCTCAGGGCCCCGTGTGGCCACAGGTGTTGCTTCCAGGGCAGGTGGCACCAGGAGAAGACAGCAGGTCTTGTCCGTGTGTTTGGTCCAGAGGCGTCCTGGCGGCACCGGGGCTGGTGATGCAGAACAGAGCGCAGCGTCTGGTGGGCTGGGGGCTCCAAAGGGGTCTCGCTAACATCTCAGACTTCTGCTCCGAAATGCCTCTTTGATCTAAAAACAGCTGAGTAACTTCATCTGCTTTTTGCATTTTCCGGTCCAGATATGAGTCACTTCCCGCCTTCAGTCCAGCTAGGGTTTTCCTTTCTGCTTTTTTCATAAACCCTAATGTTCAGCCCTGGAACTTGTAGGTACATGCGGGTGTCTATGGCCCAGGAAAATGCCAGACAGGTTTCCCTGTGCTCATTGACTTTGTATATTCTATTGTCTAAAGAAGTGGAGGGTCTGGGTTAGAGTGAGGTCACTATGGGTAAGTTTTTAAAAATAGTGACTGGGAGAGTGTAAGAGCTGTTTATTTGCTGACAGTCTGCCTGGGGAAGTCAGACGGGAACAGTGGGCAGTTTCACTGAGCGAGGCCGGGCAGCGCACAACTGCTAAACGTAGTGTTTTCTTTGTTTTGCCAGAAAGGAAACAAGCATTCTTGTTTTTTTTAAAGAGTAATTCCTTCCTGTGAGATGCTATTTTAAGTTTAAAATACTCAACCAAACGGGTTCTAGTGTCTCCCACGATCCCTATCAACCCTGATACAACTTTATAAATTTATAGAGGCTCAAAAATTCAGGCAGCGGTTTGTGAAGGCAAGGACTCTGGTCAGTGCTGGCCGCCTTGTGCCCAGCCCCAGAGTACAGCCCAGCACACAGTAGGCGCTTCATAAGATGAGGTGGTGAATGAACAAGTTGTTGGATCGACATGTTGTTTTCTGTGAAGATCCAGATGGTTGGTGTTTCTGGATTGGGGAGGAGATGTGGGGAGTCTGGCACCACTGCTGGGCTCTGCTGCCGGCGGGTGGAGAGCCCCTTTGGCGGTGCGTCAGCCCACAGTGTCGCTCTGCACCCTGGAGACTGTCACACCAACGGCCGAGGCTGCCTGCGGCCCACCCGCCCCTGACTTTATGGCACCACCCAGTAGAACTCCCTGTGATGACCAGGGTTCTGGGTCTGCTCAGCGTGGCAGCTACTGGCCGTGTGTGGCTGCCGAGTGCTTAAAATGTGGTTAGTGCAACTGAGGAATGAGGTTTTTAATTTTATTCAATTGTAATTAATAGCAATGTAAGTGGTCCCATGGGGTCAGTGGCTGCAGTAGTGGGAGGTACAGGGTTAGAACCTTTCTGAAGCCTGGTGCCCAGAGTTGCTTGTTCTCTGGGCACTTAGACATATTATGGGAGGAGAGAGTTCTGTGGCCAAAAAAAAAAAAAAATTGGGGAAATGTGGTTAATAAAGGTAGATTTACTTGTCACAGGACTTCTCAGAGCCTTTAATATGATCACGTACATGGGCAGTCTATGAAAAGGAGTTTCTTAGATTTTCCCTCCAAACTTTTGACCATGAAGCTTTCTGGGGGTTGGCCCTGAACGTCTTACAGAGTGGTGTTTGCTGGAGAAGACTCGGGATGTGTGGCCAACCAGGAGATGGGGCATCTGCAAAAAGTGTAACATGGTAGTTTTGTGAGTTACACTGGGTGTGTCAGGTTAGACAGGTGTTGAGTATCTGCAGACGTGCCCATAGTACACAGCCAAGTGACCTGCAGGGATACGGGTGAAAAATCAGGAAGGTGTGTATGCTGTTCACACAAGAAAGCCTCCCTCATTTGCTGGGGTCTTTCCGCAAGAGCTGGATTGTCTGACTGCTGTGCCTGCCAGAAGTTCATAAGCTTGAAGAAGCAAGCAGTTAAATGAGTATTTGAGATGCATTTGTGTTTGAATCAGAAACAGGACATACATACCTGAGTGTGATTTTGGGGTTTGGAAACTAGATCATGTTTATTAAGTGCTGTTTTATTTTCAGAAATATTTGTGCTTGAATATTTGCATCTTACAAACTTAATTTGTATCTTAAAACTTAAGTGCTTACAGGCTTAATTGTATCATTTTCTTTCTGAGGAGAGAAAAAAAGCACCCATGCGAGTGAAAGGGGAGGCATGAGGAGGGGATCGCTTTGGGGCTGTCTAACGTGACTGTCTTCTGTCCTGTGCAGCCGTGGCCCCTGCTCTGTAGGGGCGGCGCTAGGGGTCTGCAGCACCTGCTCCACAACTGCAGTCCTCGCGCCTGCAGCCTGGCCCCGCCCCAGAAGGAGACAGAAGACGCCAGCAAAGGCTCTGGGCAGCTGCGTCTCTAAACAACCAGAGTGGGAGATGTTGATCTTTAGTCTTTCAGGGATGAGAACAGAGCATAACTCACCCTCAGTTACAGTTGTCATCCATGCCCTCTAGCAGGCAAATAAACGTATGTTCTTTTCAAGCACCGTTCCCTTTTTTTAAAATTTGTTTTTATATTTTCCCTGTATTTTCTGTCTCACGATCAACTTTGCCCTCATTCTGAGCTCGGCCTCCAGCTTCCCTCGTTCCTGACGAGCTCCCCGCGGAGGAGACGGTGCTGGGTGCTGGGAGCTTTCCTGTGAAGGCCGCTGACATATCGATCGATGCAAACTAACCATGTATACTTCAAGCTTTTATTTTGTGTTTATAATTCTGTTTGTTGTTTTTTTGTTTTGTTTACTTTTACAGTGACTGTTGAAAAGATAGACCTGAAGGGATTATCACACAAAAAAAATGAAAGAAATGTTGAATGTTCCTTTGAGGTAAGATACTAAGTTTTTTTTCCCCTTTTCTCCTCTAAGGGATAGGAAGGGAATATTTACCACGAAGTGATACTTTTATTTATCTAAATAAAAGACGGGTCTTTTTGCAAAGCTCTGTGCCAATGCTGTGGGAGATAGAAGTGGGGGCTGGGCCTTGCAAGCGGCCAGTCCCCAAGATGCGCTTGTTGGGGCTGCTTGCTCTCCATCGAGGGGAGGGTGTGGGCTCGGGTGCAGCCTGGAGCTCGCAGTCCGATTGTGTTCCTGTTAGCTGTGTGACCAAGGACAGTGCTGAACCTGTCTGTGTCCCAGTACCTCCATCCAGTCAGAGGCTGGAGTCCGGGGCAGTCAGTGCCTGCAGAGATGAGCCATGTCCCTCTGCACCTCCTGGATGACAGAAACTCCTTGGTGGGTTTGGGGGCTACGTGCTCTGGACTGACACACTCGGCTCCTGGTAGTTGGTCACCTAATTTGGCTACAGTAGAGAATTGTGAAAATTGAGGCGTACTGTTTGTCAGGCCCTTTGAACGCCACTCACAGCCAGTCTGCTCAAACTGGGTCTGGATTCAGCCCCCATCCTTAGCCTCTCTGTAAAGCAGCGAGCTTGGGCAGGGTGGACCCTCGGCCTCTCCCCAGACGAGGGGCTTGTGACCAGGATGGGGGCAGCAGGCTGGCAGACAGGGACACCCTGAGTCTTCTGGAGGTCCAGCGGACAATTCCAGAAGGCTCCTTGGAGGCCTGTCTCAGCTGTGAGCTTACTGTCCCGTGTGGTTATTGCTGAGTTTAGGAAGTTTCTACCCAGATGCGTAAGCTGAATGAAGTGTTTTAGTGTTTAAAGAAAAGCTTTGGTTATCTGAAAGCTTACTTCTCTGGATGAGATAACTGATAAGCACACTCTTGTGTTTAGGACAGTGATAAGCCTTCACCAGCCAGCAGTTCAGCTAGTTTTTTTTTTGTGGGGGTTGGGGTTACTAACCTGATGTGCCCTCAGGGATTTACAGCCCAAACTGTATTTGTTGGATGGTAATTTGAGATACTAAGGAAAGATAAAATGAACATTTAAAAACAAACAACTCTCTTATTTATGAAGCACGCTGCTCGTTTGTGCAGCTTCAGCCTTGTGCACGCTCTGGGCAGTGAGCTGCCCTCTCCTGCTTGTGACTGAGTTAAGTGGCCGCCTGTAGGATGTGAATGTGTAACATGCATGAGCTTTGGTTTGGGCATCCCATCGCGCTAGAAAGATGAGGTGCCTTATGGTTGACTAGCTTCCAGGGTTTAACCACGGTCTCTGGCTGGCTGTGGTCAGAGCTGCAGTTCTGTAGAGGCAGGACCATGGACCCTGTGGGAACATCTCTGCACACACCTGTCAACTTGCAGATTCTCTGTCGTCTCACACAACCATCTGCAAAAGCAAGTCCCAGGAGCATTTTTCTGTTCTAGCAATCAACACGGTGATGCTAAAATTTGCATGGAGAAAATTCCCTGGTAGTCCAGTGGTTAGGACTTGGCGCTTTCACTGCCATGGCCCACGCTCAGTCCCTGGTTGAAGAGCTAAGATACTGCATGCTGTGTGGTGCAGCCTGCGTAAATTGTGAATGATAAATAGCATGTATATGGAAAAAACTACAGAGCAGCCAAAACAGGTTTGAAACGAACAGATTGGAAGACTCAGCACCTGGTCTCAGCACTGGTGTTGAAGGGCAGGGCCCTGACCCCGAGGTGTTGCTGAGAGGGAGAGGGGCCACCCCTGGGGCCAGAGGTGCGCTCACATGTACACAATCGGTTCATTGGAAGACTTTGGGAGAATATTATTGGTGTTTTTAAAGATGAAACATTTTTTAAATTTTCTAAGCGACGTTCTCTTTTACACTTCTGATGAGACAGGTATCACATACCATAAAATTCATCCGTTTTAAGTGTTCGGTGTTGAGACCTCCCTGGTCATCCAGTGGCTAAGACATCTGCGCTCCCAATACAGGGGGCCAGGGTTCGATCCCTGGTCAGGGAAGTAGATCACAACTAAGGCCCAGTGCAGCCAAATAAATTTTTTAAAAAATAGAAAAAAAAAAAAAAAAGTTCAGTGTTCTTACAATTTATTCAGAATTTAGTAACCATTACCACAATTTAATTTTAGTATTTTTATCACCCCAAGAAGCCCCATGCCTGTTAGCAGTCAGTGCCCTCTCCTCCCAAGTCCCAGGCAGTACTCATCTGCTTTCTGTCTCTGGGTTGGCCTGTGCTGTGTATTTCTCACGAGTGCAGTCATACATATGTGATCTCTTGTGATTGGTTTCTTTCACACAAATGATGTTTCTGTGGCTCATCTGTGTTGTATCATGTATTGGTAATTCCCTCATGATGGCTGAGTGAGTCTGCACTGTGTGGATGGACACGTTCTGTTTGCCCGCTCAGCAGCTGGCTGGTGCACTTCTGGGTTGTTCCCGCTTTTTGCCTCTCATGGGTAATGCGGCTGTGAACATTTGTGTACAGGTTTCCGTGTGGACAAATGCTTTCGTTTCTCTCAGATATACGCCTAGGACTGGAATTACCGGGCCTTTTGGCTTACAGATATTTTCTTTCGCAGTGTGGGAATTTATTTCATGTTCTTGATGCTGTCCTTTGACACACAGACGTTTTGACTTTTGATGAAGTCCAGTTTACCTACTTTTTCTTTCGTTACTCGTGCTTTTTGTATTTTAGAAATCTTTGTCTAAGCCAAGGCAATAAGGAGTCATTCTTGAGTTTTCTGATAAGAGTTTTATTGTTGTGGAATTCCCTGGCAGTCAGTGGTTAAGTCTCCATGTTCCCAAAGCAGGGGGCATGGGTTTGACCCCTGGTTGGGGAGCTAAGGTGCTGCTTGCTGCTCAGCATAGCCAAAAAAAGCAAACAAGGGAACTGTGGCCCTCAGAAGGACAAAGGCTGCTCGGGCACCATCACTCAGGCTCAAGGTCCCTCCTTGCCCCGAGTGCTCCATATGTGTTCTGGGACAGGCAGCGCTCTGATGAGCCAGAGCAGCTCGGGCTCCCACTGCCTGCGACTCTGCTCAGGGTTGCCCTGGGCTGGGCTTGGGGTCGTTGGTGGTGACTGCTCCATCTTGTGGGCCAGGCCTCCTCCGCTTTGGGCTAAGGCCCTGGATGCCACACCACCCTGGTCAGTGATTATTGACAAAGGTATAAAGGCAGTTCAGTGAAGATAAAGGTTAGTCTTTTCAACAAACGGTTCTGGAGCAGACAACCATATGCAAAGAAAAAAGAATCTTGATCAAACCTCACCTCTTGTATAGATGTTAACTCAAAACTAATTTTTGACCTAAGCATAAAGTATAAACTGTAGAACTTGTAGAAGAAAGCACAGAAAAAAGGTTTGTGACTTAATCAGGCAAGTATTTCTTAGGTAGGGTACCAAAACATGACCCATAGAAGACAGAATGAATGAATTAGGCTTCATCAGAATTTAAAACTTGCTCTTTGAAAGGCTCTGTGGAGAAAATTGAAAGACAAGCCACAGAACTAGGAGAAACATATTTGTAAATTACGTGTATGTTAGAGGATTTGTATTCAGACTATAAAAAGAACTCAATGGTGAGAAAATAAGCCAATAAAAAATGCACAGACGTTTTACCAAGAAAGATGTGTGGATGGCAGAGAGCACACGTGAACAGATGTGTAGCATCCTTAGCTGTTAGGAAGAGACCAGTTAAAACCACCACGAGCTAATGCTGCCTGCCCATCAGAATGGCTGAGATCCACAGGACTGACCACACCAACTGCTGATGGGTGTGTGGAAGGACTGTCCCGGGAGCATAAGACGGTAACACTACCTGGGGAGACTGTTCGGCAGTTTCTTAAAAAGTTAAACATACTCCTAAAATATGACTCATCGGCCCCACTTCTAGGTCAGTACCCAAAGGAAATGAAAGTATGTGTTCATACAAAGGTTTGTCCACGAATGTCTATAACAGCTTTATTTGTAAGGCCCCAAATAGCCATCACTGGGAGACTGGGTGTACACCGTGTACTGTGGACCACACACTGGGCTGTTGGGCATGGAGGAGCAGTTACTGATGCAGTATGGACAGAGAGAATTCCACAATTGCGCGTGTGAAAGAAGCCAGGGAAGAAAGCATGCTCCTTCCGGGTTTATTTAGATAAATTTAGAAAATGCGAAATAATCTGCAGTGACAGAAAGCAGGTCAGTAGCTTGCTGGGGAGGGGTGATGGCTATGTCCCTTATATTGACCAGAAGGATGGTTTCATGGGTGTATCTGCTCTGCTAAGTCGCTTCAGTCATGTCCGACTGTGCGACCCCATAGACGGCAGCCCAGCAGGCTCCCCCGTCCCTGAGATTCTCCAGGCAAGAACACTGGAGTGGGTTGCCATTTCCTTCTCCAATGCATGAAAGTGAAAGTGAAGTCGCTCAGTCGTGTCCGACTCTTAGCGACCCCACGGACTGCAGCCCACCAGGCTCCTCCGTCCATGGGATTCTCTAGGCAAGAGTACTGGAGTGGGTGCCATCATAGGTGTATACGTACGTGTAAACTGATCAGAGTGTACATTTTAAATATGTGCATCTCAGTGTCAGTTACACTGCAATAAAACACTTTTAAAAGTTACTGGAGGATTAATTTTTGTCCACAAAGCCCTAAGTAATTAGGGTAAATTGTCCTTTAAATAGGTTGTCTTTTGAACTTGGAAATGAATATCTATTGTACCATGGCCAGAACAGTAAAAACCTTTATTGGGAGTGTCTGCTGTACCACGGTGAGGTGTGCCCTCTGTTGCTTACAGTGTAGGAAGACTCAGGAAGCAGTTTTTTCTGGAAGCTTTCACTTATTAAGGGGAAAGTCAGCGACACTTCCCGTGCCCCCTCCCCCCCCTCATTTTCTCAGCCTTATTTATCTCTAGTTTTAATTTTTATGTGTCATTGTTATCCAGGATGCAAATGAAAGGTTATTTTTTTTTTTCATAGGAAGATGTAAGTAACAAATAGACTACAAGTAGGAGTTTGAGTTTCCTGTTCTTTTTTCTCCATGGAGTTGGTTTTGTTTTTGCTGAAGTTGTAATTGCTAGTTACTAGTTACTGTGGAAATCAAATCCAGGAAGCAGATGACAGAATCTTTTAAAATACAAACTGATTTTGTATCCATGTAGAAATGTCCACATTTTACCAGCTTCCCCAAACTCACTGTCGAATAACTTAAACTTTTTTAAAAGTATATTTTTCTTTACTTACTATGCATGAAGGACAGGGTGGGAAAAAACCCCAGAAGATGACCCAAACACTTGAAATGCCTAGCAGACGGGAGTTGTATTGACTTAAGAGGAACTGTGGAGCAGCAGCAATGAAAACCCCGTACTTCTCCCGCCCGTCTCTGTGGAGAACCCAGTTGCTGTTGTGCTGCTGACTCTGCGACCCCACGGACTGTAGCCCAGCAGGCTCCTCTGTCCTTGGGGTTTCCCAGGCAAGATACTGGAGTGGGCTGACAGTACATTTATTTTAGTGCTGTGTCTTCTGTAAAAGTTTGCTTTTCCATCTTGAAACAGTCTTCACTGCCCTGGATGCTCCCTCATTGCTAGCTGAGGGTCAGTCTTGACAGCTGTTTCTTGCTTAGTTTCTGCTCCCATCAGCTCCGCGGGCACTCTGCGCCTCAGTGCTTGTGTGGCAGCCGGGCCATGTGGTGGGCGCTGAGTGCTTTTCCTTGCCAGCGTTCTGCTCTCCCTGGGGCTAATTGTCTCTCTCTGTTTGTTGCTTGGGAACAAGTACTTGGAAAACAGCTTTGCCCCTAAGTTTTCCCTGGTTGTGTTCAAATGGGTCTGACATTCCGTTGGTTTCCCCTCTGGAGCTGTGGCCCTTCTCCCACCTGGACTCAGGCTGGCACCGTCTCATTGAGGGCCCCTGTGTCTTCACCTTGGGGTCCCCTCTTCCCTTCCAGCTCTGGTTCCCTGCTCTTGGCTCGCAGATCATCTCTTGTTGCAGGTCAGTTCTGGTTCTTGTAGCTTCTTAGAGAAGGTCCTGGGGAGGCACAGTTCCCGACTTTCACGTTTGGCAGTATCTTTATCCATCTGCCCTGACACGTGACTGGCAATACAACTCTAGACCAGCCGCCATGTTTCCTTAGGAGCTTGGAAGCACTTCTTATTTCCTGTCTTGCAGTATTGCTGTTGAGAAGCATGGCTCTGTTCTACAGTTTCCAGAAGTGTTAGGACCTTTTCTTGGTTCCAGTCACTCGCACATTTCTCAGAGCCAGACTTGGGTGTAGGTTTCCATCCTCTGTGCTGGGACGCATCAGCCCTTTTAACTTAAGTCTGTTAACTTGGGGACCTTTTCTTGAATCATTCTTTTGATTTCCTCTGCCCCATTTTTCTCAGTTTTATTTTGGAACTCCTGCTGTTGGCATGTTGGACCTTAAGACTGGCCCTCTATTTTATTTCTTTTTGCCTCTATTTTCTTTCCCTTTGACTTTTTTGATTTACTCTGTGGAAGAGTCCTTCATCTTCTGTATCTTGAATTGAATTTTTCACCTCTGCTGTCCTGTTTCAAACTTCGAAGAACTCTTGTTCCCTGACAGTTCTTTTTTCATAGCATCCTGTTCTTGGCGATGCTTTCTCCTTGTAGTTCACAGCAAATCTTGTTGGTAGTTTTAGCATTAAAAAACAGTTCTAAAAGCACGTGGTCCGTGCTGCTTCCAGGCTGCCTTGTCCTTGGTGACTGTTCTGCTTGTCCTTGTGTTTGGCTTCAGAGCTCCTCAGAGGCCTGCTGGCATGTCTAGTGGTGCTGGGCACCTGAGGGCTGTGACCTGAGTAGCAGGGCCTCTTCCTAAGCTGCTGCCCCTGCACCAGAGGGTGCTGGGAGCAAGACAGACAGTCAGAGGAGTCAGACTCTGAGTGTGAAGAAATGCTTACCTGTTCTGTGCATACCATGCTTTTTTGTGTATGTTTAAGATACATTGAAGTCCATCTCTGTAGGTCTCAGTGGCTCTTTGAGTGAATGCAGGTGATAGGAAACGACTGTGGCAGCATTTGATTGGCAGTGTTTTTTCCTGCTGGTACAGGAACTGTGGGTTAGCTTATGACTGATGCTATCCTGGACTTCCTGGGTCATGTGTCTCTAGCTTGTGGCAAGATGCCAGGCTGCTCTCCTGGCCCACACCCCTGTGGGGGCTGGCCGGCCTCTCTTCTGGCTCAGGGCTGGGTCAGGTCAGCCTGCAATTCCTGCAGAGGTGTGTTGCTGAAGTCAGCTGGTTTCCAGTCCTTGCTTTGTATCTGCCCTGGGTGGAAACATCAGCTCCTTTTGGAAGTCAAAGAAGATTATATCAGGAGCAGGCAACCTAGAATAGTTGTGCCTCTTTAAATGTAAAATTGTCAGGGAAGCAGATTGTCTGTTTCAATGTAAAATGGTATGTTTGTGCTGTGCTCACCATTTGGGTGTTGGACTTGGTGCTTTGAGTTGAGTTAGGGTGTGTTCATGCCGCGTGGCGTGCAGCATGTTTTGCTTTGAAAACCACAATGCCAACAGTGCCTGGGTCATGCATCTAAAGCTAGAGAGCTCTCACCTTTAATCGTGGCTGCTACTGCTGTTTTACGTGGGGAGCAGCTCACTACCCCCAGTCTTGTTTTTAGTGTTGTTAAAAGATTTAATTATTTTAAACAGAAAAAAATGGTGTAGGTATTTTCATTTTAGTGTAGGTAGATTTTGGATGGCGCACAGCACATTGATTAAAAAATGCTAGCACTTGTGATGAATTCTGGGAGGCGTTGATAATTCAGAGATAAAGGAGAAAGGTTCCTTGCCTTGATCGATTTGTATTTTGTTGGGGCTTGAAAAACATACCTTAGTAACTGTTCTGTGCTATGACAGCTCCAGAGTAGAAAGGGACTCGTGTGAATTTCAACAGGGAGGAGAGATGCCAGCCTTGAGTTCAGGCCTGGGAGACCGTCAGCAAACATGCAAGAGGCCGGCGGGTGGTGGGCGCTTGAGAGTTGCTTGATTATCTCCAGGCTCTAGTTTCTCTACATTAGTGTGCATGTAATGCTTCCCTGTGGGTGATGAAGACTCTCAGTCGTTTTATTTCCTGACTTGAAATCCTCCAGTGCTTCTGGACTTTCGGGTGAATGGCATGGTTTCATGGTTTAACCTTTCTTGTTCTGGGCCCTGCTTCCCTCCCGTCCCATCCTCTTCCCTCTGTCCTGTCTCGCTCCTTCTGAGTTCAGCTCACGCCTTTCTCAGCGCAGGAGAGCCTCTGACAGGTGTCTGTGCTGACATAGGTGGAAAATACCACAGACAGTGCTGGGAAGCCAGCCCCCTGCCCCAGGGAACTCACAGTCTATTTGGGAAGATGGACATTTATGGTTGTGAACTAAAACTGCCTGCTGTCACAGGTACAGGGAGGAAGAACAAACACACCAGGCTTTATAGAGCTTCCAGAAAGGCCTTTCTGACGTTCTCTGCTGCGTTCTTCCCTGGCCCCCTGCAGTGGAAGCTGTTCCCTGCTCTCCTGGTCCTGACTGCCCTGACTTGTGTCAGACTCCTGAGGGCCAGCGTCACGGCCACAGCCATGAACGTGAGCACTCACTGGACGGGCTCACTTCACATAGCGTCTTGATTCCATGTAGACAGATGGGGGTCCCCACGTGGGGGGCTGTGCACACAAGCACAAGCAGTTGGGGTCGTCATGGACTTTATGATGCTTTAAGGGGCAACCTTAGACTCCACGCATGAGTGACTTAGTGATGTTTGAATAATTGTGCAAAACAGGAAGTTAAGCTTTAATGGACTATAGTTACGTGAACATCTTTTCTGTAACACGCCAAGGGGTATATAAACGCACGAGGCTTTTATATATATAAAGTCTCGTCTCACTACCACCATGTACTGGCTGTGAATCCCTGAAAGAATGTGCTGTGAATTGAGTATGTGGTGTCTGTTTTTAAGGTTTGTTTATTTATTTGTTTTTAAGGTCTTGTGGTCTGATTCTTCAATCACATCAGTAACCAAATCTTCCTCTGAAGTGACTGAATTTATTTCAAAGGTAAGGTGATTTAAGGGCTCTTATAAAAATTATAGGGTCCCATTCATCACGGTCAGAAGGCAGCCTGACGTCCATGGATGCTGCCTTGAACCAGGGCAGTGAGTGCAGGGTGGGCATTCCCGCTGGTGGGGCGTGTGGTCCATACTCCTGCCCGTTGTTGAGAACTGGGCGGGGAAGAAAGATGTGAGTCCGCGGGTGCCAAGGGCTGTTTGGCTGATGGTGGTTTGTTGCTCTCCAGCCACGGCTGAGGGAGGGGAGGGGCTACACGGGCAGCAGTGGGCAGAGACTTCACCTGCTTCCACCTTGATGTGTTTACATATTGAATCTTCCTGTTTGTTTTTATTTTTTCAAATGTTTTAAAAAATTGAAAGGCGGATGATGTACGTCCTGCTTGTTTTTAAATTGATTCAACAAATACCATTTCACTCAACACCAAGCTGCTCTTGACCACCGTACACAGATGTGCATCCACACACACCTGCATGTTTAAAGTCGCCCAGCCTGGCCTGTGCCAGGTGGTGAGCCACTGTCTTAGCCACAGTTGAGCATCTGAAGTGGCCACCTTTGCCAAATGGAGCCAGCACGGCTACAGTGTCTCCAGAGTGCAGCTGGCAGTTTGATTATCAGTTCAGTTCAGTTGCTCAGTCGCTTGCTGACTCTTTGCGACCCCATGGACTGCAGCACGCCAGGCCTCCCTGTCCATCACTAACTCCCGGAGTCCACCCAGACTCAGGTCCATTGAGTTGGTGATGCCATCCAACCATCTCATCCTCTGTCATCCCTTTCTCCTTCTGCCCTCAATCTGTACCAGCATCAGGGTCTTTTCCAATGAGTCAACTCTTCGCATGAGGTGGCCAAAGTATTGGAGTTTCAGCTTCAGCCCTTCCAGAGAACACCCAGGGCTGATCTATAAGATGGACTGGTTGCATCTCCTTGCAGTCCAAGGGACTCTCAAGAGTCTTCTCCAACACCACAGTTCAAAAGCATTAATTCGTCGGCGCTCAGCTTTCTTTATAGTCCAACTCTCACATCCATACATGACCACTGGAAAAATCATAGCCTTGACTAGACGGACCTTTGTTGACAAAGTAATGTCTCTGCTTTTTAATATGCTGTCTACTTTGATTATAAGATGAGGGAAAACATCCCATGGGAGAAATTCGAGTTGAAAAGCTTGGACAGAAGTTGCTCGATCACTCCTTTGTTTTGGCCTGCCCTGCCTTGAAGAGCGCCACAGGCCTTCTTTCTAGGGCTGTGGGTCCTGCCCCGGGCTCTCCTGCTCCTCTGTACCATGTAGACCACTGAGTTTCCTCTTCTCCGGGCTTCCCTACTTGTTTTGTGGAAAAGTGCTTCTCTGGGCTCCACTCATGCTGGCAGACCTTGCCACTCTTGTCTGTGTATTTGCAGCAGCTGACACTCCCCTGGCTTTGGGTCCTTTGCCCTTCCTGGGCTTCTGGCTCACTGTCTTGTCCATCCCCTCCTTCAGTATTTCTTCTGCTCCACTCTCTCTTCTCCTGGGCCTTGAGTTACATGTACTTGAACCTGTCTTCAAGTTGAAGGATGTTTCTCCTCAGCTCTCTCCAGGTTGCTCATGAGCTGAATTCTTCATCTCTGGTACCATGATTTTAGGGGTTCTTGTTCATTTTCAAGTTGTCTGATAGCTCTGACATCTGGGTTATTTCTGAGTCTGGTTCTAATGATTATCTTGACAATAGACTCCCACCTCTTTTTTATCTTATAATTTTTGATTGAATGTTAGACATCATGTCTAGAAACTAGCCTGGAAATGGAATCCATCAAACCATTAGTGTGGCTTTGGGTTAGTCTTGTCAGGAGCAGAGCTGGGTTTGGGTTCCTTCAGCAAGACCTGCTGGTCCCTGGAGTCTCGAGAGGAGTGTGGCGTCGTCTTGCCTCACCTGTGGGTTGGAGTGGGTCTGCCTGCCCCATTGATTCCACTCCCAGGGAGGGTGCTGTTACTTGTTGCTGGGGATAGATTTGTGGTGGGGATGGGGGCTCCCCGTCCTGGTGCAGCCCGAGGTCCAGGAACAGGGTTGGGCCCTTTCTCCTCATCGCCGCCCTTCCCTCCCCAACAGCTGACCTGGTCCACTCTGTGCTCATGCAGGCCCCTCCACTCAGGAGGGCTTCCTGCCCTTCCTTGGCGCTAGAGGGATTTTGTTTTTACTTCCCTGAGAAATGACCGGTGTCAGGAGGACTTCCTCTTCTTCCTCTTCTCCCAGAGGCAGGAAGGTGTTCTGCCTCATCCCCAGAAACCGGGGAGTGTGCTTGAGCTCTGAGAGCAGGCACTATCTCATCCCTTCACCAGTGGCCTGTGGGCTTTCTGCTTTGGATGGAGAGCAGGCTCCGGGGGAGGTATGGGGTTTCCCGCCTGGCCCCTGGGACAGCCGTTGCACGCTGTGCCCCCTGCAGAGGCTCCCTGTGGCCTGCCGCCCACGGAAGAGAGCTCGGAAGTGAGGGCACAGTCTCCCTGCCCCGTGCCTGGGCTCCTGGCCGGCTGCTGTCTGACCCTCATTCCGCCTGTGGGGCGTGTTCATCCCTGCCCATCTCCTCTGCCCGCTTGAATGGCAGCCGCCTCTTCCTCGTGTTCTGCCGCGGCTGGACGGCTCATGTGCTCTGTCTCCTCGGAGGGCAGGTCCCTCTTGGGGTTGGGCCGATGCGGTGGCTTTGCCGCCCAGCTCCCTGTGCTGTGGTAGGCCGTGGCTTCCTGCGTCCCAGTGGGTGCAGAAGCCCAGACTCACCCCAGCAGACGCCGCCTCCTCTCACCTGCCTGGTGTTTCTCGCACTGAGGAGCCCTGGTTCTGTAAAGGAGATTGTGCCAGACTCCCTGTGCCTTTCCGTCTCTTTCAGTTGTCTCAGCTGCATCCTGAAGAAAATTTGGAGAAATTCATTCCTTGCTTAGCTGGCCCAGATTCCTTTTATGTAGAGCGAAACCATATGGATCTGGAAGCGGACCTGAGGTAATGCTCCCCCCGCACCCCTGCAAGGCCACGGAGAGCAGCCCCCTGCAGCAGCACCGTGTGACTGGTGGACCGACGGCCCTCGGTGGTGTGGGTGGGGCTGGGCCGCCTGGTCACGGAGGGGCTGCTCAGGTGACACGTGGTTTGGGTGGTTCTGGTCTCCTCTTCAGTTACAGAGAATTTGAAGGATCTTAACAACCTAGGCTTGCTTTTGAGGATATGCAAGCGAAGGAATTCTGAAGTATATGCCATCACATACTGTAATTTTGACAGTCTTACAAAATAAGATTTGGTTATTCTTTCTCTTCTGTAGTAGAAAGGATGAAACGAAGACCTATAAAAGGTCTCCTGGGCCCAGAGTCTCTGGACGCTGAGGGTGTCCTGCATGCTGTCCTGTACACATTTACGGAGGGAGCCCTGCTGCCAGGGCCCGGGGACTGGGCCCGCCGTCGGAGTGCCCCCCGGCAGCTGAGACCACAGGCCCTGTGCTGTGGGCCCCGAGAGACTCTGTTCATACAGTGTGAATGCGGGAAGGGGCTCCAGGAAACACACGAATCCTGCCAAGAACTAAACTAATACAGCAGGAAGATTAGAGGTTAAGGTGCTTCTGTTTAGTTTTTCTCTGATACAAATGTCTCTTAATTGAAAATTAAAATTTCTCTCCCAGTTACTTTTTGGTAATAATACATTTTAATGCTGATAAAACCACTCTTTCTTTTTTAGGTATTTGGCTTCGTTACCTTCTCATGTGTTAAAAAATGACCATGTTAAGAAATTTTTCAGCACTTCTTCTCCCACCCAACAGCTTCAAAGTCCAAGTGAGTTTGTAAAATGTAATTCAGTAAAAGTAGAAATACTTTTATGGTCTGTGAATGAATTGTTTTCATTTTAACTTGTAGGTCCTGGCAACCCTTCCCTTTCTAAAGTCGGTACCATGATGGGCGTGTCTGGAAGGTGAGACTTCTCCCATGCAGCCAGCACATTTCCTGTCAGCCTTGCTACAGAGCTTGCTTCTCACTGTCAGCAGTTGTTTCTGGAGTTAAGGCATTCTTGATCTTAGTCTTGACTAGTAATATTGGATAAGAATTGGATAGAGATAACCTACTTTTTGATTTCTCAAAAAATAGAAAAAAAAAGGGGTTCTCTGAGCCACTAGAATTAGAATTCCCAAAGACCCTTATTGCAAATGCCAGTTTCTGGGCCCTGTACATTGTAGGAAACCAGAATTTCTGAGAATCTTCATTTTTACAAGCTCTCAGGGAGTGGTTAAGCCCATGAAGGGCCAGAGTTGCTGCTGTAGGGGTTCTCTGCCAGCCGGGGCCCTAAAATGGGCTGACCTTACATGTGGTGGGTGTGCGTGCGCACACACACGCATGCATGCATGCGCACATGCACACACACACACAAACACACACACATACACCCTCGGTCCTACTGATGCTAGTCAGGCAAGGAGATCTTTGGTGTCCCGCCTTTCTTGTTCACCCCCACCTGGAGTGTGTGAGCACGTGATAAATCTGTGGGTCTGCAGTTTAGTGTGGAAGGGGCTGGGACAGAGAGAGATGCTTTTGCTCCTTCCAGCTTTCTGGAATTTACTTAAAAAAAATGTTTGGAGTCGATTTTAGTATATGATTGTTAGTATCATCCTGTGATAGAAGCAACAGAAAAAAACTAGGCAGCTCAACCAGAAGTCTGGTGGTGACACACACGTGTGTACATGTGCTCAGCACCGTGTCTAGACAGGTGCATGCACATGGCCATGTCCACAGATGGTCACCTGGGGCGGTGGTGTGGTGGCAGAGGCCGCAAGTTGAATGCTCGTGGTGGAGTCGGCCCCAGATGCAGTCCAGATTGAGGAGCTGGTCTTGAGTGGAGGCCGTGGGGTTTTGAAAACCACCTGTCTGCTGTCCTTGCAGGCCTGTGTGCGGAGTAGCTGGCATCCCGTCCTCTCAGGGCAGCGCCCAGCACCATGTGCAGCACGCGGCCAGCGCGGCCGCCTTGCCCCACTGCTCGCACTCGGGGGGTGCAGGTTCAGCGCTGGCCTATCGGACCCCGATGGACAGCTCGCCCACCATCCTGATGCCGTCCAGCCTGCAGGCCCCGCAGACCCAGGAGCAAAACGGGATTTTAGACTGGCTTCGGAAACTGCGTTTGCACAAGTATTACCCTGTCTTCAAACAGCTCACGATGGAGAAGGTATGTTGGTTACTGGCAGGCAGATAGAATGCGCTTATTGTTTATTGTCTCGGGTAATCTTTCTTTCTTCGGACCTCGTTCCCAGAGGAACCGAGCTGGGTTTCAGCAGTGTGTATGTTGTGGAGGTCATGCCACCTGGTCCTTAACACTGCCAGATGCGTGCTCTCCAGGTCCCATGAGCTCGCTGGAAGGGGCCGTGGATTTGAATTTGAAGCTGCCTGCAGCTGGAAACAAAAACTGGAACATAAATTGCTTGTGAACAAACAGCTTTTTAAAGGTAGTTCTGGGGTCTTCCCAAGTAGATGCTTGCTGTATGTGATGTGAAGAGTGTTGTGCCCCCAGCCACCCTGCAGGGGGTAGAAGTAGTGGATTCTGGTGCTTGCATCCCCCTTGCTTAGACGGCCCTCAGTGCAGGCCTTTTTAAAGGACCCCACATACTTTGACCCAGGTAAATGCTGGCTGATGACCTGGCATTAAGGGCATAATAGCTAAAGGAATAGATGAATTCTATATCTTTCAAGCAGTCCTACATAGAAACTATTTTTACAATAGAATTTTGACAAGAAGCATTTTTTTTTCTCATTGTTAAATTCTGAAATATCTTTCAAGTTTCAATGTCTCTGGTAAATTAGACCTGTATGGGATGTTTGAAGTCTGAGCGCCCTCTGCTGGATAAAGTGCTTTGGTAGCTTTGATCTCTCTAAACATTTCCTTTGTCCAAAAACCTGCAATTGAAGAACTAGAAATCAAGCTTTTACTGCTAATAAAAAACACATTTTAAGTGTATTTCCAGTACTCTCAGTTTAGGATTCATAAGTCTTAAAAACAACAGATTTTACTATCCTTGCTCATGATCAGTTTAAAAAGTTAGTCTGATGTATGTAGTTGAAAAGGCTAAAATCACAGATCATATTATGGACCATCACGAGAACCAAGTAGGATCTTTTTCTTAGTGTAAGGGCAGTGGGTTAGGTTCCCATTCAGTTTGGATGGCACCTGCTTTTCTGGATCACTTGATACCCAGCAGAGTTGCTGGTGTCCCGTGACTCCAAGAAACAAGAGCTGCTCAAGAGGACGATGCTCCTCTCTGTGGGAGTTGGGTCCCTGGAGCGGGAGACACTTCCATGAACTGCATCCCAGTAGCAGTTGAGACTGTAGGACGCTGTCCCAGTCAGCTGTTACACGGTACGCCCCTTCCAGGGGGCCCACCTTCACCCAGCTGTGGTCCAGACACCTGTGCTGAAGGCTCAGGAGACACAGCCCGTGACCCTCAGATGCACAGTGGGTGTCTTGTATTTTGGACTTCGGACACCAAGTCACTTAGCAAGTAAAAGTTGTAGCGCTTCCCTGTCTTTTATTATCTGGTTAAGTTTTATGGGTTTACGTATCCGAGAGGTTGAATATGTTTATTAAGTTAAACTCCAAGTTTTTTGTTTTCAGAATCCTAATTAATTCTCAGTAACTTTGTAATTTGTTTCTTCTGTGGAAGTTTCTGAGCCTCACGGAAGAAGATCTAAATAAATTTGAATCCCTCACCATGGGAGCAAAGAAAAAACTCAAGACTCAACTGGAGCTGGAGAAGTGAGTGTGAGATTGTTTATGAAATGTGTTCATTTTAGTTTCTAACATGAGGGACAGATACTAGGACTTGTTACTGCTGGTGGCTTATCGAACCTTAATTAGTACTCTTAAAACTCTATAAATGTGGCTTTGGTTTGCTAGGAACGACCCTTTAGAGTGAATCTAACAAGTCATTATCTTCTACCCTGGGGATTATTTGATGGAAATCACCCTTCTGTGGATTATGTATACTTAAGTAGCATCTGTGAAGCATTGAGAGTTTGTTCAGCAGAACTGAACACGCGGTTGTTGGTGTGCTTTCCTGTCACACAGGGAGAAGTCAGAGAAACGGTGCCTGAACCCCTCGGCTCCTCCCCCGGTCAGCAGCAGCGGAGTGGCCCGCGTGCCCCCCACCAGCCACGTGGGGCCCGTGCAGACAGTGCGAGGCAGTCATGCTGCAGGTGGGTGGGCCCGGGTGCGCCTGGACCCGGGACCCTTCTGGGGATGATCAGACCTCAGGTCACACCACTTTTCCATTTCCATCTCCTAGTACTTAAAGAGTTACTTTTCATCATTTTAGCTCTTATAGTTTCTGCAGTAGACAAGTAGAAGGGACCTTAGATTTGCAGCTGAAGACAGGTGACTTGCCTGAAGTTGTTTGGGCAAAAGGTTTAGACCCAGAAACCGCTCTGGTGAGAGGGAAAGAACAGGAAATGTGAAAATAGATGCCAGTCTCTCCCCTCCACGTGGGTGCAGAGAGGTGGCCCTAGACTGCTGCCCTGCAGGTCCACCCTGAAGTCCTTGATGCCAGACCACCAGCCCTCTCCCCTCCCCCTGCCTTCCTCTCCTCAGGGGCGGGGGTGGAGGGCCACGGCAACGGCCCTTCTGCTGCTTTCCTTATGCACTAGAAACAAAAAGAGTGACAGGAACCAGGAAGGAAAAACTGTGCATCTTTTCGCTACTTGTGTGACCAAAAAGGTCTTGTGTCCCTGGGCCTCAGAACACAGAGGTCTCGGTGTTGGTGGAGGGCTGCTTTTGCAGTACCTGGTGGTTGGCGGGTCCTTCTCCTGGTCTGTGGTGTGTGCTTGGGGAGCTGAGGGCACAGCCACATGGGCATCTGCCGAATGTGGGAGCCTCAACCCCATGTCCACAGGGCCAGGGTAGGACCTGTCTCCTCGGGGCTGATGTGAAGACAAATGCGACAGGCATGCCTGTGGGTGGGAGAGGAGGGCACAGGCAGCGTTGTGTCCTGTGGCTCGAGGACCTCAGTGCCTCCTTTGGACTGTCACCCGTCCCTTCTCCACAGCACTGCGGGTGGAGGTGGAGCAGGCCCCTCACCAGACGGCCCGGGAAGGCAGCTCCTCCGAGTGCTCCAGCTCCTCGCCCAGCCCGATGGGCGTGCAGGCCCGGGAAGAGAGCTCAGACAGTGCAGAAGAAAATGAAAGACGTAAGGATGCCCTTCCTGCGCGGCTCGCGAGGCGCTGCCCCTGCCCGGCCCAGGCAGGCTGTGCTGACGCTGTTTCCACCTCTAGGTGTGGAGATCCACTTGGAGGGCCCTGACAAGGAGAAGCCTGTGATGCTGCTGAACCACTTCACTTCAAGTTCCGCCCGGCCCACGGCACAGGTCCTCCCCGTGCAGAACGAGGCAGGCTCCACCCCGTCGGGCCACCACTCGCTGCCCCCACAGATGATGACGGCGGCCTCGCACATCGCACCCATCAGGATGCTGAACTCTGTGCACAAGGCGGAAAGGGGGGCCACGGACATGAAGCTCCTCTCGTCCTCTGTGCACTCGCTGCTGTCACTCGAGGAGCGCAGTAAAGTCTCTGGACCAAGAAGCAGCATCAAAGTGGACAAGAGCTTTGGCAATACCATGATGGACGTGCTCCCCTCGTCCACCCCCCATCAGCCCATGCAGGTCCTTTCTGGACTCGCCGAAAGCAGCTCCGTGTCGCCCACTGTCTCCTTTGGTCCCCGCACCAAAGTTGTCCATGCGTCCGCGCTGGACAGGGTGATGAAGCCGGCACAGCAGCCGGCCCTGGTGGTGGAAGCCAGCACTGCTGCCGCGGGGACGTCCAGCACCGTCTTCCACGTGGCTCGGCCGCCCATCAAACTCCTGGTGTCTTCATCTGTCCCTACGGATTCCGCCATCTCTGGGCAAACCTCCTGTTCTAACAACGTGCAAATAAGTGTGCCCCCTGCAATAATAAACCCCCGGACTGCTCTGTACACAGCCAACACCAAAGCTGCCTTCTCTGCAATGAGCAGTGTGCCCGTGGGCCCCCTGCAGGGCAGCTTCTGTGCGAACAGCAACACTGCCGCCTCCAGTAGCCACCCTTCCCCATCCTTCGCAAACATGGCCGCCGTGCCCAGCTGCCCAGCCCCCAGCTCCAGCCCCGCGCTCTCCTCGGTCCCCGAAAGCAGCTTCTACAGCAGCAGTGGCGGCGGCGGCGGCGGCGGTGGCAGCTCCCCTGGGAACCTCCCCGCCTCGGCCCAGAACCACCACCACCACCACCACCATCAGCAGCAGCCGGTGCCCCAGCAGCCGGCGCCCGCCCCGCCGCCTGGCTGCGTCGTGTGCACGTCGTGCGGCTGCAGCGGGAGCTGCGGCTCGAGCGGCCTGACTGTCAGCTACGCCAGCTACTTCCAGCACCCGTTCTCGGGGCCCTCAGTCTTCCCCTTCCCGTTCCTGCCCTTCAGCCCCGTGTGCGGCAGCGGCTACATGGGTGCCCAGCAGTATGGCGGTGGCGCCTTCCCGGTCGTGCACTCGCCCTACGGTGGTGGCGTGGGCCCTGAGCCCGTGCTGGGCGGCCAGTCCGCCTTCACCGTCCCGCCTGTGCAGAACTTCATGGGGGCGGCGGGCGTCTACCAGGCCCAGGGCTTGGTGGGCAGTAGCAATGGTTCCAGTCACAAAAAGAGCGGGAACCTCTCGTGTTACAACTGTGGGGCCACCGGTCACCGCGCTCAGGACTGCAAGCAGCCGTCCATGGACTTCAATCGGCAAGGTAAAGGCTCTCGAGGTGGAGAGATCCAGACAGGAGTGTCCTTTTTATGAAAATAATAATCAACTTCCTTTTTCCTAAAGCAAGCAAGAAGTGATTTTCAAGTGCTCTCTGAAAAGGCACCAAACTCTTGATGGGCTGTGCAGCCCCCCGAGGGCAGCTTTGGTTCAGAGACTGTCTTTATGATTTCCGCCTGCTCCTCACTCCAGTGTGGCTCGCTGGCCGTGGCCCGACGGCTCCGCGGTCTGTTCTTTTGTGCCACGTGACTGGGGAGCAAGCGTGGGTGATTCAGAGCCACCCCCAGTGTTAACTGAGGACCGAGGGTGTGGCGTGAGCGCAGGCGCTGCCGATGGGACTCTGTCCCCGCTTGCGTCCCTGGTCCAGAGTGGCGTGGCCGTGGCCGCCGTGTGGCTCCGTGGTGTCCTCGCTCCCTGTGCTGTATCTTCTTCCCCCTTTCCTGCTTCCACTCGCTATTTTTTTGTCTCCTTTAGTCAGGTGTGTGTCTGCTGTCGTTACCACACCAGGTTTGTTATCGCTGTTTTTCTGGGCATGGGGAAAGCTGGACAGTCAGCCACTTGCTTTCTGGAGACTTTTGAGGGGAGCTGCACAGACAGCCTGGAGTCGGGTCTGGTGGCAGGTGGGGTGCTTGTGGGCTGTGGCCACTCCCGTTGACAGAGATGGTGCTGCGTCTCCTGAGGCAGCGAGCCCAGAGCCCTGTGGGGTCGGGCCTCCCTGGCCCTGCCCTAGGGAAAGGGCCGATTCTTGCTGTCTGAGCTCCCAAAGTTTGAGGGGAAAGGACTGGGAAGTCTGCAGTCTCTGCACTGTTTGTCTGATTTGATAAACTTTACAAATGAGTTTGGGGGTGCAGCAGGGGAATTGGGAAGTGGTTAGAAGAGGTGGTTTAGATTTCCAGCACCCAAATCTTGACCAGTGACTCCGGAAATAACTTTGGACAGATCATGGCAGTAATTCTATGGTGATTCAAATTTGATCTCTTTTTTTTTTTTTTCCCCCTTCTCTAGGTACTTTTAGGTTGAAATATGCCCCTCCAGCAGAAAGTCTGGACTCCACAGATTGATATTTTTCTCTGGCAACAGAACACTATTAAGCCATGGAGACCTAAGGAAAATTAAATACAAAACTGAGAAGTCTAGTTGCTGTTGAGCTTAATATTTTTAATCCAAAGGTGCTTTACTTTACTAGACTGGATAGAAAACCTAGCGTAGGAATGCATCAAACTCAGTTTTATTGCCAAAATCCTAGACGGGAGCTTGATGTCAGGACTGGCCTAGTGGGTATCTTCACTGTGGGTGAAAACTGGCCACCTCCACCCTTGGTCGCAATGCAGAGACCTGCCGTCTCCTGAAGAGCATTGCCGTAATTGGTCCTTCTAGGCTCACACGTAATTCCAGGGCAGCTACGTGAGGTTGGAATCGAGAACTGAAGGTCGGAGTTCTCCAAGTGGAGTTCTACCAGTCGGACTCTTGACACCCCTGGTGAGGGAAAATGTCGCCTTTGTTTTGTTCTGTTTGTTCTGTTTCGTTCTTACAGTGGTTAGGCACTAATCTCTGGGCTTTTTAAGGATTGCACTACAGAAGAATGTAAACTGATGTCAATCTCTGCAGTTCTGGGAGACAGACTCCCTGAGACCAGTCAGTGCAAGACACTCAGAGAATCCGTCTTTAGAGTCGGCACCAGCAGGCTACATGACTTAGTACACAACAGAGATTTTAGTATTCCTTCCCTCCTTAAAAGCACTTGTAGCAGTTTCAGGTTTTTATTTTTATTTTTTCCTGCAAATACATTTAAACTACATTATTAAATAGAAATAGTTACTTGCAACAACTTAATTTCTAAAAGGGTCCAAGTCCCAGAGAATCCCTAGCTGTCAAAGCTTTGAGGACACCTTCCTTCCCAGCCCTTCAGAGCTTTGAGTCCTGTCGTCTTCCCCATGAAGGAACCCTGGCAGACGCGATAGCAGCATGGCCTCGTGAGCGGCACTGACGGGAGGCTGCGTATCCTTAGCCAAGTTTGCAAGTTATTTTATCTCCCATGGACTTCCCAAGGACCCCAAGGCTCACTGCTAACGGATTCACACTTGAGACAGACCTTTCAACAATAATACAGTCCTACAATCTCTGAGCAAACGACTGAAATTTTCTCCTGTCAACTTCTTTTGTATTAGGCTCTGTATCAATAGTTAATTACATTAAAAAATTACCGGAAAACTACGATAGAAAGTGGTTAAGACTCTGAAAGAGACTACAGCGACAGGACAGAGCTGCTACAAGATCTGCAGAAGTCTAGTTTTATCAGGTGGGAAGTAGAGCCCACCACGCAGCTCTCAGTTTACCCCACTGCAAGGAGAGCTTTTGTTGTGAAAGTTAGGGACTTAAAGCTTCATGGCTAAAGGGAATTTTGTGCTTCAATAATACTGTTTTAAATGCTACAGCCTTCAATGTTAAAATACTGATTGGTAAGGCCTTGCCCAGGGATTTTCCAGTTGAATATTTAAAGAGAAGAAAATAATAATACTCAGACCATTCTTAAAATGGGACAATCAGCCTCATGCAAAATTGGTATAAATCAAGAGTACCCTAGAATTTGAGGCATTGTGTTGTAAGGCTTCAAATTTTTGAGATCAGTTTCCTGGCTTCTTGGAAACTAAAGCAGAAAGTTGTTACTTTTTTAAATGAAAGGCTTTTAGTAGAGTTTTTTAGAGTTTTATTTTAGTAGAGTTTTATTTCTATGCAATGCAGAATTGACAGACCTCTGTATTCTCTCTCTTCTTGGCACACAGTATTACCTACAGTTTTGAAGTAATGATGATGCTTACAACAGCTTTTTGGGGGAATGTTACATTGATCTCTTAAATTATAAACACTACAAAATGTCAAAATTGTGAGAACTGACACAACTTTGCCTTAAAGAGTACTAGACTGGAACTTGTCATATTATGTTTAAGGAAGACTTGGAGTGTTCATTGATGTTTACGATTTTAATATTTCTGAAGGCCGTTACAGTGGCCTGGATATGTGCTGAAAGCCAAACTTTTAAAATTTTTGGTTTTTTTTTAAAACAAAGAACTATTTTAAATAAATCCTATTTCAACACAGTGAAATTGTTGAAAACTGTCTCATAACAAAAGAGAAAAATCATATTTAGGTTTTTTTTTTGTTTTAGTCGTCAGTATTGGGGAATGAAAGTGTCTGTTGTTACCCTTATAACTGTTTTGATAAATATTAGAGGTTAGCATCAAATACAACAAAAAATCAGAACAAACTTCAACTTGAAGTATGACATTCAAATTGAGAGAAATAGGTTCAGACATTGTGTGGCTGTGTTCCAGTCATCAGAAGTCTCAGAGAAACTTCTAGCTGTCTTTGAAAGTCCGTGTGTGGCCACTCAGAGTTGCTAACGGTAAAACATGAACACGGGACACACAGGCACAAAGCATTCAGCTGCCAAACCGTGAGACCTCTTCTTAAGTGAGTCCCATACTTGAACTTGGGAATATTTGCTAGCAGTATTGTCTCTGATGAAATTTCTCTCCAGAAGCAACCACAGTTAGTGAGCCTAAAAAGAGCATTTGGCATTTCCTCAGAGGATGTCCTCATCAGCTAGAAACACAAATCAGACTGACCCTTTCAATTAGTCATTGAAGTTGTGGGCTCAGTTCCCAAATGCTGCGGCCCCAGGTAGGTGTGGCCCCAGCCACTTTGCCCTGTGTAGTCTGTCATATTTTAGAGTTTCTATCCCCAAGAATGGGGAAAGTGGAATGTACAGATTGAAGTAGATACAACGTTGGGATAAAACACTAATCTTTTTTTTTGTTTGTTTTTTAAAGCAGAACACTCGATTTTCTACCTTATTTTCTAATTTTTATTTTATGATATTGAAAATTGGAAAGTGTATAAATGTTAAAAACTTCTAATTGCTAAAGAGCACTGAGAAAATGGGAGCTAGCACTTAGAATAATAAAGACAAAACTATTTTCTTGAACGCAGGTATGTGATTGGATGTTTTTAAAAAAACCAGCATCATTTACAATCTCCAAAAAATTACACGAGTTCAGCTTGTTAATATAGTAGTCAAGCAGGTTCAGTATTTTAATTTACCAATTTAGAATTCTAGGTCCTTTATTGCAAGAAGTCCCACAGTTAGTTTATACTGCACGCTGTATGGAGGTGCAGAGCGGGTAGTAACTTTGCCTAACGTTACATGGCTGTAACGCGTTCCCGTCTGAGCACGGGCCGACCGAGGCTTGCATCTGTCCACTCACTCCAGTGTTGCTAGTGAGCACTTTCCTGAGCGGGAATCACGTTGCACCCTCCTCACTCCCTGTCATTGTCACTCTTCCTGCTTCTGTGGTGGCTTACTAGATGCCTTGCTAGTTTTACACACTGATAACTGATGGCGTTACGTGTCCAAGAGTCTTAAAGGTTGTAAGGGAAACGGTGGCCCTGCTCAGCTCAACCACCCATCCAGTGGATGGGCCTGTGGACCCTGAGCGAGGTGGCCGTCCTTTCCAAAGTGCAGATGACTCCCAAAGAATGAGGCAGGTGACATTTACATCCATGGGTTCTGAAGAGGCTCAATTACTTAAGTCCCGAGGTTCTGAATCAAAGTGAGTATCTTTAATCAACACTTGCAAACTATGTACTGTGCTGGTTGAGGCCAAAGGTCAATGTTACTACACTGTTATTGGAGGGAGGGGAGCGCCGGCCAGTCCATCCCGGTGCTGTGAGGAGCCCCTCGTGCGTAAAGTTCTTAGATGCACAAAGACAGGCTTTGGTACTGAAACTGAAGACCTCGTGTACTCAAGAATCTTCACAGCTTCTATTGGACATATTTCTTTTTAGGAATGAAGGAAAATTCTCCCATTTTTGAGCCATTCTTTTATGTCAATTCTACAAAATTGCATGTAACTTTATAAATATTTTTAAAAGATATAGTTTTGTAAATATTTAATATTCTGCTAATTTGATTTTGAATTGTAAATGTCAAGTATTCTGTTTTTGGGGTTTTTATGTTTTATTATACTTTGTTAAAAAGGAAAAATTGTACATTTTTAGAATGTTTTTATGAGTAAATTTAATGTACTGAAAATAAAAATTAAAAAAAAAAAAAAGGTTCTTTTTATTAGGTCTTTGTCTCATAGATAGAATACGAGGCACATATCCTTTCCAGTGGCGGCTCTTGATTTCCAAGCTAGGGAGTCTGTTCTTTCTGCCGCCTTCTCAGTGTTACAAAAGGGATACCTGGTCTTAAATCCACTGTCTAGTTTCCTGGGTTTTTAAAAAATGCTCTCACTATGTGTGAATAGAAACGTGAATTGATTTGGGATTGGTTTTAAGGTGTTCAGCTCCCAGCTCCATAATCACGGTCAGCGTCACTAGATCAAGTGTCCTTCGGACATTTCGAAACTCGTGGTGAGTGTGCCCTGGCATCTGTGGCCATGTCTGGACTTGGGATGGTGGCAGGCTAACAAGCATGTGTTTGCCCTGGTCCGTGGTGCTACCCTGAGCAGTGCAGGCCACAGAGAGAGAATTCAGGGACTTCCTCCCTGGCACGATCTCCAGTTTGGCTTGGTCTTCTCAGACTTGTGGATCCCCGGAGAAAAACAGGTGCACACGCATGGTTCCAGCACTGGCCAGGGCTCCCGTCAGATGAGTAGCATCAGGAGGCGCAGCTGGCCACTCCTGGGACCTGCTAGGTTGCAGCCCCTCAGATGGAGAAGGCCTCCCTGTCTGGTCACGCCCGGGGACTCCGAGGATGGAGATCACGTGCACACCTGCTGTTTACTGTATAGAGCTCCCGACCCGGCCACGCCAGGTACCATGTACCACCACCAAATGCATTCCAGACCACATCCCACACACAGTCAATACTTGTGTTGTACTTTGGTTCATTTAGAGCAGGTTTTCAAGTGCTTATTCCCACAAAACACCTACCTCCGACACCCCCCACACACACACACACACTTTGTGACACATCTGTAATTTGAAGAGAATTGAGTCTTTTGAAGGCAGGACACTGACCAACGTGAGCAAGGTGGAACAAGGTCTCTTGCTTGGAAGGCAGGGACCTTTAGAGGTGGGTGTCCCTCCACCCACAGTGAGACCAGCCTCAACACTCCTCACTCAGACGGGTATTATCCACTTGGCTTTGGATAGTACAGACTGCAAGTCTCAGATACTAAGCCATTAACTTGAACTTTGATGATGGTTTTTAGTTGTGCCTTTATTCACCTTAGTTCATTAAAAATGTTTTAAAGATCCTATAAATAGAGTGACCACCCATTAATGTGGGATATAAGTTAAGTCAGCCCTCTCAGCATGGTATTTTTGTCTTTAAAAAGCAGAGTTTCTTATAGGAATCTTATTGATCACACAGTAGTTACAAGAATGTCAGATATAATGATGTATACAATCTAAACAAGACAGGCTAATTAAGAATGTACATAATGTAAAAATATACATATTAAAAGTTACATGTGGACAAATGCATGCAGCAGGAAGAGTAGATTGGGGCCGAGCGCCCGTATGCAGTAATATTGCTTTTTCTTCCTCAATTACAGTAAATAACTGCCACTAACAGATACAAGTTTTCTACACACATCTAGATACACAAGGGTGAATGGTGGCCTGCTGTGTGTACAGTCTCAAGTGGGTCTGTGATCCTTCTGTGGCAGCTCTCACAAAAAATGGTACAGAGTGAACCCCATGCAGGTAGTAGGAAGCACTCGTTATTTACTCTAGTTGTACTTCAAAAATGTTTAACATTTGACATTAATATCTGTGAAGAACGTTTCCTTTTGCTATTTTCAAAACTGACATGCACATGGAGTGGGAGTACTTTGATGACTGCCTGACCTAACAGTCATAACTGAAATACTCTTAAAAATGTTTTAGTAACAGATTTTAGTCACACACAACATAAAACATGGATCATCTACAGCTACAAGCCAAAAGGCAGAAGACGCGCATCTGAATTTCAATGCTTTTAGTTTCAGTATCCTGCAGTTTTCTACCTTTGTCCCAAAGAATGAAGCCCATGTAACTGCTTGTTTATCAAAGCAGGCACCATTCTGAGCTCTTAAGAGAATATTCAAAACAAAAAATGTCTTTCTCTAGGCCTTCTAAGAAACTTGACCAAAATTATAAATTATTCAAGGTTCCTATTGAGCAGTGGTGTTCTTCTGTGTTACTTTCTAGAGAACAAACCAGAGTGTTACTTTCCAGAGAACAAACCAAATGAGAACTCTGGAACGAGAGTGCTAACTTGAAACACACTTCCTAGCAAGTGGGGACCCTGGACAGCAGCACGGTTTCCTTATTTCCTGTACACCCCCATTCACCCTGCTTTTTGCCAACTATTATGGCAAATGCTTTGGGGGTGGGTGGCTATACCTGACAACATATACTTAAGATCCTCTCAAGGAGCGTCCTCCAGTTGACTGCAAACCCTTCTATAAAAAGTTGGCAGCTTCTATGAACCTAGAGAAGACAATGTCTCACTGAATGCTCAAAACTGCACGTTTCTTTTGGGGGAAAAACAAACATTAACTTGAAGGTCTATTTTAGTGGCAACTTATAATGCAAAGTATTTTATTTTTAAACATTAAATTTAAAAAACAAGATAGCCTAGGTTAAATAATAAAGTTTCCCAAAGCTGAATGTGCTCACTTGGAGCTCAGTTTTTCTGCTTGAAGTACAAAGAAAACAACTTCCTAAAACTCCTAGGCAGGAAACTACTGTTTTGATGATCGGTGATTAGATGAACTGATCAACCTCAGTTGGTAACATCCCTTTTTTATTCCTTGGTAAGGGTTTAAAAAATTGTGTAACAGACGCATTTTTCTTTTAGTCTTACACAGATAATTTCATTCCAAAAGTCTCCTGAGAGGCGTATACCATATACAGGAATCCATCTTCATCCTTCTCGCTTTCATACACTTCACAAATTGGAGTGGACACACTCACCATGCTATGTCCATTCACTAACAGGAAGAAGGCTTGATTAGCATTGAGCTGTAAGCGCCTTCTGTTGAAAGAAAACGTGAAGAAATATTGATACATCAGTACACAGGGAGAATGTACAAAATATCACCCACATTGGATTAGTATAAAAGTATAAAGTGAAAGTGAAGTCACTCAGTCGTGTCCGACCTTTGCAACCCCATGGACTAGCCCACCAGGCTCCTCTATCCATGGAATTTTCTAGGCAAGAGTACTGGAGTGGGTTGCCATTTCCTTCTCCAAGGGATCTTCCCAACCCAGGGATCGAACCTGGGTCTCTCACATTGTGGGCAGATGCTTTACTGTCTGAGCCACCAGGGAATCCCATAAAAGTATAAAGATTTTGCTAATGTTGCTCCTGGCAAAATGCAATAAGACTTAACTGATGATTTGAATTTCTTCTCACAAAGCACAAAATGTTTTCTATGACTATATGCATGATACATATTAACAATAATCCTTGATAGATGATTCTTACTATATTACTTAAGCCAGTTTTAAACTAGTATGCTGGACTTGCCTGGTGGTGCAATAGATAAGAATCTGTTAATGCAGGGGAAAAAGGTTCAATCCCTGGTCCGGGAAGATTCCACATGCTTTGTGGTAGCAACCAATTAAGCCCATGCACCAAACTACTGAGCCCGTGTAGTATCTACACAGATGTCAGGATGAAACAATCAGAAGGGACTTGAGATTCAGCAGGTAAGAAATCTAAGACTCAGAAATGAAACACCTTATAGTTTTATTTAGTTGCATATATTTTTATCAGAACTAGATGGCAGATTTATCTGTAAGCCTGTTAAAGAATGAGAAGTTACCCAAAGAAATAAGTTTAAAAGATGATTAAATACCTTATTATCTTGATGAGCTCACTCATGTTGACATGATCAGGCACCAGGAACTTTGTTTTATCCAAGACAGGAAGCTGTTTCTCACCTTTGTATCGTTCTATTATTACCTAGAAAGGAAGCCACAAAAGTGGTTTTTAAAATAGCCATTAATAATGAAAAGTAGTTAAAATACTTCCTTTGTTGTAACTGGCACATGCCAAAACTGTTTACAAAAGCACACTTGTTCCTTATGGAATATGGGGCATGAGACAACACGGCTGCCTGCAGAGAAGGGCAGGGCAGCCACCAGCTGGGGAGCTGCGCCTTCTGTTATTTGGAACTATGAAAATACACTACCTCGTCAGAACAAGACCCTAAGCCTTAAAAGAACAGAGATGCTGAGTGCCAGCTTTAATGATTTCTGTCTACACCAATTCCAGACATGACGAGAGTTTTAATAAAATTTTAAGATCTTAACTATGGTAATAGACTCAAATGCTAAGTAAATATCTGACAAGTAGAGACCATGATTAGCTGGTCTGGAGACAATTTTTTTTTTTTTTTTTGCAGACTTCTCAGAGATTCTGTCATTTTGATAAGATATCTTTGCTTTTTAAAAAAATGAGTTTTAAAAGAATCTTGAACTATGCAGTGATCAAAAATAGTTCCACATTACAACTTAAATCCACTAGCTTCTTGCCATACTTCCTTCCTATAAAGGAAAAGAATTGTTTTTTAGTGGTAAGCCACATTATATAAGCTATGACTGCAGACTAGTGACTGCCCATGAGCCTTAGTATTACCTATTCACTGAGTACCATGGATAGCCTTCCCCATGTAGAGCAATTCTTTAGCCTGCTGTTATAACAAGGAGAAGTTGTAAGGCAGGAATGGGAAATCTTTAGGAGAGTTTAAATGCTCATATATATGCTGTTCCACTGTATGGGGCCTACATGAGGTTCTGTAAGGCAAGCCAAGCTGTCATCACCTTCCCTGGCAAGATCAATAGCTTTCTTTATCTATGTTGCTGCTGCTGCTGCTAAGTCACTTCAGTCGTGTCCGACTCTGTGTGACCCCATAGACGGCAGCCCACCAGGCTCCCCCGTCCCTGGGAGTCTCCAGGCAAGAACACTGGAGTGGGTTTCTTGATCTATGAGGTATGTTTAAAACATGGTATCTGCAAGTATGAATGTGACTTCTGCAAAAAACCTGAAAGTACTAGCAAAAAGATGACTGAAAATGTATGTAAACATTCATATTTTAAAAGGAGGTTATGGAACAATACTGGTGGACTGTTGGGCTGGTTGTTTTGCTTCCAATGACTGACAAGTACCTGCTAGCAAACAGATACAACAGGTACTCAAAAGTGAAGAAAAACCCTAAAATTAGGGAAATTACCCAGAAACCTCATGCCCAGGTCATATGTAGGCCTAAGCGTGAAGACAGACTGAAATTTCCAACAAGTCTAAGAAACATAGCAAACATACGTTTAAGTACAGAATCCTACAGTCCTGCCCTGCTGAGCAGACCCTTCCTACTGTCTCTTCTGTCTACTTCACAACCCTAATCCCAGATCTTCCCATCCTCTCTTCCCTCACTTTGGTATGAAATGATCAATCAGAAAGCCAACTATGGAAGCTTCTGCAGAAGTTAAGCAGTGGATGCAGTCTGTAAGAGGTGACAATCGTGTCCCCAGAATTATGCACATTTTCCCAGCCATGTGGGATGGGATTCTCTTCCCATTTTCCAGATGAAGATACAGCAGCTGCTCTCAGAATTTTAGTAATTAGCCCAAGATCACTTAGTAACCCTGAACCTAGGGCCACAATTCATCCTCTGTCTGAAGCCAAAAGCTCCTTGACCATTTCTCTCTAGACCTAGTGTCACAACAGAAACCTATTTAAGGTCCACCACCAAAGGACCCAGGGCACAGCACACGTAGGCCCTGAGACTACAGGAGCAGCATCTTTTCCCCCATCTCCTGCAAAGAAACCGAACATAAGAAGTCTTCTTTCTCTGGGGCCAAGTCGGGCAGCCTGGACTGTACAGTCACAGTTAAGTCTTGAGAGATACTGATTCTCCCACAGTTGTAGTCTCTGCTTCCTTCAGAAGAGGGTGGACACCACCCTTCTTTGATAAAGTATCAACAAATCTAGCACCCTTATCCCTTCTCTACCAAGTAAAATTTACGTGGCTTGTGAAGTGTGTAACATTAAGGCAGCAGACTCAGACTTGGGAGGAAACAGTGATCAGATTACACTGCAGATGAAGATGCCTCCATTCCAGGTCACTAAACGAACACACTGGTTGCATGGTTAAAGATTCCTGCAGAAGCCCATCAGGCATCACACGGAGAAGCACTACTGAAGCAGTGCTTCCTTCCGTGTACATTAACAATAACTGAAACACAGACGACCTACCGGGATTTTGGTAGGATGCTGCTCTCGGATAAGTCGGACATCTTCTACTCTTTGTTCTGCAAAGAAAGGAAGAAACACCGGCATTATTAAGGGCCAAAAATCCAACTTATTTTCGGCACTGGTAGACTTCCATATCTGACCCCACCTATCCTTAGCTGTGGCAGAGCAAAGCAGTAAAAACATCTTCCCTAGAACTGAGAGAAACCAAACACTAACACCTCATATCTCGCAAAGGTTAGTATGCAAGATTAACATATAGAGATTGGTTGCATTTCTCTACATTAACAATGAAATATCAGAAAAGTAATGTAAAATATATATATATATATGTTCATCTTTTAAAGCTGCATCAAAAACAAAATGAAACTTGGGAATAAACCTGACCAAAGAGGTGAATCACTTGTACATTGAGAGCTATAAAACATTAATAAAATTAATATTGATTCAAAGAAATGGAAATACATCCCACGCCCTTGCAATGGAAGAATATTGTTAAAGGGGCCACACTACACAATCTACAGATTTAATATAATCCCTATCAAGTTACCCTTGCACAGAACTAGACCAAATAATCCGAACTAGACCAAATAATCCTAAAATCTATATAAAACCAGAGAAGACTCAGAATTGCCAAAGCAATCCTGAAGAAAAAGAACAAAGCAAGAGGAATAACGTTCCAGACTTCAGACAATTCTACAAAGCTATGGTAATCAAAACTGTGTTAGTCGCACAAAAACAGACATATGGATGAGTGGAACAGAACAGAGCACCCAGAAATAAATCCACACACCTAAAGTCAATTAATCTTTGACAAAGAAGGCAAGAACATACAATGGAAAAATGTCTCTTCAGCAAGTGGTACTGGAAAATCTGGACAGCTATATGTAAATCAGTGAAGTTAGAACACACTCTTACTATTCACAAAAATAAACTCAAAATGGTTTAAAGATCTAAATGTAAGAGAGGACACCATAAAACTCCTAGAAGACAGTATAGGTAAAACATTCCCTGACATAAATCTTCACAGGGTTTTCTTAGTCTCCCAAGGTAATAGAAGTAAAAGCAAAATTAAACAAACAGGACCTAATCAAACGTACAAGCTTTTGCACAGCAAAGGAAACATTTAAAGGAACAAAAAGATAACCTACAGAGGGGGAGAAAAATATCTGCAAATGATGCAGCTGACAAGGGCTTAATTTCCAAAACATACAAACAGTTCATACAACTCAACAACAAAACAAATAATCCAATTAAAGAATAAGCAGAAGGCCTAAACAGACATTTCTACACAGACATCCAACAGGCACACAAAAAGGTGCTCAACAGAACCAATAATGATCATATATCAAAACTACAATGACTTACCATCTACACCGATCAGAATGGCCATCATTAAAAAGCCTACAAATAAATGCTAGAGAGGTGTGGAGAAAAGGGAACCCCACTACTGCTGGAGGGAATGTAAGCTGGTGCAGCCACTATGGAAAACAGTAAGGAGTGCCTTAAAAAAACAAAGAGCAGAACTACCATATGACCCTGCAATCCCACTCCTGAGCATATATATATCTAAAGAAAACTAATTTGAAAACATACATGCTCCCCAATGTTCACAGCAGCACTATTCATGACAGACCAGACAGAAAAGCAACCCAAGTGTCTATCAACAGAGGAATGGATAAAGATGTGGTATATACATACAATGGAGTATTATTCAGCCAAAAAGAAGTATGAAATAATGCCATCTACAGCCACATAGATAGACCTAGAGATTATCATACTAAGCAAAGTAAGGCAAACATATGATATCACTAATATGTGAAACCTAAAATATGACACAAATGAACTTATCTATGAAATAGAAATAGACTGAAACACATACAGAATGGACTTGTGGTTGCCAAAGGGCAGGGAGGAGGGGGAGTGTTAGATTGGGAGTTTGGTATCAGCAGATGCAAACTACTACATAAAGAATGCATAAACAAGGTCTTATTTTATAGTTAGGGAACTATATTTAATAGCCTATAATAAATCATAATGAAAAATTAAAGATTCGATGAGATCACTGGTACACCCTTGCAAATATCTGCACATAGTAAATGGTTAATAAATGCTCTGCTATTCAATATGAAATAATGTCACTTGCAACAACATGGATGGATCTAGAGATTATCATATTGAGTAAGTCAGAGCAAAACAAGTATATGGTATCACTTACATGTAGAATCTAAAAAGTGATCAAATGAATTTATTAATACAAATGGTTTGGAGAGTTTCTGGGTGGCAGGAGAGTGCAATTACCAAACTCCAAGGAGACAGAAACTCCTGTGTTCAGCACTCTTCTTTACCCATGCATCTCTTCCTTCAGCTGTTCCCTGGCAGGCTTTCATAGCCTTCATATTAGGTTGGTGCAAAAGTAATTGCGGTTTCACACTGTTGAACTTCACCATTTGATACTGGAATACATTCTGAAATAAATGTGGTTATGCTATATATCATTTTAATGTGCATTTCTCACTATGTTTTTTTGCTAATAGCATTGCTGCTGCTGCTGCTAAGTTGCTTCAGTTGTGTCCGACTCTGTGCGACCCCATAGACAGCAGCCAACCAGGTTCCCCCGTCCCTGGGATTCTCAGGCAAGAACACTGGAGTGGGTTGCCATTATTTTATATCTATTTTAGACTATAGAAATGATGTACAAAAAGCAAATGTGAGCAATTTTTTAATGAGTTCAAAATGGGTCATAAAACATCAGCGACAACTTGCAGCAGCAACAACACATTTGGCCCAACTGCTAACAAATGTACAGTGCTTTGGTGGTTCAAAGAAGTTTTGCAAAGGAGATGAAAGCCTTGAAGATGAAGATTGTAGTGGCCAGGCATCAGAGGTTGACAATGACCAACTGAAGGATCATTGAAGTTGCAAGAGAAATTGCCAAAGAACTCAACGTCAACCATTCTATGGTCCTTCAGCATTTGAAGCAAACTGTAAAGGTGAAAAGCTCAATAAGTGGGTGCCTCATGTTGTTTAGTTGCTAAGTCGTGTCTGACTCTTTCTGACCCTATGGACTTTAGCACACCAGGCTTTCCTGTCCTTCCCTTCTGTGGGAGTTTGCTCAAATTCATGTCCGTTGAGCTGGTGATGCCATCCAACCATCTCATCCTGTCATTCTCTTCTCCTGCTGCCCTCAATCGCTCCCAGCATCAGGGTCTTTTCCAATGAGTCAGCTCTTCGCATCATGGACAAAGTATTGAAGCTTCAGCATCAGTCCTTCCAGTGAATATAATTCAGGGTTGATTTCTTTTAGGATTGACTGGTTTGATCGCCTTGCTGTCCAAGGGACTCTCAAGAGTCTTCTCCAGCACCACAGTTCAAAAGCATCAATCCTTCCATGCTCACCCTTTTCTATGGTCCAACTCTCACATCCACACATGACCACTGGAAAACCACAGCTTTGACTATATGCACCTTTGCCGGCAAAGTGATATCTGCCTTTTAATATGCTGTCTAGGTTGATCACAGCTTTTTCTTCCAAGGAGCAAGTGTCTTTTAATTTCATGGCTGCAGTGAGCATCCGCAGTGATTTTGGAGCCCAGGAAAATAAAATCTATCACTGTTTCCACTTTTTCCCTATCTATCTGCCATGAAGTGATAGAACTGGATGCTATGATCTTAGTTTTTTGAATGTTGAGTTAGCAGACTGAAAAGTTAAAAAAATCATCATTCTAAAGTGTTGTCTTCTCTTATTCTATGCAAAAACAAAGAAGCATTTCTTGACTGTATTGTGATGAGTGACAAAAAGTGGATATTATATGACAACCAGTGACTGACTACCAGCTCAGTGGCTGGACCGAGAAGCAGCTCCAAGTGTGTCAGTCGCTCAGTTGTGCCCAACTCTTTGTGACCCCATGGACTGCAGCCCACCAGGCTCCTCTGTCCATGAGATTTTCCAGGCAAGAGTACTGGAGTGGGTTGCCATTTCCTTCTCCAGGAGGAAGAAGCTCCAAAGCACTTCCCAAAGCCAAACTTTGGGAAGGTCAGTCACTTTGATGGCCTGCTGCCCGTCTGATCCATTACTGTTCTGAATCCCAGTGAAATCATTACATCTGAAAACTATGCTCAGCAAATTGATGAAATGCACTGGAAACTGCAACGACTCCTGCAGGTACTGATCAACAGAATGGGGTCAGTTCTCTATGACAACACCCAACTGCAAGTTGCACAACCCATGCTTCAAAAGTTGAATGAATTGGGCTACAAAGTTTTGCCTCATCCACCATATTCACCTGACCTCTCGCCAACCAACTACCACTTCTTCAAGCATCTTGACAACTTTTTGGAGGGAAAACATTTCCACAACCAGCAGGAGGCAGAAAATGCTTTCCAAGAGTTCCCTGAATCCTGAAGGACGGATTTTTATACTATAGGAATAAACTTATTTTTCATTGGCAAAAATGTATTGATTGTAATGCTTTCTATTTTGATTAATAAGGATGTGTTTATGCCATAAGGATGTGTTAAGCTATAATGATTTAAAATTCAGGGTCCAAACCTGCAATTACTTTTGTACAAACCTAATGATAATCTGATAATCTAATAATTAAAGTACTGTGAGCCACTCTAGTAATTTAGTCAAACACAAAGTGGTCTTGGAAAACTGATTTATAACTAATTAGAGCACTTGCAATTAGCCTTTGGTTGGGGGAGAGGTCAGGCAGGATAGAGTCCTTAACCTGTTGGATCTGAGGCTATCACCAGGTAGTGTCACAACTGAGTTAAACAGGACAATGAGCTGAATTGCTTGATGTGTGGAAAAATACTTATGTCTGGTGTCAGAAGTGAGTTACACACACACAAAGTGAGCCACAGTGTTCAGGACAGTACTGTCAAGCAGAAGAGACACAAAGGTGGAGTTTCTCTTTACATCATCCTTTGAGCTCCTCTCTATTTCTGGGGTGTCACTGGTACTGCATCACTTCTCTCAGCTCTGTCCTTATGTCTGTTTTATCCCAGAAAAGATGCTGAACCACCTATACTCCACTACCAGCCCTCTTAAATCTTGATCTTGTCAGAGCAGATTTCACAAGCAAAGGGAAATCATAATTTATTTACATCACTGCAGCCAAAAAATAATAAGTTTCACATACCCTGAGATGTTTCACATTTAAAAGCTTATCCAAATAAATTTAAGGTAAAAGGAATCACATGGCATCACCAACTCGATGGACATGAGTTTGAACAAGCTTTAAGAGTTGGTGATGGACAGGGAAGCCTGGTGTCCAGCAGTTCATGGGTTTGCAAAGAGTCGGATACAACTGGACTGAACTAAAAAGGAATCACTCAGGCTTAAGAATGAAAGATTTTTTATATAAGGAGAACAGGTTTATTATGGTTAAGTGGAGAAGGGAAAAGCAAAAGGGCTCTAAATGTGAGGCTTCAAACTATAGTGTCAAAGCTTTATCTTGATTCATCCCCAAAATATGATCCAAAAAGGAAGGCAAAAATGATCATTTTCATTAAAGGTGGGACAACTGAGGAAGACAAGTGACGTCCTTAAGATGACAAGAGTAGTACCAAAATTCTAGAGGAATATCATTAGCGTCCTGGCCAGCTGCAATGAAAATCCAGTGGTAAGCCTGGAGTAATTAAACATAAATATGGTATATGCTGAAGCCTCTTTGAGTAGAAGGCTGTTTTCAGAGGCCAGCAGTATATTTAACAAAAGCATTACCAACACTATTGATCAATGGCATAAAAGAACACTTCTTTCACTCAGTTACTTTCTTAGTGCTGTTATGATGTTTATCATTTGCCTTTCTCAACAGACTGCCCCTGGCTTCAGTCACTTCTGTATTCTCCCAGGTCTCAGGCTTGTACAAAGATGAAATGGAAGCATAATAAATATTTCCCCCAATATGCCTAGAAATAAACAATGTAAAATCCCACCCATCCAGGAGTGACACAGCTTAAGCTCAGGGAGTGTTATCTAGGTGTTGACATAAACCTCACTCTTCTGTCTACCTGTTAAGAGTAATTGGAGTTATTTATTCTAGACTACCACATCAACTTCTGAGACAACGCAGACCCATTTTGTTATTGATGGTGAAGCTTAAGATCTAGGTTTAACATTGAATCTCAGCAGATTATGTCTAGGAGAAAGATCTGTTATTAAACTAGGGCAACCCAAAAGAAAATAGAGTGAAATTACGACATTTGAGAAAACTGAATCCAAAAATATTTGCTCAAGTATAACTTTAAAGTTCACAAAATTATTCAAAATATTTGTAAGGACACACCACTGCCTCTTGACTCAGTGCTAGTCCACTTCACGTATTGGCTGCCTCCTGGAGGATGGGAAGAATTCTTACCCGAAGGGCTGAATGACAAGTCCAGACTTTGCCACTAGGCGGACCATGATCTCCACCTCTCAGGGCCCCACCCAGTTTCCTTGGCTACAAAAGGAAGTAGTTGTTTTGGGTGAGCTCTAAGATTCAACCCTGGTAGAATATATCGAATCAGAGCTATATTCAATTGTTAATTAACCCAAACTCACTCACTTGGGAAGAGTACTTATTGCTCAAGCTAACTAGGGCTGGTCTTAGGTTCTACAAAAAAGGTATCTCCAAAGAACTGATTTGACTCATTTACTGTGCTACAAAAAAATTTCAGTGCTGATTATCATGATCAATAGCAAGGAAAGGCAGTAGCCATTAAATGATATATTCTTCTGCAAAATGACTTTTAAGCCCTTTAAAAAAAAAGAGAGAGGGTAATACTAGTTCTTATAACAAGGAGAAAATATACCTTTTTTATTGATGTTAGTTGAACCTACTGTAGTAGTCATTGCACAAGATACGTAAACCAAGTCGTCATGCTGAATACCTTAAATTTACACAGTAATGAATGTCATTTCTCTATAAGAGTACAAAAAAAACCCAAAAACGAATCAAGAGTCAGGAGACAAGGGAGGAAAAAAAGGACTGGTAGTAAATAAAGGTGAACAAAGAGGAAAGCCCACAAATATTGTACATGCAACATACACAAATGGAGAAAAACTAAGGCATTCCTGCTGGTTTACCCTCAGGGCCACAGGCACCAGGTGAATTCCTTCTAATTCATTATTTTATTGTCATTTATTTTTACTTTTATTCTCATTATTCCTCACTTTTCCTACTTTTACTACCTACTCTTCTTCAAGGATTTTTCTAGATAACCTAAAAGTACTCGAAGCAAAAAGAAAGTTACTATTATCGGGGTCATGAGAAAACCGGCATCTTTCCCATACAAACGTCCCCAGTTAACTTTTAATGCCTGCCAGTCAGTAAGGACAGAAGCCAGGTACAACGGCAAATCCGCTCCAAATCTGCTCCCAGGGCTGCACAAAATTAATATTCACGAATATCTTAGTTCACAAAGGTCCCTATAGACAAAATTTATTTAAAAAAAAGAAAAGACACCTCTAAATCTTGCTAACCAGCCAACTGCTTCAAGAGGCTGAAAGGATATGCTCTTCAGATCAACATGAATTTCATTTTTTGGAGTTTCTCAGGCACAGGAAATAATTATCGATAGTGAGATCTACAAAACCATATCCAGGTTCAAATGAACGCTTGTCTCTTTTCCAGACTCCAGGAAACTAGACCAAAGTAGACAGCAGAGATATTGCTCAAGATCCTAAAGAAGATTAAGACAGGAAGGAACGCTGGTCCCGCCCTACTCCACCTGGCCTGAGATAAACAAACAAGCCCTACACAGGGGATATACAAGGAGGCCACGCTGTTATTGCAGCACTGTCTTGCTTTAAAAGGAGCACCAATCACTTCCTTCCCATCGGTTTTGTGCAGGAGTAAGTATTGTGATGGTGTTACTTTAGGTTTCCACCAAACACCAGCATGCTAAGTAGGGACTCCAGCCCGAACTGGGAGAGAACGGATTTGCCGCTGGTGTCAAAGAATGCTGTCTCTAGCCAGTGAAAAGAAGAGCCACCCACCCTCGCGCTTGTGCCACAAATAGGACCAAGACATCGCAGCCACGCGGGGCTGCAGGGGAAGGGGCGGGCATGAGGACCCCTCTCCGTGGAGGTACTGACGTCTGAAGGGACCATGTGTGACCTAGACGTGCACCCGCGGTGCCACCACCTCTGAGAATCCGGCCCGGCGCCAGGCCAGACTCCCCCACAAGGACTGCACTCCCGCGCCACTAGCGCTCGTCTTGTCGGAGGGCCCGAACACCCCGGGGCTGGAGCGCTGACGGCCCTGAGCTCACAGCCCGCCGGCCGCCTGGGCCGAAAGGTGATTCAGCAGCTCCCGGCCAGCGCGCCCTCGGTCCCTCAGACCCCCAGGCCCGGCGGCCCTCGGCCCGTCAGGCTCCCTGCCTCGACCCCCTCGGCCGCCCGGGCCCGGCCTTCCCGCAGCCCCGGCCTCAGCTCGCCTCGGCCCCTCAGCCCCGTAGCCCTCCGCCCGTCCGCCCTCTCCGGAGCCCCTCAGCTCGGCCGGGCCCCGCTGCCTCGGCCCCGGAGCCCCCGCCGGCCCTCAGACAGCGTCCGGCCCGCGGCACCCACCGAAGGTTCGGCGCTGTTTGAAGGTTTTCTCGGACGGCATGGCGCTGCAGGCTGGGTGGGGGCGGCGAGTTGGAGGGTCCAGGCGGCGGCGGAGGCGGCGACAGCTCCGACGGTGGCGACAGCGACTTCTCTTGTGTCTCCTCAGCCCGCAGCCGCGTCAGGTGACCTGCGCGGCGTCCCGGGAGGCGGGGCCAGGGGCGGGCCGCGGCGGCCGCCATGGCGGGCGTGGCGGAAGCGGGCCGCGCGCAGCGGCCGGGGCGGGGTCGAAGCGCTTGAGTGGCGAGGCGCCAGCCGCGCGCATGCGCAACGGGCCAGGCCTGGGCTCGCGGGAGCGAGTGGGAGCGCGGCGACCGGCGATGGGCCCGGGGAGCGCGAGCCCGGAACCTGGCCGTCCCCCGCGTGCACGTGCCCGGCGGACGCGCGGTGCTGCTTCCCTGGCAGAGCTGCAGGGGCGCGGCCTCGCTCCTGTTCCCCCTGCCAGTTACGGTGGCCAGCGATGTTTCCACAGGAAAATAAAGGCCTGTTGTGCCCCTGCCTTCTGAGAGCTCACAGCTGGAAGCTGCTGCTTCTTTTCCGTCGGCGGCTTTTTGTGTGTTTCCGTTGGCTTTCCACGTCAAGGACATCTCAGTTTTCTTTTCTAAGGAAACTGTCAACTGATAACTTCCATCACACATTGTCCCAACTGGGAAAAGAGTCAAAACTGCGTTATTTCAGGTTATGGTCAGTCGAGTCTGGCTTTGGAGAAAGTCGGTGCCCTGGGCTTGACATTCGGCCTTGGGTGACTTCTGGGCTGGAGGGGGCCCTGGGCATCACCTGCAATGGCAGGGCGCCGGCCTGTCCGCACTTGGCAGAGTTCACTACCTTTCACTGTTCTCCGCTCTTCTCTCAAATAGGGAGCCTTATCCATATTCAGTCCTCACAGTCTTTCAGTGACTAACTAGCGGAACTACCTTGAATACCTAACCATTTTTCTGTCTCAGACTCATTTGTACTATATTTGAGAACTCCAGGTGTTTTCCGAGGAGCAGATGGAAGTGACCTGGTAGAATATAGATCTCTATGAAGCATTGAGTAAGTCAGTTATTGCCCAGTTCAAACATCTAATAAACAGGTATGTGAATAAACAGCACTTGATTCTTTGATTGGTTTTGCTTTTTAATATCTTGGACTTTGAAAGTGTTCTCCCCTTTTTTGAGTTTGGAAAAAGCCTTTCTTATAATATCTGTTTGATAAAGTCTTTGGATTGTGCTAATGAACATTTATTATACAAACATACAGAACCTACTAAAACATAGCTCTCAAAAGGGTTCCAGTGCAGCTGGAATTTCTTCCTTTGCAGAGAAGCCAAGTCTGCTGTATAATTACCCACCACTGCCAGAACAGTGATGTTAGCTGTGGTTCTCTACTGTGTCACTGTTCACAAAAGAACACTGTATTGTGCATACGTCACTTTCCCAGGTTCCCCACCCCCTTCTGTCACAGTTCTTTACCTTGAAAGATCGCTGATAAGGTATAGTTAATAGAGAGGACTTAGGGACTTTCTTGGTGGTCCAGTGCCTAAGACTCCATGCTCCCAGTACTGGAGGCCTGGGTTCTATTTCTGGCTGAGGAACAAGATCTCACATGGCGCAACTAAGGGTTCATAATGCTGCAAGATCATAACTCAAAGATCCTACCCGCTACAACTAAGACCTGGCATAGTCAAATAAAATTAGCAAATAAATTTTTAAAAAACAAGACATATAGAATCCAATTAAAAAACAAAGAGGACTTAAACATTCTATCTGGTTTCCAAAGGAAGGTTTTAAGCTCCATGGGCATTCTTAGTATTTTTGTATTTATTCTGCAAAGATTGGGATGGGAGGAATCCAGTAAGACTACCCACCTTCTGCCAAACACAAAATGATCAGTTTCAAAGTCTCCATGAGAGTGTGGGTGGTGTATTGCTTTCTTTTCTGGGTTTTTATGATATTGAGTATTGACTGGTGAGTGCTTTTTTGGCTTAATTGCTACCTTGTAAGAAATGGACTTTTTGTTCCCTTGCTGGACAACTGCTCCCAATGCGAGAAGAGTGAAAAAAAAATCGATATCAGGCATATGGAACTGGGGGGAGGGCAAGAAGGGTTTCATATTTTCTAGTCCCTTAGGCATCCATAAAGCTTTACCAAATTACCTCAAGCCTTGGGTTCACTGCCCCAGGGATTACCACAAGGGCTATTACAGTGATGGGACAGGATTACTCTATGATTTTTCAAGTATTGAAGTCCATATTAAGTGATTGGTATAGTCTTATTTTAAATTCCTACTTGAATTTAAAACCACACAACCCCATAGGTATCTCAGAAAATCATTTAAAGCAGTTGGTGTGTAGTTATCTCATGAGCCTGAAAGAAGAGCATATTGAAATAAATTATATTTAAAGTTGACTAATTTGTTATATGCAAACAAATATCAACTAAGAGGTACTGTAACTTCATGTAAATTTTGAAAACAAATGTACTTGAATGTGAAAATTTTCATGTGCCCTCAGATTGCAGTTCAATAGACATTCAGTGTAGTAAATGATATTCTGAGTGGTCAGTTAATATCACTCGTGAATTATTTTAAGCTAGTTAATATCAGCATAGCAAGATTTGTTTTTAAACAAATAGCAAATATGACTCATCTTTTAAATAATCTACATAATGTACAGAAGAACAAATCTGTCATGTGAATTTATTCAATGCTTTCTCCAGAAACCTCATGGTACTTTTTAAACTATCACATAATCATTCTAGAAAGCCAAGCAGGGTCAGTTTTAAATAGCTCTCAACCTATTCCTTTTTCCTAACATGAAATGACCATAATCGTGGGGGATATAAGGTAACTGCTAGAATATGTCCCAGCATTAGTGAAGTAAAGCTGTAAATCATGCTACCACGCTATTTCTGCGAATCTGTAAATAAGGCATGAAACGTTAACCTGCAGTACAGAACACGGTAGGGTTATTTTGCCACACTCAGTATGGAGGGCAAGTCACACTGAGCTTTAAGTTAGCTCTTCAGGCCTGCCCGGCCTGTCCCGCCTCTTCTCTTTCTGATTGGGAGAAATATCCAACCCTCCTTTCTGTCCGGGCTACTATTGGCTGTTGGTCCAATCAGTATTGTGTCATCCCTGCTCTTTAGCACAAGTAAACAAACAAGTATTGCTCAAGAGCAGTGTCCAGGCTATTCTCAGAAAGGATTCAGCCAGGAGGGTGTTGCAAATGACGCTCCATAGCTTGCAGTCTTTTGGAATGTCTTCACCGGGTCCAGGAGAGATTGTTCAGAGCGAAAGAGGCATGGCGCAGGAGAACTTCCTCTCCCATGACGCCCTGGCTCTCCTGTACAACTTCAGAAATCAGCACCCCGGTGACTGCAGGAAAGCGATTTCAAATCACTCCTACAACCTAATACTATCTCTTTAAGTGAGCGTGTAACAGTTCATGGAACCGGCTGGCCTTTCACAGGCCTTTTTTTGTTGTTGTTATAGTCGTTTGTTCCTTTAATTGTAAACAAGTTCTGAAGGACTGCTCTTTTTTCAGCTTTTGCCCATAAATGCTGCTGTTGAGACTCATTTTACACACCAAATCTCTTGTTTAGCCTTTGAATAATTTCTCTTCTCTCCATTCACCTTGATTATTTCTTCTAAGCAGATGCCATTTTCAAATCTGGATTCTGAGAACCAGCATGGGGAAGTTAACAAGGCTTTCTTAAGTCCAAGAACTACTATTTTCCATGACTTTTGAGGCAATCAGTTGAAAAATGCCTTGCCCTGTACACTACTAATTTCCTTCAGTTCAGTTCAGTTCAGTCACTCAGTTATGTCTGACTTTTTGCGACCCCATGAATTGCAGCACCCCAGGCCTCCCTGTCTATCACCACCTCCCGGAGTTCACTCAGACTCGCATCCATCGAGTTAGTGACGCCATCCAGCCATCTCATCCTCTGTCGTCCCCTTCTCCTCCTGCCCCCAATCTCTCCCAGCATCACAGTCTTTTCCAATGAGTCAACTCTTCGCATGAGGTGGCCAAAGTACTGGAGCTTCAGCTTTAGCATCATTCCTTCCAAAGAAATCCCAGGGCTGATCTCCTTCAGAATGGACTGGTTGGATCTCCTTGCAGTCCAAGGGACTCTCAAGAGTCTTCTCCAACACCACATTTCAAAAGCATCAATTCTTTGGCGCTCAGCCTACTTCACAGTCCAACTCTCACATCCATACATGACCATAGGAAAAACCATAGCCTTGACTAGACCGACCTTAGTCGGCAAAGTAATGTCTCTGCTTTTGAATATGCTATCTAGATTGGTCATAACTTTCCTTCCAAGGAGTAAGCGTCTTTTAATTTCATGGCTGCAGTCACCATCTGCAGTGATTTTGGAGCCCCCAAAAATAAAGTCTGACACTGTTTCCACTGTTTCCCCATCTATTTCCCATGAAGTGATGGGACCAGATGCCATGATCTTCATTTTCTGAATGTTGAGCTTTAAGCCAACTTTTTCACTCTCCTCTTTCACTTTCATCAAGAGGCTTTTGAGTTCCTCTTCACTTTCTGCCATAAGGGTGGTATCATCTGCATATCTGAGGTTATTGATATTTCTCCCGGCAATCTTGATTCCAGCTTGTGTTTCTTCCAGTCCAGCGTTTCTCATGATGTACTCTGCATATAAGCAGGGTGACAATATACAGCCTTGACGCACTCCTTTTCCTATTTGGAACCAGTCTGTTGTTCCATGTCCAGTTCTAACTTGCTTCCTGACCTGCATACAGATTTCTCAAGAGGCAGGTCAGGTGGTCTGGTATTCCCATCTCTCTCAGAATTTTCCACAGTTTCCTGTGATCCACACAGTCAAAGGCTTTGGCATAGTCTATAAAGCAGAAATAGATGTTTTTCTGGAACTCTCTTGCTTTTTCCATGATCCAGCGGATGTTGGCAATTTGTTCCTTTGCCTTTTCTAAAACCATGGAAAAGAAATGCAAAAAAGCAAAATGGCTGTCTGGGGAGGCCTTACAAATAGCTGTGAAAAGAAGCGAAGTGAAAAGCAAAGGAGAAAAGGAAAGATGTAAGCATCTGAATGCAGCGTTCCAAAGAATAGCAAGAAGAGATAAGAAAGCCTTCTTCAGCGATCAATGCAAAGAAATAGAGGCAAACAACAGAATGGGAAAGACTAGAGATCTCTTCAAGAAAATTAGAGATACCAAGGGAACATTTCATGCAAAGATGGGCTCAATAAAGGACAGAAATGGTATGGACCTAACAGAAGCAGAAGATATTAAGAAGAGGTGGCAAGAATACACAGAAGAACTGCACAAAAAAGATCTTCATGACCCAGATAATCACGATGGTGTGATCACTCATCTAGAGCCAGACATCCTGGAATGTGAGGTCAAGTGGGCTTTAGAAAGCATCACTATGAACAAAGCTAGTGGAGGTGATGGAATTCTAGTGGCGCTCTTTCAAATCCTGAAAGATGATGCTGTAAAAGTGCTGCACTCAATATGCCAGCAAATTTGGAAAACTCAGCAGTGGCCACAGGACTGGAAAAGGTCCGTTTTCATTCCAATCCCAAAGAAAGGCAATGCCAAAGAATGCTCAAACTAATTTCCTTAGATAGCAGTTTTCACTAACAAAGAGTTCCCTCTTGTAATCCCAAGAGGGAATGTATTGGGAGCATGTAGTCATTTGGGAAAACAAATGATCTGTTGGTACAACTGCTGTGGAAAATGGTATGGAAGTTTCTCAAAAGATTAAAAACAGAACTACCATCAGTTCAGTTGCTCAGTCATGTCTGACTCTTTGTCACTCCACGGACTGCAGCATGCCAGGCTTCCCTGCTCATCACCAATTCCTAGAGCCTGCTCAAACTCATATCCATCAAGTTGGTAATGCCATCCAACCATCTCATCCTCTGTCATCCCCTTCTCTTCCTGTCTTAAATCTTTCCCAGCATCAGGGTCTTTTCCAATGAGTCAGTTCTTCACATCAGGTGGCCAAAGTATTGGAGCTTCAGCTTCAGCATCAGTCCTTCCAATGGATATTCAGAACTACCATATGACCCAGAAATTCTACTCCTGTATATATATCTGAAAAAACCCCACTAATTAAAAAAGATATCAATACACATACCCCAATGCTCATATCAGCATTATTTACCATTGCTGAGATATAAAAGCAACTTAAGTGTGAACAACATTCATCAAGAGATGAATGGGTAAAAATGTGATGTACATATGCACATACAATCAGCCATAAAAATGAACAAAATTTTTGCCATTTGCAGCAACATGGATGGACTTGGAGGACATTATGCTTAGTGAAATAAGCGAGAGAGAGAAAGACAAATACTGTATGATACCACTAATATGTGGAACCCCCAAAAAATACAACAAACTCTAGTGAATATAACAAAAAAGAAGCAGACTTTACAAACACGGAGAACAAACACTAGCGGTTACCAGTGGAGAAAGTGACGGAGGGGCACAAGAGAGGTGGGGAGTGGGAGGCACTAACTTATATGTGGAATCTAAAAAATACAACGTGAGGCAGCTACTCACCTGAGTCTGCCTGCTCTCCCACTGTGAGCATACTTTCACTTAATAAATCCTCACTTTGCTTTCTTGGAAAAAAATAAAACTATAACAAACTAGTGAATATAACAAAAAGAAGACTCACAGATACAGAGGACTAGTGGTTACCATGGGAGGTGGCAACACAGGAGTGGGAGCGAGAGGCACAAACTTTTGGGTGTGAGATAGGCTCAAAGGGGTACTGTATAACACAGGGAATATAGCCAATATTTTGTAATAACTGCAAGAAAAAGTAACCTTTAAAATTGTATACAATTTTTAAAAATTTCCATTAAAAAAGATCTCTTCTATCTAATCTTCCTTCATTTTAGCATGAATGTATCCTCTTTGGCGTTTTTTGTAAAGGATCCAGTTCTACATAATGGGCTGTCAAAGCTTCAAGGACACAAAAGCTTTCAGGGTTCAATGTGTAATTGTTTTCTGGGATAGCCTAAGCCTTCCCCTCTGGTTCTTCTCCTCCATTATGCATTACCACAGTCCTCATGGTCATCCATTTCTTTCTGTTCTAATGGTCAGCACAAATTCAAACCTTTAATACCTTTGTGGGTTCTTGTACACAGTCTTTTATTGTTCCTGCTGTCAAAAATGTGGTGGCTTAGAGGTTAAAGCCTCTGCCTGGAATGAGGGAGACCCAGGTTCGATCCCTGGGTCGGGAAGATCCCCTGGAGAAGGAAATGGCAACCCACTCCAGTACTCTTGCCTGGAGAATCCCATGGAGGGAGGAGCTACAGTCCATGGGGTCACAAAGAGTCAGACACGACTGAGCGACTTCACTTTCACTTTAAATTATGAACATAGTTTAACCATTCTTCAAAAGATGGAAATTTAACCAAATTATTTTGTACATTTTAATATACCCTAAAACTTTTCTAGAAGAATATTTTATTAATAGGTCCTAGTAGTGAGTAGATAGATTTAAAAAAAAAAAAAACAGATTGAAATATACAGCAGCAAAGTGCATGCTTTATAATCTATGGATCCACGCAGAACATAGCATGTAGGTTAGTCAGGCATTCTGTAAATACTTATCACATGAGTTGACGCATTTCTGTTTGTTGAGAGACTTCCTAGCTTGGATAGGGATGGTGATGATCCACAGGGCTTCTTTAAATCTGTTTGGTTTACATTCCTCCCTCTGTAGCCGTCTAGGCAGTTTGTTCTTCTTCACTCAACCAACATTTAGCCAGTACACATTTGCCTATTACATGATGCCTGCTAGCACGTTTGTCGCCTAACAGAGCATACAGCTAGTGAGGCTGCTACCAAAGGAAGCAAGTGTTTGTAATAAACGATGGTGCAGTAATAAAGGGACATCCCTGGAAGGGTTACCATTTGAGGACAAGGTGGAAGGGGTGACTGTTTACTGGCACAGACTGGGAAAAAGGTTTTCCTGGCAGAGGAGACAGATTGAATAAGAGGCAGGGTTGTGACAAGGCATGGTGCGTTCCCACTAAGGATCTGGGTGGCTCCCACTGAGAGATGTTTGTAGACAGGAGATGCTGTCAGACCTGGAGGTTAGGCCTGGATTGTGAAGCACTCTGTGTGATGTGATATGGAGTCAATGGGGCCATTAAATACTAATATTAACTAGGTGAGTGAAGCATGACTCTTCTTTTGTTCCTGTGTTACCATTTGCAGGAAGTGAGTTCTGATAACAGGCTGGAGGACAGTTCGAAAAAACACCCAGATACAGGGAAGGCAGTCACAAGTTGTTTTTCAATTGCCTTGAGCTGAGATAGTCAAGGTTTGAAGTCCAGCATTGTTACTTTTGTCAAAAGATGCACTTCCCTTTTTATGGGATTCTGTGGACTGGGGTAGGCAGCAGTCTTTTCTGCTTGGAGACCTCCTTAGGGAAGTAGTGAAGAGCCAGGACCTTGTGGAAGCTGGGCCCAGGGAACTGGTAGAGTCATTATTTTTCAATCTGAGAAGAAAGAGCAACGCTGACCAGAAACACTGGGGTGGTCTGTGGATTCTTAGCTTCCATATGGGCTCTGGGCAGTTGCTCCAGCACTTCAGGGTGTTGACGTCAGTCTGGACCAGAAAGGAGTTGGGCCCAGCCAGGCAGAGGTCTGCTTCCTCTAGTAATCGCATCCTTCTCTCTGGAAATGACAGTTTCTTGTTACTAGTGCTGCTTAAGGGGAAGCCACTGTCACAGGAAGGCTTTGTGTCTTTCACCCCTGCCCCAGGCCCCAGCTGGCTTCCCCTCTAGAACCCATAGTACCCTAGAGCACAGTAAACAAGGTAATTAGGGCACAGCAAGATAATATAGATCTGATAGACAGAGTGCCTGAAGAACTATGGATAGAGGTTCATGACATTGTACAGGAGGCAGTGATCAAGAAAAAGAAATGCAAAAAGGTAAAACGGTTGTCTGAGGAGGCCTTACAAATAGCTGTGAAAAGAAGAGAAGTGAAAGGCAAAGGACAAAAGGAAAGATATACCCATTTCATTTGAAAAGACCCTGATGCTGGGAAAGACTGAAGGCGGGAGAAGGGGGTAACAGGATGAGATGGTTGGATGGTGTCACTGACTGGATGGACATGAATTTGAGTAAACTCCAGGAGTTGGTGATGGACAAGGAGGCCTGGTGTGCTGCATTCCATGGGGTAGCAAAGAGTCAGACACGACTGAGCAACTGAACTGAACTCAACTGAAGATCATATAGACTACCCACCTAGTGTGATTTCCTCTTTTCATTGCAATCAGGATAGAAATAAGTGAATGTCTGTTTTTAAATAAAAGAAAGGCATAATTTAGGGTCCGACTTGGCTTAACTAGTTCCAGGTGCTATAAGTTTGTGTTGTTCTCCTAATCACACCTTATATGACCCTTCTGGGTCATGGGGAGATGTGGCGTGGGTGTCCTTGTGCGCATCCTGAATTGTTCTCTCAGGGGGGATCCTTGAGGTGTACACTGGGGTCCTTTGAAACTTTTGGTGAGGTTCTTGGGATCCTGCGGGGAGTTCTTCCAGGCCTTCCTGAGAAGTCCTCAGAAGAGTGTTCTCTGGGCTACCCTGGGAGGTTCTTCATGGAAGGGTGCTCAGGGGGGGTTTAGAGGTCCTGAGGGTTTTAAGAGGGCTCCTTCAGGCCTTCCTGAAGGGTCCGGGGCTGGTATCCTCTGAGCCTTCATGGAAGGGGGGGGGGAGTTGTAGGAGGACTCTCTTCCCGGCCTTTTAGGAGGATTCTCCAGAGGGTCCTCAGAGCCTTTCTGGAGAGTTCTTGGAATTCCCAGGGGTCTTTTTGGGGGCCCTCCTGGGACGATCCTGTGGGGGTGTCCTCGGGGCTTCCCTGGATGGTTCTTTGGGGATCCTCAGGGGGATTCTTGGGGGCTCCTTGAGGCCTTCCCAGAGGGTCCTCGAGACAGGGGGTCCTCCGGTTTCCCTGGGGGTCCTCTGGGCCTTCCCAGGGGGTTCTTTGGGGATCCTTGGGGGGAGCTCTGGAGGGGGCCTTCGGGCCTTCCCGAGGCATTCTCCGGGGGCGGGGGGCGGTCCCTCGTAGGGTCTTCAGGGTGACCTCTGGGAGAGCTCCAGTCCCGTACTCAGGAGGTGGTGAGTTCGGCCCTCACAACCGGCAGCACGCCATCTACTGCCTACCCCGTCGTGTGCGCTCAGTCGGGAAGGGGCGGCCATCGTGGGTTTGTCGGTGACATTCCTTTCCCGTGCTCTGTCAGGGCGCGCGACGGGAGGCCCGCAGTCCTCAGGTGAGCGGAGGCCGGGGCCGCCTGGGACCGGTGGGGCTGCGAGGAGAGGGACCTAATGAACCCTGAAGGGCGGTCCAGGCGGGGGGCTTTCTGGCTACGCGAGCCCAAGACTTTTCGGGTCCCCCCTAGTGGGCGGGGCCAAGCCCCAGACAAGGACGTCGGCAATGTACTAGAGGCGTGGCTTAGCTGTCGGGAGGGGCGGGGCCTCTAACCCCAGGGGCGTGCCTTGGTCCCCTGGGGCGGGGCTTGGCTCTCTGACGGGGCGGGGCGAGGCAGGGCTCTCCCAGGGGTGGTGCTCGGCTTCCCCGGGGGGCGGGACTCCGCGTTCCTGGGGGCGGGGATAAAGCTCCTTGGAGGGGCGGGAATAAGGCTCCCTGGAGGGGCGTAGCGCGGCGTGGCGGGGCCGGGCTCGCCGGCCGGGCGGGCGGGGCTCGGCTCTCGGGCGGCGCGTGCGCACTGGCGGCGGCGGCGCGGCGGCCGTCAGTCGCCGGCATGGCGGTGTGCGCTCGCCTCTGCGGCGTGGGCCCGTCGCGGGGATGCCGGCGCCGCCAGCAGCGCCGGGGCCCGGCCGAGACCGCAGCGGCCGACAGCGAACCGGACACGGACCCCGAGGAGGAGCTCATCGAGGCGGGCTCGGCGGCACTGTCCGGGGCGGGGGACGACCGGAGCGCGGGCCCCTCGTCGCCCCCGCGATGCTCGCTGCTGGAGCTGCCGCCCGAGCTGCTGGTGGAGATCTTCGCGTCGCTGCCCGGCACCGACCTGCCCAGCCTGGCCCAGGTCTGCACCAAGTTCCGACGCATCCTGCACACTGACACCATCTGGAGGCGGCGCTGCCGCGAGGGTGAGTGCGCCGGGGCGGGGCCTGGGCCCCAGGGGCTTGACTGAGAGGGGCTGGGCTGGGGTCCTCACGGGCTCTGGAAGGGCAGCTGCCATCGAACAGGGATCCAGGGGGAAAGTCCCAGCCGCCGGGTGCTGCTGTGACCCCGGAGGCCGCTGCCACAGATGCGGGCGCAGGTTCCGGGCGCGGCGGAGTTCATGGGGGTGCTCAGAGAGAGGTGAGGGGGTCCCCCAGCTACGGGGGCCAGGACGCCGAGGGCAGCTACGCGAGCTGGGGCTGGGTTTAGGCCGGGGAACTAGCTGACGTCTGTGACACCCTTCTCGGTTCCCAGCCCCTGGGGGCGGAGCTGACGAGATCGATGAGGGTGAACTTGAATAGTTAGGGGAGCCCGAGGGTTTGGACGGTCTCGAGGGCGAGGACCTGGTCTGTGAAGCGGTGGGTTGTGAGGCAGGCATTGCTGGAGGGCGCTTATGCCCCGCTCAAGGGATGCTGATGTCCGAAGTGAGGGTGGTGAATAGTTTTGTAACAAATCCCCTGAAAACAGCTTTACTTAACCCACAGTTCAGGGCTCTGTATTCATTTAAACGTTGACAGATCTCTGCTGTTCACTAAACTCTAGAGGTTCGGTAAAAAGGATAGGTAAGAAGAAAAATCAAACAATGAAGGACAACAAAGGGAAAAAAGTAAAAATTCATCAGAGGTCCTTGCTATCAGAGATAAGGCACTCTTAAAATTTTGGAAAATGTCTCGCCGTACGCACATGTGGAGTCAAGTACACATTTTTCCGTAAATGGGACTGTATCATTTATGATCTCATAGAAGATTCAGTATAAAAAAGCTTCATAGTGTTCCACTGCCTGTGTATGCCACAGGCTAGTCCTTTACTGTTAGACTTTTAAGCTTGCAGTTTTTCCTTGTGCCATCGAGACTGCCTTTGTGCATTTTATAGGAATTGATGGGACTTACATGTACCTTTTAGAACTTCTGAGACTATCTTCTTGGGGTGTAACTTTCCAAAGTGGGGTTGTGGGCACCAGGGAGGCTGTGCGTCTTGATAACACCTTACATACTCATTGCCCAGCTGTTGGTATTTACACCCCCAGGAAGACTTCACGAGAAGGCCTCTTTCCCCGAATCCTCTCCAGAGGGAGGTCAGTCAGTTCATCATCTTTCTACCATAAAGCTCAGTGGTCAACCCTCAGGATTGGTCGTCAGTGGCCAGACTCTGTTTATCTGCTCTGAGATCCTGGACATGCTGCTTCCCTGACCCAACTATTATTGGGAAGTGCTGCCCCCATAGGGTGACTTGGAGGGTAAAATGAGACGATACAGATACAGATGAAGAGATACAGATGAAGATACAGATGAAGCCCTCACACCCTAACTGGTGATGGTGCTTCATGGCCATTTTAATTTCACCTCTTTCAGAGGCAAAGAGTTCCACCTTTTCATTTGCTTTGTTTTGCATTTTGTACCCTTGTGAATCCCAGATTTGTCACAGATGTTGCTTTGAGCATTGTGAGTTTCTCCATCAGTCAGCCAAACCTGTGTGGTGGTCTCCAGGGGGTTGTCACTGGGGAAACTGTAAGATAGGTAGGAACAGAGGCTAACAAGACTTGCGTGTGACCAGAAAGCTCAGAGGTGTGCCACAGAGTAAAATTAACCAGAGGTACAGCTCAGGACAGGTTCTTATAACTTCTAGTGGAAATATGAAAAGTCCTCCTGAAGATGTAGAAAGGTGTGAGGGCAGATGGAGGTTGACTAGCCTTTCCTTTCCTGCTTTTGTGCCTCTCAGTGCAGCTCTCTGGGGACAGCAGACACCGTTGACAGCTGGGTCAAGGCCTCCTCTTCACCAAAGTGGCCTGGCAGCTGGGAGAATTCTCACTCTGAGAAATTAAAAAAATGAAAGACAAACACGATAAAGCAGACGCCTTCTTAGTCATCCCCAGTAAATAACAGTTAACTCTTCTATCATATTTGCTTTTGATTTTTCTCCTTTTTTTTTTTTTTAAAAAAAAAAGAAAGCCTTCTAGCCAGCTCTCAGATCCTTCCAGATCAGCCTTGTCTTTCCCACCCTCAAGAAGCAGCCACGCTTGTGGGTCGAGTTTACTTGTATATACATACACCTGTAACGTCCCCAACATTGTATTATGGTGCTTTAGTTCAGAAATATATCACCTGTGAGTATTATGCATCTGTCAACTTGTGTTTTTAAATTCTGTCCATGTTAATATATTTCAATCTGGTTCCGACTTCTTGAGCACTGTGTGGTCGTTCATAATTTGGAGAGGCCGTGTGTGGTCCTTTGCTCATTTTTATTTTTCTCACTGCACACAGTGTGATAATGAACGAGCTCATATGTTTCCTTGGATGCAGTTAAATTTGATAATTTCTCTGAGGAATATATCCAGAACTGGTATTGCTGGGGTAGGGGCTATGAGTTTCATAGTTTTGCTAGAAACTGGCCAGTTATCTTGTGAGGGGGTGGGGGAGTTGGGGGGGCGGTGATTTTTCACTCCAGATATTAACAGGTGTGTTTTCCTCTTTGCACACCTGTCATGAGGCATGCACAGGCAAGACACTGAAGGTAACGGGAGTGCTCTGTGCTCATCACAGAGCTGCCTTTGTGGTCTGGGTTCCTTATGTCGTTTAATCCAGCATCCCCTAAATTTTTTCTGGTTTGAACCATTTGTTTCTAAAAATCTGTGCCAATCTGGGTGAGAAACAGCATCTCATTTAATTTGCAGATGGCTGATAACTCATGAAGATGCGCATTAAAAAAATAGAATTATTGGCACTCTTTGGTTTCTCTTATTCGTGTATCCTTAATCTTTGCCCATTTCCCCCACTGTTATTCTTTTTATTATTGATTTGCAGGTTTTATTTAATCTGGATCGATTTCTGTTTAATAATATGCAAAACATTTTCTCATAGTCAATAGTCCTTTACTTTCAAACTTCACTTATAGTCACTTTTGCAAAAGTTACAGCATTAATCAAAGTTATGTACTGGTAGCTTTCGGTTTAAGTAATGATTGTCATCCCAAGGTTATGGAGGTTGTCAACAGCCAGGTCTTCAGTTTCACTTGTTTGTTCTGGTAACTTTAACTTCCAGTTCATCTGGGTCCGACATTGGATGGTTGGCAGTCCCATGTAGCATTAATAGGCATCCCATAGAGTTAGTCTAATTACGACTGGAATATGTATAAGAATAGTCGTGTGTGAAACAAGTCTCATTTCTCTGAGCCCCTAAACATCCTCCATCCTGAACTAGACATTTGGTTGTGGTGGGAGATAAGGTCAAAGTCATGGGCACAGAGGCAAAAACCAAAGTGATCCCAGCCTTGGTGAGCAGGAGGTGGGTGGTTGCAGCCTATCGGGAGTTCCTGGCTCTGAAGCCCCAGGTCCAACCCTGACACTTGTTAGTGTCCTGGGAGAATGAGTGAGGCATTAGTGAGTGTGCATGTTTACCACTCAGTGTTTGTACCTTTGCTTTCTGTGTTTTAATAATCAGTTTTCCCAGAGGAGAAGACAAGAAATCTGGGAAAGAGGGCGCTGCACACCTGTGTTTTGTTTTTAAAAATTTTTTTAACTAAAAAAATTTTTTTTCTTACCCCTGCATTTTATTGCTTCTAAGAGTTTTGGGCTGTGGGCAAGACATGCGAGACAGGAGCTCTTTTTAAAATGAGAGGATGACTTGGGGGCAGGTGGAGGGTGGTGGGGGAGGGACCCTAGAAACTTAGAGTGAGGTAGCTGTTTACAGTGCTAGTGCGAATCTCACAGTTTTTCAGTGTCCTAGCAATAGTAAATCAGCAATAATAAATCAGTAGTTTTTAGAGAATTTGGTTTTCTGAGCCCCCTGTCTAATGGAGCTGTTGAATTACATAGTTTCTTTGGGCAGGCGAAAGAAAGTTGCTACTCAGAAGCCAAATATGTGCTTCTGTTTTGGGGGCAAGTACACCAAATAAGTGATATTTCCCCTCTTCTGGGAAAGCAGAGCAGCTCTGGCCTGCAGGGCGGCGCGGGGTTGGGTGTGAGCTGTGTTCCGCCTCTCTCCGTTTCCAACCCCCGCACCCCCACCCCCACCCCCAGCCGTGTTTTGATGCATCACTCCTTTGGCTTCAGTCCTCCTGCAGTTACTTGCTTGTGGGGCTATAAATAAGCCGTCATTTCTCAGAGCATAGGGCAGAAGCCAAGTCCATTCTTTGCCTTTGACCCTGACGAGGCTTTTCTTGGTTAATACTTCACTGTTTAGTTGGTGAATTTTGAAACGCTGGCCATTTTTAACACGGTTCATCTCTGCAGCACTTTGTGAGGTCTACCTAAGGCTAATGCGTCTACAAAATTCAGACTGTGATTCCAACTCAGAACATTCAAATAATAGCAAAAGATATATTTAGAAACAAAGGAAATGCTCACACGTAAAGACATAAGAGACATAAAATCAGGTTTCAACTTTATAGTATATAATTTGCCCATTTCTTCTCTTGATGGTAAGTGCCTCAGTGACCCCTGGAATAATATTTGTATAATATTTTGATCAGTTGTAAGTCTAAGGTGGGCTGAAATTCCATCATAATTAGAAATATCCTTTTCCCATAATGTTTGAGCTGTATGACAGAAATGGGAAAATCAAAAGTAGTATTCAATTTTGTATTTGCATACAGAAGAAAACACTATTTCTGTTCTGTTTGGTATGCTGACATGAAATGTGAATAATGTGGCTTTTGATAAACATGGCTGAGCTTGGAAGGATCATCCAGAGAGGAGGTGAAGTGGGCAGGTTGTTGGCTTTGGGAATTATTTTATGGTTGTCGTTAAGCAATCCCTGTTCAGCCTGGTTGTTTGGGGGGTGTGGGGTGGGTGGTGGTGTATAAACAGACTGTCCAGGTAGTAGGAACATCCCTGTCCCAACCAGGAGAAGAGGAAGCCAGGTCGCCTCCTGGACACACAGCAGGGTTCCAGAACTGGAGGGAAGCTCTTATCCTGTCCTGCTTTGCTCAGTGACAGGACTACAGGCTCTTTATTTTTGGGAGTTGCATCACGTTTGCTCCACAGAGAAACCTAATCCTTCCAGTTAGCAGAGTAGGAGGGGTACAGGAGATGCTTCCTCTTAGCGGACATCGCTAGCCTCAGAGCAGCAAGCTAGGAAGCGTGTCTGGCCCCCAGGAAGTGCTAAGCCAAGATTCCCCCTTGGCCATGTTTAACTGGACAAACATGGGTGCCTTGCCAGGAAGAACTGCTGGGCTGTATTCACTGTTTCACTGCGTTTACAAAGTGGTTACGTAATGCAGTTGAGGATCTTGGTTTGTCTTTCTGGCTGGAAGGAGTGTGTCTTTGGGACTTTGGAGGAACCACTGTCCTCTGAGAAGCCCAGGACTGGTCCAGGAGGTGGCCTGGGTTCTTACTCATGAGTCCGCATCCTTTGCCAGTGATGCCCTCACTGTCTGCCCCGTGGTGATGGGCAGGGGAGGAACCCGGAGTAGCCAGCAGGCCTGCTTGCTGAATATTAGTGGGGTGTCGAGGAGTGTCTGAAATCTGAGAGGAGGTCTGGGGGGACGTGATGGCAGAGTCAGACTCCTGCTTACCCCCAGTCTCAGGAATGGGTGCTGAGACCCAGCAGGGGTGCGTGTAGCAGGAAGAAGTGTCTAAGAATGACAAATGGGCCTCAGTGGGAGTGGGGCTCCCTTGGCCAGTGGGTGCCCGTCATGGAGCTGGACAGGGTCAGCATCTTCTGTCTGGAGGGGCAAGGCTCCTGTTGGCACTGAGGCTGTTTATCTTTGCAGAGGTGGAGCTGGTTGGGAAGAAGTCTCATTGACTGTGTAGGTGGTATCAGCTGTCCTGGGGAACTGTTTGCATTGCAGCCCGAATATTCTAAGTGTTTAATAGGAAATGCCCATGGGCTGCATCTAGGTTTGGTTTTTACATTTGTTCATCCTGAGATGCTGCTGCTGCTGCGTCGCTTCAGTCGTGTCCGACTCTGTGTGACCCCAGAGATGGCAGCCCACCAGGCTCCCCCGTCCCTGGGATTCTCCAGGCAAGAATACTGGAGTGGGTTGCCATTTCCTTCTCCAATGCATGAAAGTGAAAAGTGAAAGTGAAGTCGCTCAGTCGTGTCCGACCCTCAGTGACCCCATGGACTGCAGCCTACCAGGCTCCTCTGTCCATGGGATTTGCCAGGCAAGAGTACTGGAGTAGGGTGCCATCGCCTTCTCCGATCCTGAGATGAGCTGGCTGCAAAGTGCTTTTCCAGATATGCTACATTATTATTATTATATTTTTAAAAAAGGCATTTCATGCAGTTACAGTAACAGCTAAGAAAAGCAACAAGCTGGGGGACACACAGGAGTTTGGAACCCGTGTTCTGCTGTTGGAGGGGTGTCCTCAGAGCAGGAGGCCTGAAAGTCAGTTGCCTGAAACCCCCCACTCCAAGCCTGATGGACCCCCTCTTCTCTACCAGCTCCCATCCCTGCCTCTGTCTCCTTTTTCAGCCTCAGAAATTCCAACCATACTTTATTAAGGGTTATAATTATCCCCTAATCTAGTGCAAACAAAAATGAACTTCATTTCCAATCAGTATTACCTTTTGGTTTTATTTGGGGAACTGAGTTTATAGCAGGTGAGAGACAACCCAGCTGCATGCCCCCAGCTCCCTTCCTCCCACTGCTGCCTTCTGGGGGCCACGGCTGGGCCCCCCCAGCCTTTCTTCTGCCTTTGCTTTGCCTGGCAGTGCAGTGGCCTCCGCACTGGACCCCCTACCTGTGCCTCCAGGTGTGTCTCTGCCGGCTCCACCCACAGGTCACCCCATCTGGGCGCTTTGCTGCCTGCGCAGTGCTCCTGTGTTGCCCTGGACCCCCACCTCCGTCTCTGGAGCAGCAGGATGCCCCCGTTCCCACTCTCATCCCATGTGCCCCTCGCTTGCATCAGAGTTGGTCCTGGCTCTGTGGCCATCCAGCGTGGCAGAGCCCTCCTGAGTGGCCTTTATTGGAGCATGGGCTGAGTGCCCTGTAACTGTGGACTCCAGGACTGGTGCAGCCCGTAGAAGGATGTCGTTAACTTTGTCACCTTTGATTCTGACATAGAGTGCCTGCATGTCCTAGCCACGGGAGGCACAGATGCCAGCTCTGTTCACCTCTGTCTTTTCTTCCAGGGTCTTGGGAAGTAGCATATGACCCTTGGGTTTTCCTGTAGAGGCGAGAGAGCGGAAAACAGAGAAGGAGGAAACCATCATCCGTCCCCACCCGTGGAGACAGAAAAGGCCTCCTGCACATTAAGAAACACGTCTGTGGTGGGGGGCTTGGGTAAAACCCGGACAGGGAGGGACCTCACTGGACGGGAAGTGAGTGAGGAGGGCTGAGAGCCCCTGGTGGTCAGGTCACAAGAGGATGCAGCTTCAGTGTTAACTCAGCCCAGATTCCTGGCCTGTTTTTCTCTCTTGGCGAAACATGCGTTAAATAGATTTTTGGAAATTTCCTGGTTGGAATATTTGGAAATGGCAATTTAATTTTTTTTTAAGTTGTGGTAACATATACACAAAGTGAAATGTACCACTTTGACCTTTTTGAAGTGGGTAGTTCAGCGGTATTACATGCATTCATGTGGCTGTGCAGCTATCACCACCATGGCCAGAACTTTTCCATCTTGCCCAGCAGATGCTCAGTCCCTGTGACACAGTGACACCCCGTTTCCCCTCCCCCAGCACCTGGCACCCTCCATTTCTACCTTCTGTTTCTATGAATTGGGCCGCTCTGGGGACTTTGTATCAGGGGTACCATACTATGCTGCCCTTTTGCTAATGGGCTCATCTCACTCAGCACAGCGTCCTCAAGGTTCAGCCAGGCTGTGTTGAGTATCTGCCTCTCTTCCTTTTTAAGGCTGAGTAATAGGTAACAAAGCCTTCCTCAGCGATCAATGCAAAGAAACAGAGGCACACAACAGAATGGGAAAGACTAGAGATCTCTTCAAGAAAATTAGAGATACCAAGGGAACATTTCATGCAAAGATGGGCTCGATAAAGGACAGAAATGGTCTGGACCTAACAGAAACAGAAGATATTAAGAAGAGGTGGCAAGAATACACAGAAGAACTGTACAAAAAAGATCTTCATGACCAAGATGATGATGGTGTGATCACTCACCTAGAGCCAGACATCCTGGAATGTGAAGTCAAGTGGGCCTTAGAAAGCATCACTACGAACAAAGCTTGTGGAGGTGATGGAATTCCAGTTAAGCTCTTTCAAATCCTGAAAGATGACGCTGTGAAAGTGCTGCACTCAATATGCCAGCAAATTTGGAAAACAGCAGTGGCCACAGGACTGGAAAAGGTCCGTTTTCATTCCAATCCCAAAGAAAGGCAATGCCAAAGAATGCTCAAACTACCGCACAATTGTACTCACCTCACACGCTAGTAAAGTAATGCTCAAAATTCTCCAAGCCAGGCTTCAGCAATATGTGAACCGTGAACTTCCAGATGTTCAAGCTGGTTTTAGAAAAGGCAGAGGAACCAGAGATCAAATTGCCAACATCCGTTGGATCATGGAAAAAGCAAGAAAGTTCCAGAAAAACATCTATTTCTGCTTTATTGACTATGCCAAAGCCTTTGACTGTGTGGATCACAAGAAACTGTGGAAAATTCTGAAAGAGATGGGAATACCAGACCACCTGACCTGCCTCTTGAGAAATCTGTATGCAGGTCAGGAAGCAACAGTTAGAACTGGACATGGAACAACAGACTGGTTCCAAATATGAAAAGGAGTACGTCAAGGCTGTATATTGTCACCCTGCTTATTTAACTTCTATGCAGAGTACATCATGAGAAACGCTGGGCTGGAAGAAGCACAAGCTGGAATCAAGATTGCCGGGAGAAATATCAATAACCTCAGATATGCAGATGACACCACCCTTATGGCAGAAAGTGAAGAGGAACTCAAAAGCCTCTTGATGAAAGTGAAAGAGGAGAGTGAAAAAGTTGGCTTAAAGCTCAACATTCAGAAAATGAAGATCATGGCATCTGGTCCCATCACTTCATGGGAAATAGATGGGGAAACAGTGGAAACAGTGTCAGACTTTATTTTTGGGGGCTCCAAAATCACTACAGATGGTGACTGCAGCCATGAAATTAAAAGACGCTTACTCCTTGGAAGGAAAGTTATGACCAATCTAGATAGCATATTCAAAAGCAGAGACATTACTTTGCCAACAGAGGTCCGTCTAGTCAAGGCTATGGTTTTTCCTGTGGTCATGTATGGATGTGAGAGTTGGACTGTGAAGAAGGCTGAGCACCGAAATTGATGCTTTTGAAGTGTGGTGTTGGAGAAGACTCTTGAGAGTCCCTTGGACTGCAAGGAGATCCAACCAGTCCATTCTGAAGATCAGCCCTGGGATTTCTTTGGAGGGAATGATGCTGAAGCTGAAACTCCAGTACTTTGGCCACGTCATGCGACGAGTTGACTCATTGGAAAAGACTGTGATGCTGGGAGAGATTGGGGGCAGGAGGAGAAGGGGACGACAGAGGATGAGATGGCAGGATGGCATCACTGACTCGATGGACGTGAGTCTGAGTGAACTCCAGGAGTTGGTGATGGACAGGGAGGCCTGGCGTGCTGCGGTTCATGGGGTCGCAAAGAGTTGGACACAACTGAGTGACTGAACTGAACTGAACTGAACTGAATATCCCGCTGTGAGGATGGACCTGTTTTGCTTCTCCGTCATCTGTCAGTGGACACTGGGGTTGCCCCCAGTTCTTGGCTATTGTGAACAGTGCTGCTGTGAGCAAGGGTGAACACACATCTCTGTGTCTACTTTCATCTCTTTTCAGAGTGTACTAGAAATAGGGTAATAGCTGGATTCTATGTTTAATTTAAATTTCCTCAAGTCTAGCTCAGCCAGCCATTTTTCTCCCCCTTCCCAACCTTTTTTTTTTTTTTTAGACTGTGTTGCTGGTTTTAGAGTAGACACTTTCAAAAAAGACTTTTACAAGCTGCCTGATGTACTAGTTTAGCAAGGAAACTTTTTGAATTGCTGGGAATTAGAAAGCAGCTGTGGGCAGCATGGTTTGGTGTGCTAACTGTAACCATCTTGGGCAGGAGGAGGAGTTTTTCTGAGAGGGAGGCTCGGTGGTGGTGTAGGTACACTGGCCTTAACGCTACTTTATGGCATTTCCCCAGTGACTTATGGAAAGGTTTATAGAACAATCAGAGGAGGTGGAATCATTCCTAGCCACTACTTTAAAAAAAAAAAAAAAAAGCCTTTCCCATCATGTGGAAAATACCAAACATTTCTTGCAGGAACATTTGGGTCACAGTGACATTGTTCTGCTTTGGTGAATGGATTATCTTTGGGGAACATTGAGGAAAACCCACTGAGCATTGCCATATTTATTAGCACTGTGTCATACCTTTGCTTTCCTTCCGATTGTCGGTGGCCTTTTCTGTGGTTGGTTTGTCTGCTCATGCAGGTTCATCTCCTGGGTGATATTAATAGTGCCTTTTCTTGACACGTTGTGCAGAGAGATTCAGTGTTTCAGTCATCTAAAGTTCGAGCCGTCGCTGGGAGGCAGTGCGTTGTTTCTCTCAGGTTTGACGATTGCTGGACTCAGACAGGAAAACCACAGATCAGGTTGCCCGCCTTCAGCGACTCGGCCCCGGGAGGTGCATGTGGGGTGGCACCGATGCCTCTGCGAGATGCAGGCTTCCAGAGCACGTGCGGGTGCGTCTCTGATCTGTGCCCTGCATCTGACCGGCAGTGTCCACGTGTATCACAAAAGTGCAACGGGAATTTGCTGTATGGCTGAGAAACTCAAATAGGGGCTCTGTATCAACCTAGAAGAGTGAGATCGGGAGGGAGATGGGAGGGAAGTTCAAAAGGGAGGGGGTATATGTATACTTATGACTGATTCAGGTTGGGGTTTGACAGAAACAACAAAATTCTGTAAAGCAATTATCCTTCAATAAAAAAATAAAAGAATAAATGAGAGAATAAATTATTTTTAAAAAGTGCACAGTTCAGAGGAGAAGTTCAGATTCCCACCCCCTGCCCCCTAATGGGCTCCCAAACCATCATGTCCATCGTGTCTGCGAGGCAGTAAGAGGCAGGTCTTGTTGACCATGTGCACTGGTTGCTGCTGGAACCGAGGGGGAGGAGCTGTCCTTTCAGAACCACACAGCAAACAGCCAGGCTCCGATCTTGTGTGGTGACAGTTTTTGAGTGCACCGACATTGATGCAAGGGAAGGACACTGTTTTTGGGGATCACCCAAGGTGGTGACAGCCCCGTGGTTGTCAGGCGGCTGCCTGGCCGTGGTGGGAACTCATGAAGGCCGTCTGGTGTGGGGCTGAGCTCTTCTCAAGAGTGTGGGCAGACCCACTCCAGCTCGACCACCAGCCAGGGTGGAAGTGGCCCTTCCAGCTGGTCCCCCACGTGGTCTGAGAGGGTTTGGGGCCTCTTGGTTGCTGGTGGCTCATGTGACATGCAGGTGTCACCCCTGCCCCAGGTCACATACAGCATGTTTCACTATCGAGTTCCTTACAAGTTCTTGCGACTTGCATGACTCTCCGGAGTGGAGTCCACATTTTTCTTGGCAGGAGGGTAGCACATGTGCTTTTGTGTGATCACGAGGCAGGCCATGGGCTATTCATCAGCAGGGGAGGCAGGGAGACAGGCCCGGTCTCAGGGAGGTTGCCAGGTGGTGACCGCCTTGCCCCAAGTGGTTGCTTCACTGTCTGCATCTTGAACTTGGCTTGGACATTGTCAAAATCCTCACAGCCATAGAAGCATTGGGTTGATGTCAGACGTTCCACTGGAAAGACCAGGCCTTGGCAGGGGGAGGGGCCATGGTGTGACAAGGTGGACAGCCCTTTGCTGGCCTCCTGGAAGGCCTGCTGAGTCACCAACTTCTCTGAGCCTGGGGCCCCTGCCTGAGGTGGGGGAGCATGCTATCATGGAGGTGGCATAGGGTTTTGCTTCAAGGCTACCCTGGGCAGCCCCAGCTGTGTCTTCACTTCAGAGTCAGTAGCCGCGCCAAGGTCTGGGGCCTTTGTGGAAGCCTGACACCAGTGATGGTCTTATTTCCATGGGAACACACAGCATTCACTGTGTTCATGAGCTGGTTGTCTGGTTGTGGGTTTGAGCGATTAGGTTTCCAGAGCTTATCAGAATAGACAATGCAGATTGCTGTTTCATTCAGAGTGGTGCCATCTAAAAATAGAACAGTGGCTTCACCGGTGAGTGAGGTGTTGACTGAGTGTGGAGAAGGCCCGTAAAACCTCCTCAGTGGGACAAGGGTCAGGCTCAGAGAACATGGCCAAGGCTGAGGCATGCCCACCCCGCCCCCTCCCCTAGTCTTGCTATTGCTGCTGCTTTCTGATTTCTTGACTGTAATTCCCAGCAAATGTTTCTTGTTACAGAGTACGGCGTTTGTGAGAACTTGCGGAAGCTGGAGATCACGGGCGTGTCTTGTCGAGATGTCTATGCCAAGCGTAAGTTACTCTGTTGTCATCTTCCGCTGACTGCTTCCAGAGGCGGACCCTCACTGAGCAGCAACCTCGTAAAGTAAACGTGCACGGCCCTCAGCCCACGGGCCAGTTCTCAGATGCCCCCTTAAAGTCAGAGGTGACGCCGTGGAGCCAGCACAGGCATGACAGCACTGAGCAGGCGGGGGGCTCTCTTCTCCCCGTTTCTGGCCAAAGCATGACCCTGACTTTGCAGCGCAAGTGCACCAGGTGCCGTTTATCTGGGAGATGTGGCTGCCCTGAAAACAGCTCCGGGGGCTCAGAGGTGCCCCTCTCTGGGCCCTGGCCTGCAGCCTGGTGGGGGATGTGGCAGCAGGGGTGACCACGATGTGTGACAGCAGCCGGGCCCCTCCTCCCCACCCCAGCCCTGTCCTTCCTCGGCTCGCTTCCTGCAGGAGTGGTGAGCCCCCAGTCCCCGCCCCTCCCCCCATTTCTTGTCCCCACCCCTTTGCCTTCCAGAGTCACCAGCAATGCTCCCTGATGCCCAGAGCCCCTGCCCCAAGCATCTCTCCTCTGGCCTTCCCTCAGGGGTGAGGCTGTTGGCACTGATCCTACCCAGGGTCCTGCAGGGGGCATCGTGCCTCCCCACCCGGGCTGGGGTGTGATGCGCTGTTAACCCTCGGGGCTGGGTTGTAAAGGATGGTGTAAGAAAGACCTTTGGCCTAAGGGAGACCTGCTGAGTTCTCTGGAAAGGACCTTAATTATTCATCTTAAAAGCATCTTGGTAGATTTTGGTTTTCACCGTGTTTTGCGCTTTGTACCAGTTCTGCAGAGAACACTCAGACCAGGTGGTGCTTCTCCTTGAGCAGCTTCCCTAGGAAGCCAGGGCTGGGGTCCTCTGTGGGAACACCTGTGATTCAGAATGGGGGGCTTCCCGGGGGGCCAGCCCCTCCTCACGTGGCCCACACCCCCTGCACAAGCAGAGTGCGGGGAGGCAGGCCATGGGCCACAGTTGGCCCCTGAATCCAGGCTGACTTCCTCATCCCTTCAGACTTCTCTCCATGTCGATCCCATGGCCACTTAGGGGGTGTTAGATTGGCAAGTGTTCCTGGGTTAGTTTGCTCACGAGTTGGGAAATCTCCTGTCAGAGTCTCTGGGTTTTCATGGATCTTCCTCTGAGGAGCCCAGCCGCCCTGGACACGGGCAGTTCTTGGTGTTGGTGCTCAACTGTACCTTCAAGGCGGCCACGTCCCCCCTACACCCCTGCTCCCACCAGAGCCCTGCATGTCCCGGCCCTACTTCTGCTACCTCCCAGCATCCCAGTTCCCCACTTGCTAGAGGCCTGGGCTGCATCCTTGCCCACCATAGCCACCCTCCTTGCCCTCCCCACCCCCGCACCTATCCTTGGTCCTGGACTTCCACCTTCCCCCCACCCCTGTCCTTGGTCCTGGTCCCCATCCCTCCCCCCACCCCACCCCTGTCCTTGGTCCTGGTCCCCACCCCTCCCCCCACCCCACCCCTGTCCTTGGCCTTGGTCCCCACCCCTCCCCACACCCTACCCCTGTCCTTGGTCCTGGACCCAGTGCTGGTCTGCACAGGCTTTCCTGCTCCTCCTTCCCTGGGCACGTTCGCACTTTGGTTTTCTCTCTGATCTCTGCTCCATGTCCCACTCCCCAAGAAGACATGTGTCTCCAGGGGAAGTAGATCTATGGGCCCTAGTGGTCACTCCTGGGAAAGTGTAGTTCCTTCCGGTCCTCTAGTCTCAGGGGCAAGAACCATGCTCCTTTGAATCCTGCAAAGCCCAGAGTTCCAGGGGTGGAGAGCTGGTTGTGTACCCTCTCCTCCTGCCCTCTGTCCTGAGGGTGTCTCCAGGGCCTCACTCCACCCTCGGCTCCAGCGTTGCTCCCCCAGAGTTGGCGTCTTAAGTTCGGGGAGTCCAGGAGGCCACCCTCACTGTGGGCATCGGTATCTGTCTGAACCACACTGGCCGCGGTAGCCTCTGTGAGCACAGAAACGAGAGGCTTCCTGGCTTTGGGGAATGGTCAGCTGTTTCCTTGAGGGTCTAATACGACAAGTTCTTATCATTGGGCCACTTGAGTTTGTTAGGCCATTTGATGATATTATGTCAAAGTGACTTGAGTTCCCTGTAAGAGCTGTAAGTCCTGAAATAGTCCTGGAGGGAGGCTCACACCTGCCTGGTGGTGGGGCTGAAGTGCCTGGGGGTGAGCACACGTGACAAATTAAGGCCCCCATGGAGCTCGTCTCAGCTGTGGGCAAAGGGGCTGGGGGCAGCTGTCCTGTGGAGGGGATGTCTGGGCACAGTGAGTGGGCAGGTGAGCAGGAGAGAGGGGCAGTCCAGCAAGAGGGAACAGGGCCACAGCGAGGTCACAGGCAAAGCAGGACATCTGGAGAGGTCATAACTGCTTTCTCTCAACCCCTCGAAAGTGATTGCCAAGTGCAGAGGATGATTCGCATTCTGTTAACCAGCATCCCAGAGTGTCTGATCTGCCCCGGCCAGCGTGAGCTTCAGCTTCTATCCTCACAGCCCCGGAACCGTGTTTCTCTGAGTTTGCTCTGAGGGCCTCGTCCTTAGCTTCCGGAAGAGGTGGTGTAAGAAAGTCACCCCTCTCATCCTTAGATAGTAGGCCCAGCTACCTTGATTCAGGAGCAAGGGGTCTGACTGAGTTCAGGGGCTGGCAAGTACTGTCCTTCAGCACAAACAGCATGCTCAAACGCAGCAGATGAAGGACATGCCAGGTATGCACCAGGCAAGCCGGGGATCCTAGCTGGGGTACAGGGCTCCCTACACCCAATATCTGTGAGCGTGACCTCTGCCCTCCTTGCTCAGCGAGCCTGGTGATTGTGGTGGGTGATGGAGAGAGAGCCTGGGGTCGGGGGAGTCCCGAGTGGGCCTGCCATGGGGAGTTCCCAGCATGGATCACTGACTGGCAGCAACGCCTGTCACCACGATTCCTTCTGGCTGGGCCTGCCACCATAACGAGTGCCCCTGCAGGTTCCAGGGGTCGAGGACGTGAGGGAAGCGTGTGACATGGGTGAGCGAGTGGCGAGTCCTGTCGAGAAGGTGGAAGCCCCCTCAGCCCCTTGCCTGCTGTGTCTGTTCAGGTATAAACCCACGCGTGAAGTCGGGACGTTTCATGAGAATTCTGCCCGATTACGAGCACATGGAGTACAGAGACGTGTACACTTGCCGTACGTACCCCCACCCTCAACCCCACCCTGGCTTCCGCTTCTGTGGCGAGCACCGCCGAGATGCTGCTGGCAGGGCCTGTCACCCAGGCTCTGGTCCCGGCAGCGGGCTGGCCTCCTTGGCTGTTGCTGATTTTCACCTCCTGAGTGGCGGCCCCGGGGCAGTTATACAAATGGGCCGGGTTTCCGCAGCTGCTTTGGGTTTGGGGTTGTAGCAAGCACGAGCGTGTGTTGCTGTGCATTTTAACATTTATCACTTCTTGAGACAGTAGGAGTCTTAAAACCTACTTCTTCCGCGATGAAATGTGAGTGTTCACATCCAGGCTTTGTAGTCATCATGTGTTAACAGTAGACATCAATGTAAAAAGTTTACACCCACATATACACACACAACAAAAGTACACAGAAATAGTGGGTATTTCCTCCTCTGATGGGCATCATTTGAGCTCCAGACATCTTCCTAAGCCGTGTTCCACAGGGGACGAATGCTGTCTCTGTTTGTATTGGGTTGAGCCAGGATGCACTGAAAGCTGTTTTCACATTTTTGAGAAGCACAGGGAGCCCTCTCCTGCTCTTTTCCCCACCCGTCTGGGCCTCCAGGGGCCAGCGTTGTCTGTGTTGAGCAGACCTGCTCCCGAGTCTTAGAAGAGCATGAAAGTGAAGTCGCTCAGTCGTGTCCGACTCTTTGCGACCCCATGGACTGTAGCCTACCAGGCTCCTCTGTCCATGGGATTTTCCAGGCAATAGTACTGGAGTGGATTGCCATTTCCTTCTCCAGGGGATCTTCCCAACCCAGGGATCGAACCTGGGTCTCCTGCATTGTAGACAGGTGCTTTACCATCGGAGCCACCAGGGAAGTCCAAAGAGCATAGTTTTCAACAAAAACTGCTTAGAACAGAGAGAATAGAGTCATTGGTGGAGTTTTTCCTAACCCCCACCAGACTCCATGTAGCCGCCGTGTGCTGGCCAGTCCTGTTTTACTCAGGGGTCATCCCGAAGTCTGGGCAGGGCTGCCCGGGTGTGGGCAGTGTGCTCTGGGGCACTGTCTGGGCACTGTGCAGTTATAAAGCCGCCTCGTGTGTCACCCAGGCCCAGGGGACTGGTGTGGGGACAGTCGCCACATGCCCGGGCTGGGCTGGCTGGCTGAAGATGTGAGTCCTGTTCCTTTTCTGGCCCTCTTGGGAGTGGGCTCTCTGGAACACTGTCCTGGGCTGTGCTGTCCCCCCCGTGCCCAGCAGTCAGTGAGCCAGGCGGCATCTCCAGCCCCATGGGACAGATGGTGACGTTTCGGGTATCGATGAGAACAGCGGATCGATGGCGCTGGCTGTGCTGAGGGGAACCAGGTGTCACGGGCTTTTAGACACAGACAAGCACTTAGAGGTTATCATGTCACAGGGCTGTCACAGGCTTCCTCCAAGACTTACACTGTTAGGCTGATGTGGAATTCTGACACGCCTCTGGGGGTGACCGGGACCAGGAAGTGCCTCAAGTTGTTTTGAGAGGTGTCCTTTTCTGTGCCCAGAGGGTGGAGAAAAGCTTCCTGCAGTGATGAGGATGAGTCCTGAGTCCCGATGGTTCACCACGCTTCTGGGAGGCCGCATGTCGAGCGTCTGGACCAGAGCTGCGTGCACGCTGTCCCCATTGCTTGTAGCTGATGCTGCCTTTAGGACCCGGTTTAGTGGGGGACTGCTGGCGCCTCGAGCTGTGAGTGCAGTTATAAAAGCACAGTGGAACACCTGGGAGATCTAGAACACAGTGACAATAACCAGTTGTCAGCCTTGGTTGCCTTTCTCTGAGAACTGGTCTGCTATTTTAGATGGCCTACTAGAATATCAGGGGAAAATTAGCATGCGTGAAAAAAAGAAAAATCAATTTCAACTGAACTTGAGCTTCTGTATACCCAGGTATTGTTCCAGGCTCTAGTGTCCTAAGGTGTCCTAACTGAGGGCTTCTTGATATTCGTGCTCTGATGCTCTCCCGAGCTCCAGACACGTCTGCTGTGACGATGGCTTGTGAGGAGCGAGGCCCTGGGCTCTTCCTTGTCCACTTGTGCTCTGCCTAGAGCCATGGGACCTCAGATACCCAGGTTCCCTGAAGTCTTCTGGCCCTCATTCCCTTGGACCTGAGAGACACAGTCTCTCTGCAGCCTTGTGGCCCAGATCAGCTGCTCCTGGGGTGTGTGTGTGTAGCTAACTGACAGTCTTGACAATCCGTGTCTGTGAGATGTTGGGATTGTACTGGGGGTGTGTGTGTTGCCTTTATGATGGATCTAGCACGTGTGTGTGTGTGAATCGATGGTGCACTTTGAACTTAAAAATAACCTCGTGTACCTGTAGGGTTCTGGGCTTTGAGGCTCAGACCCAGCATTCTGGCAGTGCTCCAGGTTGCTCAAGTAGACATGAGGTGTTTAGTGGAACATCTCCCCCACGGGTGAGGAGATGGCCAGGCCATTTTTAATCCCCAGGTATAGGTGACACAGGGTGGAGTCATTGGAGGGGAAGTCCTCTCCAAAGCCCAGTGTGCCAAGCGGAGCAGAGAACACATTGCAGGATGGCTGCGGAGAAAGGCAGGAGACCATCGGAAAGGATAAAGCAGAAGGGTGCTCCTGGAAAGGGCTGTGGGCACTAGCGGGATGTGTGTCTGAGAGAAGAGAGTGTGTGTCTGTGGGACGTTTCTCCTGACTTTGTTCTGTATATTGATTTTGTATCCTGCCACATTATGTAATTCATTTATTCAGTCTAAGTTTTTGATGGTGTCTTTCGGGTATGGTAACATGTCATCTGCAAAATGGTGACAGCTTTATTTCTTCCTTTTCAACGTGAATACCTTCTATTTCGTTTTCTTGCCTGATCGCTCTGGCTTGGACTTCCAATCCTATCCTGAATGAAAATGGAGAGAGTGGGGATCCTTGTTTTTCAGAAGCTTTTGCTTTCCACCTTTGACGTGCTGCTGGCTGTGGGTTTGTCACACATGGCCTCTATTGTGTTGAGGTACATTCCCTCCATATCCTTTTCTCATAAATGGATGTTGCATTTTGTCAAAGACCTTTTCTGCATGTATGGAGAGGCTCCCGTGGTTGTTAGCCTTCATTTTGTGAATGTGGTGTGTCGCATTGGTTGATTTGCGGATTTTATGTCATCCTTGCCTCCCTGGATAAAACTCCCTTCATCGCACTGTGTGGTCCTTTTTGGTTTGCTGATACCTTGTTGAGGATATTTGCATCTGTGTTCAGCAGGAATATTGGCCTTTAATTTTTTTTTCTCATGGTGTTCTTGTCTGGTTTTAGAATCAGGGTCATGCTGGCCTCACAGAGTGGGTTTGGAAGTGTTTTCTCCTCTGATTTTATTCCAGCTACCAAAAGTTTCTAGTGGGTGGCAGGAGATACCGTCAGTTGCATGTAGGGTTTTCCTTTGGGCCCCAAACCTCAGTTCTGCGTGACAGATGTAGTGATTCAAGAATGATGTTACGGGCTTGTGGGTGGTGGGCCGGCCGCCCCGGGTGTGGTGGGCCATGGCAGCTGCTGGCGGGACAGCAGGGAAGAGACTGCTCAGTCTCAGCTCATGCCGAGGAGAGCTGGGTCTTTTAGGCTGGGTGTTGTCAAGTATGTTGGAATTTCCCACTTGGCTTATTAAGTGGCCCTTCCCGTTGGCAGATGAGAATCGGCTGGCCCTGACTAGGACAGTGTTTTTCTGTTAGCTCCTGGGCTGAGAGGTTCCTTAGTCATCTTGGACCGTTGTTCCTGTTTTGGTGGTGCTGGTGGGGTGACCTGAGAGCCTAGGCTGGTTTTTTGAACACAACCACACTGACCTTGGGCATCAGTGGTCGGCAGGGTCTCTGAGCCGGTGCTCCTTCTGGAAGGCCCAAGTCCTGCTTCATCGGGCTGAGAGCAGGAGCATTTTCATTGTTCTCACTGAGTTACAGTGTGGTTCTCTGGTTTCTGGTTCCTTCGCCTGTGAACTAGAACGCCTGTCTTCCCTGGATTACTAGGAGTTGGGCCCTTTGAGCACGCCTGCTTCTGGTGGAACAGCCCCTGAAGGGTCTGACCCCGTCCACTGGCTGCCTCAGGTCCAAAGCCCGCTGTCTGCACGTGGCCTGGTGTTAGGTGTGCCCCATTCAGTGTGTGTGTGTGTCAGGCGCTCAGTCATGTCCGACTCTTTGCGACCCCATGAACTGTAGCTCTCGGTTCCCCTGTCCATGGAATTCTCCAGGCAAGAATACTGGGGAGGGTTGCCATTCCCTTCTCCAGCCCCATTCAGTAAGTGGGACTGAATCCCACTTTACTCTCCTGACTTGAGTGGTCAATACGTGTTTGGAGACAGTGGAAGGAGGGCTTGTTGAGCTGGGGATCCTCCTCCAGGTGGGGAGCCCTGGGGTGTGTTGAGCACCTGGGCCAAGAAGTGCTGGGGACTTTGTCCTAAACCTGAGGGCCCCTCCTCTGCCTGAGGCAGGGTGCGGGCGTGGGTCAGAGGTGAGCCCGAGGGCAGGTTCTTGAGCTTGTCCGTGCTTGTTCTGTCCTGTGGCCGTGCCGCCTTAGAGCCGGCCTCCCAGCAGGCCCAGGCACAGGCGACCACCGTGCACACGGGGCTGCCCTCCCCGTTCTCACTCTGAAGTTTCATGTAACTCAAGTGGACGCTTCAGCCTGAGGGCCGCTGGGGCTTGTCAGGTCGCTTCTGGACTAACCCTGAGACTTTCTGAAGAATACGTTGTAAGGCACAGGCATCATGTTATCTTAGGGAATCGAGTGCCTCTGGGCCAGTACACTCCCAGCCCACCTGACGCCGGTGGTCTCTGACTTTCCCTCCAACTGTCCTGGGGGCCCAGGCTGGGTTGGCCAGCCTCGTGTTGGCAGGAGCCAGGGGCACACCCGTGTGTGCTCACCTGTGTAGAGCGTGCAATCCAGAGGCAGCTGGTGCTCTCGGCACACATGGGAGGCTGGACTCTTTTTTTCAGAGAGATGCTGCTTTTAAAGCAGAAGAAGGAACTCCCTTTTGGAAACTGCCAAGTTGGTGGCGGATTCTTTGAACAGACTTTCCAGGGGCTTCGGGATCAGATTGATTGATGTTGGAAAGATGGGAGACCGGAGACAAGAGAAGCCCATGCTGTATGGGCCCATTTGATTTTTTCTCCACAGTTCTATGGCAACATTTTAAAAACATAACAGAAAAGTAGAGAGAATTGTGCTGTGAGCACCCACTCACCGGACTCTGTAGCTCTCTGCCCTACCTCACCCCCACACATCTGTCCGTCCATCCATCGTATAATGTGCTGTGTTTCTAGGTAAGTGGCAGACGTTAGTCTGTTTTACCCCTAAACACGTGCGTGTGTGCTGCACCGTCTGGAGCTCAGTATTTGCTTGTGACTCTGACCCCGCTTATTATTGCTTGTTTAACAAACACAAAACCTATCAGGGCACGGCCATGAGACAACCACTGACTTTAATGTGTGTCTTGTAAGCCGACTCAGAAGACGCATGTCCTGAGGCTGCAACCTTAGGGAGGCTGGTGGAACATTTCCACCAGTCTTCTGCACGCCCTGCGGGCTTGGGATGGTGCTGGACCCGCTTTCCCCTTCCCTGTATGCCAGACTAAGTGGTGGCCGCAGAGCTGCTGTCTGCACTCAGGTCCCTCTGGACCTGCTGCCTGGCCTTCCTCCCTGAAGTCGTGACGGTGCAGCTCCTGCACTATGAGACCATCCACAGCTCCCACTGGGTGTTAGCCAAGGTTTTCAGACGCAGAACCCGTTCCTTCATATAGAAAGAGAGCAGTGTAAGAAGTTGGGTTGCACAACTATGGAGACCCTGACCAGTCCCAGGATCTCCAGTCAGCAGCCTGGAGACCCAGAGGAGCCAATGGTGTAGTTCCAGTTCGAAGTCTGGCAGGCTCCAGACCCAGGAAGATCCCATGTTTCAGTTCAAATCCGAAGGCTGGAAAAGACCAATGTCCCAGCTCAACACAGTCAGCCAAGAGAAAACTCCCCTGTTTGTGGGAGGGTTAGCCTTTTTGTCCACTTCAGGAAGAGCCCGTGATTAGAGTTTGAAGTTAGAAAAGACTGATCTCCCAGCTTTCAGCCAGGCAGGAGGAGCTCCGTCATACTTACTGGAGCACCAGCCGTCTTCTGCTCAGTCCTTCAACTGATTGGACACGGCCTACCACACGAGGGAGGGCCATCTGCTTTCTCTGTCAGATGGCAGATTGAAATGTCACCCTCATCTAGGAACACACACACACCAGAATAATGTTTGACCAAGAATGTCTGCCCACCCCTGGCCCCCATGGGCAAATCCAATTGTCAGATGAATTCTAGCACCGCACACTGGCTGTGGTGAGACCCCAGACCCTGCAGCTGGCAGGCAGGGCCCCACATGAGCTGGTTCACTTCTTTGTGCAGTTTGCTCCTCTTTTCACGTTCTCACTTTTCACTATTCACTCCACAAATACCCATGCAAAGGAAGCGGAAGTGAGGGACTTTTCCCAGGACATCTGCTGCACCGGCCGTGGCCATGCAGTGGGATCTCAGGTGGCCTCAAGTGCCCTTTTCTCTCGTTGCCCCTGGTAAATATACATGCATTGCTTTTGAAATAAGGCAGGAATATGTTTTGTTTTTAAAGAAGGATGACCCGATTTAAATCTTACTCTACAGCCCCGTGACATTTTGGACTCCACCCCTGGTAAAGAGTCCCATGCTTACTCCATCGTGGAGACTGATGGGAGGCTCATCACCTACCAGAGTGCCCACTGCATGTCTTTCGAAGCAGCAGTTCTTTGTCACTGGAGCTGATACGCAGAGGCCAGGTCTCGAAATGACCCCGTTATCATGCTTTCTAAAGACATTTTTACTCTTAGAATGATTTAGGAACTTGTAAGGTTTACTTGAAGCCCCATTTGTTTGCATGGCTCTCTTGTGAGCCTTCATGAGTGACCTCTGCACAAGTCCCACCCCCTGCCAACGCCCTTCCCTCCGATTACTGACTCTGCATAGAGGCCAGCTGACTCTACAGTGAAGTCCTGTCTTCTCTCTCTCCCTGTAGTGCTTCACCGATACAGACACATCCTGGGCTTGTGGCAGCCAGATATCGGGCCGTACGGAGGACTGCTGAACGTGGTGGTAAGTCTGAAGAGCCTCGGGCCTGGATTCTTGTGCATGGGACTTTGTCCACCTGCCCGAGGGGCAGGCCAGAGCGGTTCCCGCCTGACATAGTCCCAAAGACTCACCGGGCCAGGTGTTATTTTCTAAATGAGCAAAGATTCGTTCTAAGTAGTTCTTGGCCTCCACCACATGCAGGGACTTTGTGATTAAAAATGCTTTACCTGGTCCCTGCCTCTTGGACACCAAGGGCCATTGATTGTCACAGGCCCCAGACACTCCCATCTTGGGTCGTGCACAGGCCCTTTGCCCTAAATCAGGGTCTGAAAGGGTAGGAGGCAGTGTGGGGCCCTCAGAGGCTGGCCCTAAATGGAAGGCCCTTGCTGGCTCTGCTCCAGGGTCTGTGTGTCACGTGCGTGGGGTAGTGGCAGGCACCTGTCCCTCCTCTGCAAGCCTGCCCTCTGCCTCCTCAAGCAGCATTTTAACTTCCCTTTATTCAGCCTTTATGGCTGGTCCCAGCAGGAGTGGCTGTTTGATATAAGCTCCTTGGTGGTAGCCAGGAGAAAAGTCTTTTGGTTTTAATCTTTATATGCTTGCCTATCTTATGTAAAAAACTAGCTGATCAATTTTTGGGTCCGTTTGAAAAAATTCAGACCTGACTTTCCTTGGCTTTAACTGGAGTTGGCATCAGGGAGGATACGGCCCTTGCTGGTGTTCTTGCTGACAGGACTACAGCCTCTGGGACAGAAGCCGGGCGGGGCCTTGTACTCATCGAGCTCCAGGCGGGCGCCCAGGCCGCAGTGTCACTGTGGCTGGCAGTGCAGGGAAAACCAAGCCAGGGGTCCTCCTGGCAGCCTGGGGTCCACCTCTGCTTCCGTCTTGCTGCACATACACCCGGCGGGCCAGAAGCCGGAGTGCAGGGTCACGGCTGGCGGGTCTGCCTTGCTGCGGCTCTCAGGGTCCCAGGAGCCAGGTTCGCATGGACTGCCAGCTGACTCTGGTGGCCCTGGGTTTTGCTCACCAGGCGAGGTTTGCTTAGGGATAAATATTGCCTCATATTCCTTATAATGCAGTGGAAACATCTGTTGAGAAACTCACTTCACATTTGTTCAATATTAATACCGCCAGGGAAGCCTTGCTGTTAGAATGTTCTCCTGGGGACAAGCCAGACAGCTCCCAGCGTGGGCACATCCTCTCCTTAGCTTCAGTGCGAGAGGGGTCATTGTTTTTCTTACTGGCAGTGAGTAATAGGGCTTCTGAAAGCAGGGGATAATCAGGGGAAAGTGGGGCCCATGACAGAACACCGCCAACTAGCCCTCCTCTCAGATGATTAGTGGCTGAGTTCCGTCCTCCTCTGTCGCTGGAACCAGAAGCTGGGGACTCAACACCCCGGAGGAGGCAGGACTGGCTGGGGGGCACCGTTGGAGCGACAGAGGCGCCCGCCCTCCACGAGAACGCGTGCTTGCTGAGTATGGTGCCGGGACTGTCCCCTCTGTCCCTGTCGCCGCTTTTATCTTGTGGCACTCTAGACACACAGGGCGGCAGGGTGACGCCCAGATACCCACCTCCTGGCAGCTGCCTGGTGCCAAATTCACGGCCCCTTTGCCTTTTCTTTTCAGTATTTTAATGCAAACCCTAGGCCCCTGTCAGTCCGTGCTTGTGCTTCAGTGCGGGTCTCTTAACTGCAGCACCCACACACGTGAGGTTCTGCCGCAGCTCAGTGCAGCGGCACTGGTCCCCGGGTCACCTGAGGCCCCGTCCACACTCAGGGCTCCCCGCCTGTCTCAGAACCACCCTCAGCTGCTGGCTCATCCGCCTCAGGACCTAAGCCAGGCCCTCCTGCCGCTCGTTGGTTTTGGCTCCTGAGTCTCCCCTGGCAAGAGCGGCGCCCCATTTCTTCTCAGGTCGGCTGCCCTGTTGGGGATCGCTCTCTGAATCACTCCGGCTTCTTTCTTGTGTCTCTGGGCTTCTTCCCTTGCCCCACCCCCCATGCCCACTTCAGAGCCGGACACTCTCTCTCAGAGGCTTGCTTGGATCCAGGTCTCAATGCTGTATTTTCTATTGAAAAATCAGTTAATTTCCTCAGCTTGGCTTAGTATAGTCACCAAAACTGTGAGGTCTGTAAAGTGTATTTTGTGGCGATTTGAGGCACAAGTAACATTGTGGAAGGAGTCCCCCTTCTAGTTAGTCAAGGTACCCATTACCTCACAGTTTGATCCCTTTGCAAGGGGTGGGGAGAACTGTGATTTCTGTTTCTCAGCATATTTCAATGATGTAACAGTGTTACCAGCTTTAGCTACCACGTTTCATGTTGGATAAACTACTTAAATTAGTTATTTAATTAATAATTAATTAATCGTGGGAGAAAGCAATGGCAACCCACTCCAGTACTCTTGCTGGAGAATCCCACGGATGGAGGAGCCTGGTAGGCTGCAGTCCATGGGGTCGCAAAGAGTTGGACACGACTGAGTGACTTCCCTTTCACTTTTCACTTTCCTGCATTGGAGAAGGCAATGGCAACCCACTCCAGTGTTCTTGCCTAGAGAATCCCAGGGACAGGGGAGCCTGGTGGGCTGCCGTCTCTGGGGTCGCACAGAGTTGGACACGACTGACACGACTTAGCAGCACCAGCAGCAATGGCGGGAGAGACCGTGCTCGTCCTGCCGCTCTGGGTCCCTGCAGGACTGGGCTGTGGATGTGGCTGGTCCTCACTGTGGGGCGGGGGGGTTCAGTTCAGTTCAGTCACTCAGTCGTGTCCGACTCTTTGCGACCCCATGAATTGCAGCACACCAGGCCTCCCTGTCCATCACCATCTCCCAGAGTTCACTTAGACTCACATCCATTGAGTCAGTGATGCCATCCAGCCATCTCATCCTCTGTCGTCCCCTTCTCCTCCTGCCCCCACTCCCTCCCGGCATCAGAGTCTTTTCCAATGAGTCAACTCTTTGCATGAGGTGCCCAAAGTACTGGAGCTTCAGCTTTAGCATCATTCCTTCCAAAGAAATCCCAGGGCTGATCTCCTTCAGAATGGACTGGTTGGATCTCCTGCAGTCCAAGGGACTCTCAAGAGTCTTCTCCAACACCACAGTTCAAAAGCATCAATTCTTAGGCGCTCAGCCTTCTTCACAGTCCAACTCTCACATCCATACATGACCATAGGAAAAACCATAGCCTTGACTAGACCGACCTTTGTTGGCAAAGTAATGTCTCTGCTTTTGAATATGCTATCTAGATTGGTCATAACTTTTCTTCCAAGGAGTACCATCTTTTAATTTCATGGCTGCAGTCACCATCTGTAGTGATTTTGGAGCCCCCCCAAAATAAAGTCTGACTCTGTTTCGACTGTTTCCCCATCTATTTCCCATGAAGTGATGGGACCAAATGCCATGATCTTCATTTTCTGAATGTTGAGCTTTAAGCCAACTTTTTCACTCTCCTCTTTCACTTTCATCAAGAGGCTTTTGAGTTCCTCTTCACTTTCTGCCATAAGGGTGGTGTCATCTGCATATCTGAGGTTATTGATATTTCTCCGGGCAATCTTGATTCCAGCTTGTGCTTCTTCCAGCCCAGCATTTCTCATGATGTACTCTGCATAGAAGTTAAATAAGCAGGGTGACAATATACGGCCTTGACATACTCCTTTTCCTATTTGGAACCAGTCTGTTGTTCCGTGTCCAGTTGTAACTGTTACTTCCTGACCTGCATATAGGTTTCTCAAGAGGCAGGTCAGGTGGTCTGGTATTCCCATCTCTTTCAGAATTTTCCACAGTTTATTGTGATCCACACAGTTAAAGGCTTTGGCATAGTCAGTAAAGCAGATATAGATGTTTTTCTGGAACTCTCTTGCTTTTTCGATGATCCACCAGATGTTGGCAATTTGATCTCTAGTTCCTCTGCCTTTTCTAAAACCAGCTTGAACATCTGGAAGTTCACGGTTCACATATTGCTGAAGCCTGGCTTGGAGAATTTTGAGCATTACTTTACTAGCCTGTGAGATGAGTGCAGTTGTGCGGTAGTTTGAGCATTCTTTGGCATTACCTTTCTTTGGGATTGGAATGAAAATGGACCTTTTCCAGTCCTGTGGCCACTGCTGAGTTTTCCAAATTTGCTGGCATATTGAGTGCAGCACTTTCACAGCGTCATCTTTCAGGATTTGAAAGAGCTCAACTGGAATTTCATCACCTCCACAAGCTTTGTTCGTAGTGATGCTTTCTAAGGCCCACTTGACTTCACATTCCAGGATGTCTGGCTCTAGGTGAGTGATCCCACCATCGTGATTATCTTGGTCATGAAGATCTTTTTTGTACAGTTCTTCTGTGTATTCTTGCCACCTCTTCTTACTATCTTCTGCTTCTGTTAGGTCCAGACCATTCTGTCCTTTATTGAGCCCATCTTTGCATGAAATGTTCCCTTGGTATCTCTAATTTTCTTGAAGAGATCTCTAGTCTTTCCCATTCTGTTGTTTGCCTCTATTTCTTTGCATTGATCACTGAGGAAGACTTTCTTATCTTTCCATGCGATTCTTTGGAACTCTGCATTCAGATGCTGATATCTTTCCTTTTCTCCTTTGTTTTCGCTTCTCTTCTTTCACAGCTACTTGTAAGGCCTCCCCAGACAGCCATTTTGCTTTTTTGCATTTCTTTTCCATGGGGATGGTCTTGATCCCTGTCTCCTGTACAATGTCATGAACCTCATTCCATAGTTCATCAGGCACTCTATCTATCAGATCTAGCCCCTTGACTCTCACTCCCACTGTATAACCATAAGGGGGGTTAGGATGGGGATACTGTGCCTCACGCACCCCACCCTCACCCTCGTGTGGACCTGCACACAGGTGGATGGCTTGTTCATCATTGGCTGGATGTACCTGCCTCCCCACGACCCTCATGTGGACGACCCAATGCGGTTCAAGCCCCTGTTCCGAATCCATCTGATGGAGAGGAAGTCGGCCACGGTGGAGTGCATGTACGGCCACAGAGGGCCCCACAACGGCCACGTCCAGGTGAGGCCAGGGCTCCTCGCTGCGCCTGGGGCCCAGTGCCAGCTGCCTGCCAGGGCCTTCCCAGCAGTGCCCCCGGCCCGGGCCGGTCAGCAGGAGCGGGGGCTCAGGCTTGGCCCAGGCGTTCTGGGTGCTGTTGACGCTGCTGCCCTGCCTCAGAGATTCACTGGCTGGAGCCATCCCTGCTTCTGCCTCCACTTAGAAGAATTGGTCCTTCCAAGCGAGGTTCTTTTCTCCTCCTTTGCAAGGGTGTCTGCTTGGAATAAGGCGTTTTACTCTCGGGTATGGGCCTGGCAGATAGCCACCCGTGAGTGAGTGAGCGAGCCCGCATCCTCGCTGCCTCAGGAGGAAAGTGCGGCTCTGGGACACCCCCTGGGAGCAGCAATGCCTCCCCTGGGAAGGAAGCCTATGCTCAGGTGGTCTCGAGTACCCTTCTAGGACCGCCTGTGATCTGGTGGGCTCTGGGGCCCCCAGATGATGGGGGGCATGGGAGTGGGAGGGTCTGGTGCACCCCTGCTCTCATGGGGCTACCGGGGCTCACTGGTGACCCTCTCTCCGTCTTACGGACACTCAAGATCGTGAAGAAGGACGAGTTCTCCACCAAGTGCAACCAGACGGACCACCACAGGATGTCTGGCGGGCGGCAGGAGGTGAGGCCGACCCTGCTGTCCCGGGGGGTGACGTGAGGGTGGACGTGTGAAGGGAGGCCGCGTCCTGGCCTCATCCTCATGGTGTGGATGTGTGTGCCAGGCTGAGGATAAACACGCCGAGTAGAAGTGGTTCTCTGACTGCTTCTCCATCGCCCCTTGACAAGAGGCCCGAGGGCTGTGGGGTCTCATTGCAGGTGTGAGTGGTGGGGAGACCAGAGGCTTTATCAGGGCGAACCCCTTACAGCCAGAGGCTGGGCTGCCTGAGGTGCTGGGGGGGTCTGCCCCAGAGTCCCAGGGCGGGGAGCTCACCACCTGGCCCACGGTCGCTCTGCCCGTCTCCGCGGCTGGCCTCTCCCTGCTGGCTCCTTGTGTTCCATCTCTCCACCTCTCTTTGTCTCTCTCTCCAAGTGGGGAGTTAGAGGATGGGGTTCTTCTGTGGATTCACTTGTCAGCTGAGACATCCCCACTCTTAGCTGAGTCTTGCCGAACTAAAGAGTGGTTTCAAGCTCCAGGGGGAGAGGAATCCTGACGGCTCTGAAGATAAGGTGAAAGCCTGAGCCACCCTGTGCTCTGATGGTTGATAATCACGTAAAATTCTGGGCCACAGTGGTGCTTCCCAAAGGAGTGGAGGACTCCTGGTGGCCTCAGAGGGCAGGAGGGTAAATTTATCACTGTGCTTATCACTGTCTCCAGGCGGAGACCTGTCCTTGGCTCTGAGCCCTGGCCCCTACAGGCCCTGCTGGCTCTCACCCCTCCCTCTGCTCAGGGAGGAAGCCCCACCCCAGCCCTTCTCTGCCCTCATCAGTGCCCAAAGCCTGCTCTGCATAGACTGCATCCTCAGGCTTGCCAACACCCCGCCCCCTCCTCCCCTTCCCCATGCTCTGGGTTACCTACCAGCTTTGTGCCACTTCCAAGGCCACGTCCAGACTGTCTTGGCCCTCTTGGGACTGGGTTGTTGCGCTTGCTCCTTACCTGCCCCGCCTGAAGCTGCGGCCTCATCTCTGGGGCCCCCAAGGGTAGTTCAGGGCCTTGTCTGCCCAGATCCCAGCTGTGCGCCTGTTGTCTAACTCCCACTGCAGATGGTGCCTGCTTTCTTCCTGGATGGGATAGCAAGGCTGAGCCACCATACCCACCCCCATCTGTCTAGACCCCGCAGCCTGAGGCTTCTGGAAATTGGGGGTTGGGGGGAGCTGTGAGGAGGAGCAGGGATGGGAAAGGGAGGAGAAGGTGGCGGGTCCCACCTGCGGCGTGCTCAGCCATGCATAAAGCCTGTGGCTCTGGATGCCCTCAGTTGCACACAGTTGCTTTTATTTTGCTTTCCTTTGTCTTACATACTTTCTCACCGCCTTCCCAAAATGATACTTCCTGAACTGTCACCGTCAGATGCAGAATGGTCAGAATCCAGAGGGAGAAGAGTGCTGACATGGCCTCCACCAGGGTGGCCTCTGCAAGTCCATTCTCCATCATCCCTTGTTTCCCTTGGCCTTTGTGATGTCACTGTGGTCTATCTAATTTAGATAGTTTTTCTGTTTTTTTCTTTTTTGTTTTTTAGCTTAACTGGTATTCCAGAAACATTTCCCAGTCTCATTAATATTCTTTACAAACTGTTTTTTTTTTTTTTGGCTGTGCTGTGTGACATGCAGGATCTTAGTTCTCTGACCAGGGATTGAACCCATGTCCCTTGCTTTGGAAGCACAGAGTCTTAACCACCGGACGGCCAGGGATGTCTCTGCAGACTTTAGTTTATGCAGCATTCCATCCATCATCTTGCTTTGGTGTAACAACCGTAGGTGTGTGACTGTTCTGCAGTCGGATGTGGGGTTTGTGCTCAGCTGTTCCCCTGTCATCTTTTGACCACATGCTTGAGGGACCTGCCCTCCAGGAGCCTCAGCCCTTGTCTGTAAAACGGGGCCCTGAGATTGCCTGTGGTTATGGGTGATTTGGAGCATTGAGTGGTCAATGGCTTAGAGGCAGGCCTGGTTGGAGCCGCCCAGGAGAGACGCTGGGCATTATTTTCGTGACTGCTGCCTGGACTCTGCAAAAGTGGGATTGTATAAAAGGCTCTGAAGGTACTCCAGATTATACTTCAGACTGTTTTCCCACGTTGTTAGTTTGCTGGTTCCTGTTTACCAGCCCACCATGGTGCGTGGGGCCTTCTGCCCTGCTGCACTCCTGCCAGCCCTGATTGGCTGTGGCAGAGATGAGACCGGTGAGCATGTGGCCTTGGGTTATTAGCTTTAATTCTGTCACCTGCTAGCTGTGTGGCTCTGGAAAGTTCTGTAGACCAGGGAAGGTGTTAGCACCGAGCTCCTAGGCCGCTGTGCAGAACGAGGCGATGGTGGTGGGGTGTTGGCCATGGTGAACCAGCCCTGCATCTGTAATGGACTTCTTCTCTGATATGTTTTCTGCCCCTGTGTTTTTCCTTGTGGATACATATCTGATGAGATAATTTCATAGTGAGCGTGTCTGTTCTGAGTAATTGGGTCTGGTTGGTATTCCTAATGACTGACCTCATGCGAAGGAAATAAGATTATGACAGTTCCCAAGCCAGTTTCTTGGCTCTCAGCTCCAGTCTGATTATGTGATGACAGCACTGAAATCCTTGCTCGCTACATTCCCTCACCTCCATCTTCATCTGTTATTTCTCTATTTGATTTTTTTTTTAAGGGCCTTTCCTCCGTGAGTTCAGCCACATAAGTGGGAGGTTTTGATTTTGATGAAGTCTAACCTGTGAGGTTTTTTCTTTTGTGGTTATTGTTTTACCCCCAGACTGCAAAGAGAGTGTGTTTCTCTCTATGACTGTTTTTAGGAGTTTGGTAGCTTCATGATACGTTTAGGTCTGTGACCTGTCTTGAATGGTTACTGTATGTGGCGGGGATCGCTTCTTTGTTCCCTGTGGTTGTCCGGTTTGTGCCCCATTTGTGGAAAAGAAAGACTTTTTCCCTGTTGGGTGGCTTGGATGCTGTGGTTGAAAGGCCATTCCTGAGACACACATGGGTGTTTCTAGTCTCTCTCTTTTTTTATTTGGCAGCACCGCATGTCTCGCAGCATCTCAGTTCCCTGACCAGAGAATGAGCCTGGTCCATGGCAGTAAAAACCCAGAGTCCTAACCATGAGGCCACAGCGAACTGCAGCCAGGTCTCTCCTTAGCTCTGACCTCCCGCTCAGCCGCCGTCTTGGTTATTGTCGTTTTGTAGTGGGTCAGTCACATTAGCGTGCATCCTCTAGCCTTGTTCTCTTGCAGGGTTTCTCTGTATGTTCCAAAGGGATTTCAGAATCAGCTCAGCAGTTTCTCCAGAGAATCTGATGGGATTACGGCTGGCCTGGTGTTGAGTCTATAGGTCAATTTGAGACAGTTGCTGACCTAATACTGAGTCTTTCGGTCCACAGGTGTTTTTGACCTGTGGGCCTCTTCACCCCCTTTCAGCAGCATCTTGGGTTTTTCAGAGTAGAAGTATCACCCATGCTTTGTGTATTTATTCCTAAGTCTGTGTGTTTTTTGCTGCTGCTACTGCTGCTAAGTCGCTTCAGTCGTGTCCGACTCTATGCGACCCCATAGACGGCAGCCCACTAGGCTCCTCTGTCCCTGGGATTCTCCAGGCAAGAATACTGGAGTCAGTTTCCATTTCCCTCTCCAATGCATGAAAGTGAAAAGTGAAAGTGAAGTCGCTCAGTCGTGTCCGACTCTTAGCGACCCCATGGACTGCAGCCTACCAGGCTCCTCCGTCCATGGGATTTTCCAGGCAAGAGTGCTGGAGTGGGTTGCCATTGCCTTCTCTGGTGTGTTTTTTGAGGCTGTTGTAAATAGGATTTTAAAACTTTCATTTTCCAATTTTGTTGTGTTAGTATATAAAAAATTCAGTTAATTATTATTTATTGACCTTGTAGGTCTAACAGTTGTTTATTTCAGTCACTAGTAATTTCTATTCTTTGCCAGGGTTTGGGTAGTAACATATTAAAGCAGTTGACAGACAGTAGCTTTTTTTTTTTTTTTTTTTTAGTAAATTGTTTTTGCTTCTGTTTGTAGAGCTAATTCTAGATAGTCACTGGAAACACTGTACTGAGTTAGGAACACATAGCTGTGGATTAGCTATGTTGAATGTACAGAATGAAGCAATGAAGCACTAAATATCCTTTGCATAGCTTGATGCCATAATGGATTATGGGGCTTCATGGATGCTCTGTTTAAAAAGCTTTCTTTTTACAAATATACTTACTGAACATAACTAGGAAGACAGGTTTTAAAAAGGAAAGTCCGCCCACACCCTCCACCCTGCCCATCCCTGTCCTGTACTCACTGGGGACTGCAGAAAGCAGACGTGGCCTGCACGGGGGTCTGATGTGCCTGCTCCCCCAGAAGCCGGACAACCAGGCTCAGCATAGATGCCTCCTTCTGGCACGGAAGCGAGGCTCATACAGCTGCCTCCCAGGCGCTCTTGACATATGCTGTGGCCCCAGTCTCCACGAGGGACGCCCATGGTCCCTATGTGTCCTTCCCGTTGCAGTTGGGAAAGTGGGGACCAGAGCCCTGGGCGCCTCAACAAGAAGGGAGGCTGGGAGCTGGGAGAATGAATGCAAGCACTCCCATCCCTCCTGCCCGGCTTACGTCTTCATGCTGTCCACGCACCATCACAGCAGGCAGCCTCTCCGTGCCCTCGTGTCGGGGTGGTTTTGTGACCTGTGTTCTCTTGGAAGGAATTCCGCACGTGGCTAAGGGAGGAGTGGGGCCGGACGCTGGAGGACATTTTCCACGAGCACATGCAGGAGCTCATCCTGATGAAGTTCATCTACACCAGTCAGTACGAGTGAGTGCAGCCCCTGGCTGGGGGCGGGCAGTCTCTCCCTCCCAGGTGCTGTGTTCACAGTCCCTCTCTTCTGGGTGCTATGAACACAGTCCCCCAGGTGCTGTGAACACAGTCCCTCTTCTGGGTGCTGCAAACACTGTCCCTTTGGGTGCTGTGAACACAGTCCCTCTCTTCTGGGTACTGTGAACATGGTCCCTATGGGTACTTTGAGCACAGTCCTGCTCTCTCTGGGTACTATGGCCAGAGGCCCTATTTCCTGACCCACTTTGGTGTCTGTTTTCTGCCTGTCTGACCCCCGTAATCCACCAGCTGTGTTCTCACAGGCCTGGCCTGTGTGTTAGAGCCTCATGTGCCCTTTCCCATGCCCACCTGGGCAGCCTCTTAGCCCCCCTTCGCTCTCATGCTCTCTGCCCTCTGACTGTCTCCTGCTGCCTCTGTTTGGCCCCTTGGCAGCCTCAGGAGTCCCCATCCCAGGGTGCTGGAGAAAGTGTGAGGTGTGTGGGCACCCATGCATTGGGGTGAGCAGAGCTCAGGAAGGAGGGGGTGCCCCTGTTCCCACTGGCCCTGGGGTGGAGAACCTAACGTGGCCCACGCTGTGCAGCACAGCCAGTGGGCGTGAGCCCCATGCTCTACCCCCGCGCCTGTGGGCTGTGCCAGTCGTGCTCTCACACTACGCTCCCCCCCCCAACCCCTCACAGCAACTGCCTGACCTACCGCCGCATCTACCTCCCGCCCAGTCGCCCGGATGACCTCATCAGGCCGGGCCTCTTCAAGGGCACCTACGGCAGCCACGGCCTGGAGATCGTCATGCTCAGCTTCCATGGGAAGCATGCCAGGGGCACGAAGATCACGGTGGGTCCCGGGGGCCACCCTGCTGGGCCCAGCACCACGTGGACGTGATCACATAATCCTGGCAAAGGGTGGCTCGGGCTGCTCCCCAGCTACTCAGACTTCCCCAGGGGGCTTGCTGGAAACTTGGCATCTTGGGCCCCACCCGGACCTGCTGATTCAGGGCCCACCTTTCAAATGATCCCCTGGGGATTCTGAACATTTCCAAGGCAGCCTTCCCTGCATAGCCCTCAGCTCTGGCCACACCCCAGGATCCCTGAGGAGGCAGAGAAGGCCCTGATGCTGGCCCCACCCCAGAGGCTCTGACTTAATGGGGGTAGGCTGGGTGCGGGGCTCCGGGAGCACCCTGGGTGACCCTCTGCTTTAGCACTTGGGCCCCCACAGCCTGTCTGGGCCTCAGCAGCCCGGGAACATGCCAGGAGGGCTGCTGAGCTGAGTGGGGGCCCTGGACGAAGGGCCCCTTGTCTCCTGTTCCAGGCACACAGTCTGGGCTGGCATTTCCGGCCGGCCCTGCCTGACTGGGGAGGGTTCACAGACCTCTTGAAGCTCCATTGCTTCAGCTGTCAACATAGGGTGGCTCCTACCCAAGGTCTTCAGTGTAGGGGTGCCTGTGGGCCCTCCCAGGGTCACCTGTGGGTACTGTCATTCCCTGTCCTCAAAGGCCTTTCATGGGAGGCTGCCTGCTCTGGGCACTGTTTTTTTTTTTAAGGACATATCAGATATTCCGACTGGTAAGGGGTCACTGCCAAACCAGTGGAAAGGCTCAGCAAATGCCCTCGGGTGGAGGCAGGACTGGGGCTGCAAGCTCAGCGCAGTCTCTGAGCCTGCTGACGGCTGCACACTGGCTCCACAGGGCGACCCCAACATCCCTGCAGGGCAGCAGACGGTAGAGATTGACCTCAGGCACCGCATCCAGCTGCCTGATGCTGAGAGCCTGCACGACTTCAATGAGCTCTCCCGCGTCGTCCTGGAGGTGCGCGAGCAGGTGCGCCAGGAGCAGGAGAAGGAGCAGGAAGGCGGGCCCGAGGACGTCGAGGGCCTCGGCCAGCAGAGTCCCCAGCCCTGCGAGGAGCCACCCGCCGAGCCAGCCCAGGCACCTGGGGACGGAGGGGCTGTGGCCGCGGCTGAGCCACCTGCCCAGTCGGGGCAGGGGCAGCCGTTTGTGCTGCCAGTGGGCGTGAGTTCGAGGAATGAAGACTATCCCCGGACCTGCAGGATGTGGTAAGGATTGGGGCATGGGCTCCCGGGGTCCCCTGCCAGACCAGCACAGAGGCAGCCTGGGTTGGGGCTGACCCTGGCATCGCACCGTGGGAAGTTCTGCCTACGTGCTCCAGGTCCCGGGTGGCCAATGCTACTCCCTGGGCTCCACACCGAGCTCCCCGAAAGGGATTTAGGCATTGGTGTGGACTTGACAGACAAAATCTATTACATCCTCTTCATGTTAATACCGTTGTGATAAAAGAGGCTGAATATGGGTTTTCCAGAGGGAGGTGTACACAATAGTGTTCCAGTGTAACTTCACCTGCTGTGAATTTTTGAAAGTCATAAAGGAGACAGATCTTTCATCCCTGGGAAACTTGACAACTTGCAGCATCTCAAGGCCAGCTCAGAGCCTTCAGGCAGAGCCGGCCTGGAAGCTCTGGTCCAGCCCCCGCTATGTCACCAGAGGGTCTCTACCCCAAGCTGGATGTTAGGGGCTTGCCTGGGAAGGGTGCGTGTGTTCCCTCTGCAGCACACGTTTCTGTGTGTCCAAGCTTGGTGCCCAGGAGCCATCTGAGCTGTAGGCCCTCAGATGCAGGGCTGCAGTCCCCTCCTGCCCAGCAGAGCCTCAGTGCGGTAGGCAGAGGTGGGGTCCTGGGCATTATTCCACACACTGGGAGGGTCAGGCCAGTCCCAACTCCTCGTCATCTGTCAGAAACACTGAGTTCTTTGTAAGAAAGACATAAACGCATTAGAGCCCGAGTCTCTAAACGTGGCTGTAACGGGTATTTGCAAGTTTTGCTTTTACGTGCAGATAAGTCATTTGAGTTGTTCACATGTGTACATGACTATCCCGGGAACTGAGGTTTCTGTTGCCTGGGTCTGTGCCGTGAAGATGTACACTTTGGGGCAGGAATACCAGGGGGAGCTGCCTGAGACCCTCATCCTTTCATTGGGTGAGTTGGTAGAGAGCTGCATTCGGTGGGGTGAGCCCAGCCATCCGGGGTGAAGCAGCAGGCCTGCTCATGCCCTCTAAGTGAACACCAGCCTCCTGGAAGGTGCGGAACCCACCAGCTGGACTCCATGGATTGCCCACTGCTGGAGGATGGTGGATGTAGCCCACGTGGGATGTCTGGCAGGGGGCAGGGGTGTTTCACAATGTCCCGGACCATAAGGTGTTGGGCCTGGGCCACCACATGCCTTCAAGAGCCCCACTCACCCTCTTTCCCCACACTCCCTTATTTTTGTTCAGTTTCTACGGCACCGGCCTCATCGCTGGCCACGGCTTCACCAGCCCTGAGCGCACACCCGGGGTCTTCGTCTTATTTGACGAGGACCGCTTCGGGTTCATCTGGCTGGAGCTGAAGTCCTTCAGCCTGTACAGCAGGGTCCAGGCCGCCTTCCGGAACGCAGACGCCCCGTCCCCACAGGCCTTTGAGGAGATGCTCAAGAACATCCAGTCCTTCACCTCCTGACGGTCCGCCTCCCCTCGGCGGGTGGCTCAGGGCTGGGAGGGCAGCAGCATGCGCTCGGGGGGACTTGGCCAACACCCGACACCCCCCTGCTCGCAGGAGCCTCGGCGCTGCCGCCCAGACGCTTTCCACAGAGCGCACCGCACACCTGCATATCTGCCAGTAGCAACAGGAAGACTGAGCATGTCTTGAAAAAAGCAACAGAACCAGAACAAACTGACCTGGAGGATGGGCCATGGGGCATGTAGGGACTGAGCTGGAGAGACTGGCCATTTTTTGGGGAGAACACAGTCCTCCTCCAGGGAGGGTCACTCCGCATGCGTGGGGGTCTGCTGCCTCCAGCTCGTGGAAGGAGTCCTGGGGGAGGCGTGCTGGCTCCACCATCCCCTCTGCGGGGAGCAAGCCGGAGAGCCACGCTGCCTTCCATGCAGCCTGGGCAGGTGGGGGCGCTGTGTGCAGAGTAGGAGCTCTGGGGAGATGGGATGGGGCTCAAGACCCACTTGGGTTTTGGACAAATGCACGTCACTCCAATCTCAGTTTCCAAGATCAGTGAATGGGGCCAGTGATACAGGTCACGAGGAGATGCCCACTGCGGGCTGTCTGGCAGCTCGGTGGCCCTGGTCCAGCACCACCCGGCCCTGCTCCCCGCAGCACAGGGTGCTTGCCTGGCTTCTCTCAGGTTTAGAACCGAGACCTGCACTGCAGCTGTTAGGACAGGCAGTCACTGCGCACCCTCCCTGCTCCCCCACGCCACACTCACTGGTGTGAGACTGTGAGTTGCAGCCGCCAGTCTCAGAACAGGAACAGGGCCCCTCAGAGATGACCCACATCTGCTCCCGTGCGTGGTTTACGAGATGCCAACTCGTGAAAGGGGCGGAGCATCAGGAGGGGTTGTGCTGGGTGTTCGGCGCCCCTCTGCAGGGGAGAGGGCAGCCTTCTGGAAGTGTCGGGGGACCAGGCCCCTCCAGCGTGGAGGCGCCGGGCGCTGACTCTTCCGCTGGCACTGTCCCCGTTGTGTGTTGACCCTGCATTTGGGAACCCCCACGAGGCCTGATCTTGCCATCCACTGAAGAATGGAGCCCTATGTGCCCAGGCACAGACCTGCCGGAGTTCTGCTCAGCCCTCCCTCCAGCCCACAGAGCATCACCACACCTGCCTGCCAGGGCCGGTGGCTCCCCAGGGTAGATGGACTCTGTTGTGTCCCAGCTTCTTGTCCTCGTTGGGTGGACTGTGCTGAGCCCTCACTCTGGGCGCCCCAGGGAGGGGGCAGCTCTGTGGTGCTTTCACGTAGAGCCCAACCTGAGGTGCCCCATGAACCGTGTCCTGTGTTTCCTGGTAGAATTCTTCCTGACTGGCCCTTTTCTCAAATAACTTCAGTCCCTGCTTCAGTCCATTTGGCTACTTGGGCCTGCCTTCCTTTGCTCAGAAGCAACAAGCTCTGGGCATGGCCCTGAAATGGAAACTGACCCTCCCAGGACCAGGACTCTGTGGGGGCTGCCCTGGGCCATCACCGGGCACCATCGGCCGAGTCTCATCAGACACACCACCGCACACCTCCCAGGTCGTTCCAGCAGGACCTGCGGTCGGGTGGGGACGTGGTCCCAGTTCCTGTATCTCTCGCAGGACTGAGCCTCAAAGCCTGTTGCCCTCCCCCCTCTCATAGCGCGGCTGTTCTTCTCTTGTGCCAAGCGTGGCTGTCCCCGATGGTGCAGCCACAAAGCCTTGAGGACAGTGAAAATGGAGGACAGCTGGGTGCTAGGCTGTTCCTCTCTAGGTTTCACCATTGTTTAAATAAAATCAAGAAAATGCGTGTTTTACCCAGAGCTAAGGGACTGTCTCTGAGGCCCCCAGCATTGTAAAGATGAGCACTTCTGATTAAAAACCAATCCCAAACTAAATGCTATCCTGCCTCTAGTGTCTGGCCTATGCATGGCTGCCACTAACAGTGACTAAAATAACCTTGGGCTGCTGGCCGCATTCATGTTGGCCTCCGTCTCGGGTGTCAGGTGGGGCCTGTGGGTAGCAGCGGCCTGGGTGTCACCGGGCAGGGCAGTAGGAGTGAAGGGCGTGGGCTTGTCATCTGCCCAGAGGTCTCCTCGTCGCCCAGCTGTACTTAGTTTACAGTTCATTATGTGAGGTGTGCAGACTGGCAGTTCTGTGCACAGACCCAGTACCGGCCGCTCCCCATCATGGTGGATGGTCAACTGGCCCAGGAGGGGAACTTCAACCAGTTAACTCACTGTAGGCAAGGATTCAAAAAGGCAGAGGGTGTTGCCCGAGGCTTTTGATAAAGCCGGTTCCAATGGGGATCTCTAATGACCCAGGTTGGGGGCTAGCCATGCTCCTGTGGGGCTTGATCTGGGGGTGGCAGGTGGACCTCGGGTGGTCTTTGGATGTTCCCCACGGTGGGCCTCACCTTCACTGCCACTTTTGGTGCTGTGAGGTTGGGTATGGGGTGGAGGGCTCCACGCTCTGGGAGTCGATTAGAAACGTGATTGGAGATTTCAGACACGGGTCACAGGGATTCTTCATGTTGGGGCTGGAGGTGTTTGGTGTGAGGCTGTGTCAAATGACCTTATTTTTTTGGCTTTATGATGTTGGCCTGGCACTATACCCGGAACTGTTCCTCTCCCTCCCCCCGTGCCTCCCGGGGCTCAGAGCTCCAACATCTAATGCTGGGTGAGAACAGGTTTAGGGGCATTGTGGTGGGAGGGTTTCACTCTCCTTCCTCTGTTGGTTCAGACTGGAACCTCGTCTGGGACAGTCCAGCTCACTGTGGCTGTGCTCCAGGCCACTGCTGCCCGGCTCCTTCCCTTGTCCCCTCCGGCCCTGACACCAGGCCTGGTGTCCCCACTTTGTGCAGGGTACCTGTGTCCCTGGCTGATGAGGAGGGTGGGAAAGCGCACAGCCGTCTAACTAGCTACATTCCCACTGCCTGCAGAACAAGCCCAGGGGTGAAGCTGTCCTGCCTTTCTCACTGACAACTTGGAGTCTTTCCCAGACGGCCAGACCCCTCTCTCAGCCAGCCGCCCTCTTGTCTGACACTTCAGGACTGCCTTCGCTTTTCAGGTTGCCTGGGCTTTCTCCCGCTGCCGCTGAAAGGTCTTTTTAGTGCTTGTGAGCCGAGCCGGAGTGGGTCAGAAACCTGCTCAGCCCCTTGTCATTTGGGGAATTCCCGAGTTCCTTCTGACTGTGGTGTCTTGAGTGTGGACTGGGAGCACTTGATTGTGACTCGGTAGCTGTGTTCTGGATCCTTTCATGTTTTAACCTTTAAGAATCCTGAGTGTTCTCATGTATCCCTCACCTGCCTTGAGGGTAAGATGCCTCAATTCACGGAGTCTGTCCCAGTGTTAACATAGGATAAGTTCTCTGTCTTCACTTTTGGGAGATCTGCAGTGTACTTTGTATGTTCTCAGAACTATTTAGACAGAGAAGAAAGCCACATGCCATCAGTTTGCCTGATACTGTGAATGGGAACCACATGGAGTGCTGTGTTATTTATAGCTCAGCGGCCGGCAGGCCAGCCTTCCGGGGCCCAGGGTCACCAGCAGTGACACCTGAGGCTCCCGCAGAAAAGTAGCCTTCTTCTGGGTCCTTTCTGTGCTTGCAGGGAGACCTGCCAGAACATGTGAAGGGATAAGAACCCTTTGCTTTTTTTTTTTTAGCCTAATTCTAATTTTGGTTGTGGTTTGAGATCATGAAGCCTGCTTGGAGAAGAAAAACATGCATCCTGTTTGATCTTGAAACCCCACCCCCCGAGTGATGAAGACAGCAGTTGAGATGGAGGCTGTGATCACTCTCAGGCATCTGCTCTGGCTTCCCCGGTGGGGCAGGGTCAGGACCCCAGGAAGGTCTGACTTGTGACCTGGACTCGACAACCTTGGGATGCTGTTTCTCCATAAAGCAGCTTTTGAAATCTTGTGTGCTTTATAGTTTGTTTCTTTTGGGTTATGATTCAGATGGAGCCTAGAGCCCTAAGGGACACGGGCTATGGATGTGGGCAAGGGCCAATCACAGGAGAGTGGTTGTTGGTCGACTGAGGGGACTGGGTCACCAGTGCGGGGGTGGGGCCTCCCCGAGGGGCCTGTGCTTCTTACACCCAGTCTGGATAGTTGTGATTTTCTCAGTTATGAAACAGAGTGGTGAGTGACTCTTGGGAACCCAGACAATGGTAGGCCCCTGGATCCCTCCGTCTGGTCTGGGACCTGTACCCTCTCCCCAGGGGTAGGGCTGCAGTGGGTTCTCTTGGTCTGAAGTCTAAGTTGCCATTTCTGAGAACCGAAGGGTAGGATACATAAGGGCAGGGATGTGCTCAGCGGCTGAGTAGACAGCTGAGGAGCTCGTTTATGTATTATTTTCACCTGTTTACAAGAGTAATATTCTTGGGAAAAATACAAATACTGTAGAAAGTAAAACTACATCACGTTCCCATCCAGCTGGGCCTGGATTCCTGAGAAGGGTTGGGGCTAAGTTCCGCCCTCCATCTGGCATGTCGCTTTATTTCCCATCCCTGAAGGCACCGTGCTCGCCCTTCCCCACTCCAGGGGGCTGCTTTGGCAGGCCTGGGGTCTTTTGCTCCTTGTGACCAGGTCCCTTTATAGCCCACCCTCTAGTGGGCTCTTCGGGTCACTGCATGCTGCATGACCCCAGCCAGCAAGGTGAAACCAACGAAGATATGCCTCTAGGGTAAAGTTTTCAGAACTTTCCCCCCACTTTGACTTGAAAATCTGTAAGTGATGGAAGGCTGCCTCTCAGGCTCCTTCCCAGGAGAGGAAACTTGGGGGAAGGAGGGCTGGTAGCTTGTCACTATTGTGGGAATGGTTGAGCTGTCCTTTTTAATTTCTTGGTGAGGTTCTTTGAGATGTAATTTATGTAAAATTTTTAGTGTAAGTACATGTCTTTAAGTTTACCAACACACAGAGCTATGAACAGGCACCATGGTCAGGATATAGAATGTTCCATCCTCAAAATTCCTGTTGCTGCCCCTTCTTAAACCATTCCTCTGTTCTCCATCCCTATCATTTGGCCTCCATCCAAACAGATGGCCCTCCATCCCTCCATCTCCATCTCCATCGTTTGGCCTTTCCTAGAATGTCCAATAAATGGAATTACTTAGTATGTAGCTCTTTTAACCTGGCTTCTTTCATTCATTATCATCTCCCTCCAAAGAGCCATTGCAGACATTTTCCCCCCAACAACCCCCATGAAGTTTCAATGCCACAGACATAGTTTATACGTATGAAAATGCATTTGTGCTTTCGAACTGGGGTGCTGGAGAAGATTCTTGCGAATCCCCTGGACAGCAAGAACATCAAACCAGTCAATCCTAAAGGAAATCAACTCTGAATATTCATTGGAAGGACTGAGCTGAAGCTGAAGCTCCAATACTTTGGCCACCTGACGAGAAGAGCCAACTCATTGGAAAAGATCCTGATGCTGGGAAAGATTGAGGACAGGAGAAGAAGGGGGCGGCAGAGGATGAGATGGTTGGATGGCATCACCGACTCAATGGACATGAGTTTGAGCAAATTTTGGGAGATAGTGAAGGACGGGGAAGCCTGGTGTGCTGCAGTTCATGGGGTCTCAAAGAGTCAGACGCGATGGTGACTGAACAACAACAAAGCACTGGTGTGGGTCTGTGTGGGTATGGGAGCCCGGGCGGATGGCCGCATCACCATGGAATGTCTCTCCTGTTCACAGAGTTCCACCATTCTATTGGAAGGCAAGCTCCCACGGGCTGCCATGGGTGTGGGGGAAACAGTGCTGAGGCCTCTCCTAGAGGATGCTTCGGTGATCTCAGGGCGAGTGCTAGAACGGGGTCCCCGGCACCTTGGGGGTGGGGGTGAGACAGTGGCACAGGCAGCTGGAAATGAGAAGACTCTCCTGGCCTGGCCGCCTGGCCTGGCCGTGCCATTTCATAGTGCCCCGATGACAGTGAGAGAAGGATGACAGTGGTCCTGTGTCCCCCCAGCAGACTGCAGGAGCTCACAGTGAAGGAGGGAGGAGGCCAAGACACTGCTGTCACAGCTGCCGAAGAGAGAAGTCTAGGTGTCACGGTTGGTGAGGTGACGACAAAGCCTGTGGGCCCACAGGAAAAGGGTAAGGTTGGGGGCAGCAGAGTTGACGGCAGGCTGGTCACCAGTGGGAACCTGTCACATCACGCAGGGCCCCCATCTAGGTGAAAAAGCGAGTCCTGTATTCAGGGCTATGACGGTGGTGGCGCCTGGTGTAACCTTGACCTGAACCACTGTGCAGCTTGGGTTCAACCTCAGAAAGACCCCAAAGTCATGGGACATGAGAACTTAAACATTACAGTTCTTGCTTAGACTTTATTTGAAAATCATGATTTCACTTAACCTACAGGATTTAGGTTTGTGAAAACTGTCACAGATCAGTTAGGCAAGATGATCCTGAAATAACAAGCCAAACTCAAAACCAAACCACAACTTTTTGGTTCTTTTCTGGGTTACCAGCAATACATGCTTTTTTAGGAATGTTCTCAAAGATACAGATACCTGTTTTCACATGGATACGTGTGAAGGAGTGAGAAGTGGCTGTCCTCCAGCTGCTGGCTGGGCTGGCACTGTGTGTGTTTTTGTTGATGTCTTCTGGTGGACATAAGCTCTGTTATCTTGGGTGATTACCTTGGGTGGGGAATTGCTTAGTCACAGGATAGTCACGTTTAGACATTGTAAATACTGCCAGTTTGCCTATATGGTTTTATCTGGTGTGTAAGGTGTGAGGGTTCCAGCTGCCTCACCCTCTACAAACTTGGTACTGTCAGTCCTTTTAATTGTAGCCATTTTTGGTGGAAATGGTGATGAGCTGCAGTTGACATGAATGGCATGACAGTGTCAAGAGTGGTGAGGGCCAGGGCTTCTGTGGGGCTTGCGGGGCATAAACCCGTCTTCTGTGTTACCACGATATTCCAGTGGGCTCAGGAGAATAGAGATGACAAGGAATCCCAAGGGCCCTCCAAGATTGGCAGAGACGAGACAGCCATAAATAAAATACGAGGCTAATGGTGAGATTCCTCTACAAATTTTGTCATTAGCTATTAAGAGACCAGTGCTGACATTGTTTATACAGATACACAGGCAGGGGGTGGTGCCCAAAATAATTAGCAGCTAAAAGACAGTATAAAATAAATAATTAGCAACTAATATAGCGGGGGTGCTGCCCAATCAGCATGGGTGCTAGCCACGAGAGCCTGCAGGGTGGGAACTGGCTGGAAGCTCAGCCCTGTTCATAGATCACAAACTTACCAGTTTAATGAAAGAGCCATGAAACCCAAGTAGTGCCTGGGAAATCCTGTTTGTCCATGGCTAGATCGCAGCACATGGAAATGTGGCCCACCAGGGCTACCGTTGCTTATGATGGTTTGATCAAATATTAGTATTAGTTGAGAATATTGAAGTCAGCAAAAAAAGGGAGTTCCTTAGTGATCTAGAGGTTAGGATTCCGGGCTTTCACTGCTGGGGCTGGAATTCAGTCCCTGGTCAGGGAACTGAAATCTCACAAGCTGAAGTGTGGCCAAAAAGAAAAAAAAAAGTTAGCAAACACTGAAAAGTTTGTTTTCAAGAGATACTACAATCAGTTCTGAATTCCACGGCCTTCGAACCCTCGGTTGCTTCAGAAACACACATCCTCAGAAGTCACAATTTGAGTCCGATTCAGCCAGTGACAGGCCAGGCGCCCAGTTAAATCTCAGCGTCAGAAAAACAAGGAAAGACTTCAAATACAAATACATCCCAGGTCCTGCGTGGGACACACTCCTACCGAGATGCTCCGCGGTTCTCGAACGGGCCCTGGGCCCGCGTCGCGCACCTCTTTCTCTCCCTCCAGGGGACAGATAACCGCGTTTACTGTGCCCGGCAGCCCCGCAGGCCCGTCTGCAGGAAACAGTGAGTGGGCTTTCCCGGGATCGGGCGGGGAAAGGTGTGTCTTCCGAGGCCGACGCCCACCTAGGCAAGGTCCAGACCACGACCGAGAAGTCTTCACCTGCGCCTAGCCCGACCTCCGCCCCGGCCCACCCCTGGCCGCCCCCGGCCCACCCCCAGCTCGCCCCGCCCCCGAAGCGGCCCGCCCCCGGCCCCGCCCGCTCCGCTGACCGCGAGCCCTGTGCCTTCAGAGCCCAATCAGATGCCAGGTAAGTAAACATGTATAGAATGCAGCATCTGATTGGCTAATAGGGAGCCAATCGACAGCTAATAGAGTGCTGTCGCCGGAAGAGCCTGGCCTCAGAGGAGCGGGAGGGCGGAAGAGGTGGGGCTTTCGAGGTCGAGGGCGGTCCGGGGGACTGACGGGGCGGTGTGAGGACCTGTGTGAGGGGCGGGCCCGAAGGAGGAGTGACACGCGTGAGCCAGGCCCTACTTTCGTCATGGCTGTCATCTTGAGCTTCGTCACCGCCCTCACCATAACTTAGCAGAATCGTGGCGGGCATTTCTGGGAGCTCTTGGGTGTCCGTTCGGTCTGTCAGCGCACACTCACCCCGAGCGCGTCATGACAGGCAGGTGCCGCCTCCCTCAGTCCTGCATGCTGAGCCTCCCTCAGTCCTGCATGCTGAGCCTCCGCGCCACACAAGGGGTCCGGCACCCGAGTCACCTGAGGGGGCCCCGGACCCCGAGTCACCTGGGGGCGCCCCAGGATCTGTGTCACCTGGGGACACCGACCCTGAGTCAGCTGGGGCACCCCAGACCCCGAGTCACCTGAGGCGATCTGGACCTCGAGTCCACTGGGAGGCCACTGACCCCAATTCTACTGGGGTGGCCCCAGACCCTGAGTCGCTTAGGGGGGCCCTGGACTGAGTCATCTGAGGGAGCCTGGACCCTGAGTCATCTGGCGAGCCCCAGTAGCCTCAGGTCACCCTGTCCCATGCTGCTGCTCCTGCTGCTGCTGCTGCTAAGTCGCTTCAGTCGTGTCCGACTCTGCTCGACCCCATAGACGGCAGCCCACCAGGATCCCCTGTCCCTGGGATTCTCCAGGCAAGAATACTGGAGTGGGTTGCCATTTCCTTCTCCAATGCATGAAAGTGAAAAGTGAAAGTGAAGTCGCTCAGTCGTGTCCAACTTTCCAGGGACCCCATGGACTACAGCCTACCAGGCTCCTCCATCCATGGGATTCTCCAGGCAAGAGTACTGGAGTCGGTTGTCATTGCTTTCTCTGACCCCGTCCCATAGTAGCTTGTAAAAGGTAGGCAGGGAAGACACCACACTACATCATATAAGCAGGAAAGGCAATTCACTGACTAATTGAGGCTGTCAGGTATGTTGTCAGGAACTGACGTATACAGATGCTTAAGGACTGTGGTCAGGGACTGTTGTCTCCATCTTTCAGCTTTGTTTTCTTCCCTTCTGGGGGCAAAATGACCACCAAGACCTCTGGAAAAGATCTTGCAACTTCAACAGAAAAGGAAATTTCCTTTCCTAGTAATTTTAACACAAAGTACCAGAATGAGGGAAGCCTGACATACTGCACCATGGGGTTGCAGAATCAGACACAACTGAATAACAACAATGAGAATGAGTTTCATTGGGTTGACTTGGGTTATGACATTCTGAGCCCGTCTCTGGGACTAACTGGCTTCACCTTCTGGGCTGGAGGTTTGGCCTCCACAAAGGAAATAACAATGCTCTTATGACTGTTAGGGGGCTTGGGTGCTGTGCAGGGCAACATCCCATATTCTGTGTTGTCAAGGATCAGGTGTGGGAGTTGAGCTCTGTGACCTGAAGCTATTACTGTAAATAGATAGCAAAATAGTGATTATTATGATGATATCACTCTTACCATTGCCATGTTAAATATGCTATTAGGAAAGCTGGAAGTTTTGCTTTGTTTTGGTTTTATGGTCACTGGACACTCTCCATATGGTGGCCAACATACTAGCAATTTGTTGTGGGGAGAATGGGGAAGAGTAATAGAATCTGTGTAGCTCCAAAAGCTTTGTCAGCCGAAGAGACAAAGCATCCAGTTTTTTTTTTTACTGCAAAGAATTTCATTAGATGTACGGTTTTGACAGTATTTTCCTTCAGAATTCTAAGTAAGCTCAGGGTGTATGATAAAGCATGTATTGTGGTTGGCAGCTACACATCTTGGAAAGTTCTCACCAGGTTGGAATGTTCCTGTCTTTCCCAAAGGTCCTAGCGTAGGTTTAGCTGGAGTGTGCCTGGTGGTGGTGATTTAGTTCCTAAGTCATATCCGACTCTTGCGAGCCCATGGACTGTAGCCTACTAGGGTCCTCTGTCCATGGGATTCTCCAGGCAAGAATACTGGAGTGGGTTGCTATTTCCTTCTCCAGGGGATCTTCCCAACCCAGGATGATTCCAGCTAAACCCTTTGAGGATGCAGGATTCCACAATAGCTCGACATATGGGAAACCCTAGACCTTAGCATGTGAGTGTGTATCTACCTGCTTCTGTTGTCATCCTCTGCCCCTCTTAGGCTCAGAATGATGACCCTTTCCACTCTTGGGGGGCAGTTGACTAGGACTTCCCTGGTGGCTCAGACAGTAAAGCATCTGCCTACAATGTGGGAGACCTGAGTTCCATCCCTGGGTTGGGAAGATCCTCTGGAGGAGGGAATGGCAACCCACTCCAGTACTCTTGCCTGGAAAATCCCATGGACAGAGGGGCCTGGTAGGCTACAGTCAATGGGGTCGCAAAGAGGCACGACTGAGCGACTAAACTTTCACTTTCACATTCCACTCTTGGGGTTTAATGATACGAGCCAGGCTGGCTCAGGCTCTCATACTAGCATCCGTGTCTCCAATGTACACAAAGTCCAGAAGTTTCTAAGCCTTCTTCTTTTCTAGGAAAAGAAGCACATTTCCAGCTTTTGGGAAAGAAGTGTGTCTCATCGATCATTCGGTAAGGAAAGCAAACCTCAAGTACTTTGCCCCAACACTGACATGCCCTTTGGTGGGGAGTAGAGCAGAAAATGTGGGTCCAGAAGCAGCATCTCATGAGAGGGTGTGTCAGCCAGTGGGGTCCATGGTTTAAGGGGCCATGCAAGCCCTGAAATCTCTATATAGGGTCACCCACTGCCTTCCCTGCCCCTCAGTGCCTCATGCTACTTTGAGACAGGGGTTTAGGAGGCATGGGAGAACCAATGCTGCCCCTCAATGTATCTGTTCTGGGCAGCTCTATCTGCTCCTGGGGAGGATGACTTTCCCTCTCCCCGAGCCTGTGGGTGTGGTGGGATCATATGGGATGGATGTGGAAGGTTTACAAACAAAGTTCTGTATGCAGACTGATGTGGACAACCGCAGAAAGAGCAGTCATCCATCCTAGAGTTGGTTGTATTTCTCCATTTTTAGAAAGAGAGATCCAAGACTTGCTCATAGTAATGTGACTGTAAGTGATTGCACATCCCAGCACACCGGGTCTGCAGGCTCTGTGGTCCCCCTCCAGGTGACTTTGGAGGATCTCAGGACAGTCTGCAGTAGCTGAGGCCCCTGTCCCTGCACTTGCCCTGGATGCCATGTCTTAACCTTGCTCCCTCTGAGTGTGGATTTACCATTCAGAGAGTGCCTTGGCTTGCATCACTAATGCAGCATCACATTAAATTCTGTTTTGTCTGCCTCTTGCTCAGATGTGTCCTGTCCCCAGCCCTGTTCATCGAGAGCCCATCTGCTGTGAGTGCCAGGCCAAATTTGGGGGCTACCTGCCAGTGCCCAGGGCTAAGGCAGCACTACCTTACTGGGTCCCTCTCTCCTTGAGACCCCAAAATCAGGTAGGTGACTTGAATCAGGGGTTCAGATTTATGGAGATATGATTGACATGTGATAAAATGGCACACATATAAAATGTCCTGTTTGATAAATCTTGACATATGCACACTCCCATGAAACCACCACCATAATTGTGATAGTGTACAGTCATCTCTAGATATTCACAGGGGATTGGTTCCAGGATGCATGTAGATACCAAAATCCAGGGTGCTCAAGACCCTTGTATAAAATGGTATAGTACAGTACATGTACACAACCCTGAAAGGTTTCCTTGTACCCTTTTCAAAATTTTATTTATTTATTTATGTTTTGCTGTGCTGGGTCTTCATTGGTGTGCTCAGGCTTTTCCCTAGTTGAGGTGAGTGGGGGCTACTCTCTAGTTGCAGTGCATGGACTCCTCACTGTGGTGGCTTCTCTTGTTGTGGAGTATGGACTCCAGTAGTTGCAGCACAAAGGCTCAGTAGATGCAGCTTGTGGCCTCTGGAGTGTGGGCTCAGTGGTTGTGGTGCACGGGCTTAGCTGCTTCCTGTCTCGTAGAATCTTCCTGAACCAGGGATTGAACCCATGAACCATGCATTGGCAGGCGGATTCTTAACTACTGAACCACTAGGGAAGTCCTCCTTGTTCCCTTTTGTAATTCCACTCAACCCTCTCTCCCCACAGTCCCCAGGCAACCATGGGTCTGTTTCTGTTACTAGATTCGTTTGCATTTCCTTGAATTTTGTATAAATGGAATTGTATAGTATGTGCTTTTTTTTTTGGTTTGGTTTCTTTTGTGGTGGTGGTGGTTTAGTCGCTGAGTCATGTCTGCCTCTTTGCGGCTCCATGGACTATATAGCCCACCAGGCTCCTCTGTCCATGGGATTTCCCAGGCAAGAATACTGGAGTGAGTTGCCATCTCCTTCTCCAGGGGCTTCTTTTGCTCAGCATGATTATTTTTGAGATTCATCTGTATGGTTGTGTTCATTGATAGTTCATTCCTTTTTACTGCTGAGTAATGTGTTGTTATATGGATAGACCATTCATCCAGTGAAAGACATGTGGATCATTTCCAGTTTTTTTTCTATTTTGTCCAACAAATAAAGCTGCTGTGAACATCTGTGTATAAGTCTTTGTGTGAACATGCCTTCATTTTTGGAGAAGGTGATGGCACCCCACTCCAGCACTCTTGCCTGGAAAATCCCACGGACGGAGAAGCCTGGTGGGCTGCAGTCCATGGGGTCGCTAAGAGTCAGACACAACTGAGCGACTTCACTTTCACTTTTCATTTTCACGCATTGGAGAAGGAAATGGCAACCCACTCCAGTGTTCTTGCCTGGAGAATCCCAGGGACGGGGGAGCCTGGTGGGCTGCCATCTATGGGGTCGCATAGAGTCTGCTCGACTGAAGCGACTTAGCAGCAGCAGCAGCAGCCTTTACTTTTCTTGGGCAAGCACCTAGGAAAGGCATTGCTACATTGTATGGGAGGCGTATGTTTAACTTTCTAAGAAACTGCCACCTGTTTTGCAAAAATGGTTGTTCCATTTTATATTCTTCCCAACAATGTATAAAGTTCCAGTTCCTTCATGTCTTCCTGAATGCTTGGCTTGGTGAGTGTTTTAATTTATGGCCATCTTAATAGGTGTTTATCTCATTGTATGTTTTTTTAATTAAAACATTTTTAAAATTTTGGTTTCAAAGATTGTGGGATCTCAGTTCCCTGAAAAGGGACTGAACCTGCACTCCAGGCAGTGAAAGTGCAGAGTCCCAATCCCTGGACCACTAGGGAATTCCCTCTCATTGAGGCTTTAACTTGTTTATTTCCACAGTTACTAATGATGTTGAGCATATCTTCGTATATTTTTACCATATGCATATCTTACTTAATTTCTGTCTGTTCAAGTATTTTGCCCATTAAAAAAGTTGAGTTGCTTTTTTTTTTTAATTACTGAGTATTGAGAGTTCTTTATATATCTGGATACAAGTCCTTTATTAGATATTTGGTTTGCAAGTTCTCCACGTTTTTGACTTGTCTTTTAATTCTCTTATCACTGTCTTTCAAAGAGCAGAAGTTTTAAATTTTGATGAAGTCCAATGATCAATTTAATAATTTAGTCTTTCCTGGATCTTGCTTAGGCATGCCTGTCCCCAGCACAGTGGTGGATCATGGTTGCCTTTTATCAGGCTGAGGATTTCACTTCTATTTCTAGTTGGTTGAGAGCTTTTATCAGAAATGAATCTTTTCCGTTTTCAGGAAGACTTTGTGTAGAGTTGGTGTTATTTTTCATTTCTAGTGGTTTTAGATGTTGGGAGAGAGGTCTTATATGGGTCTCTGTCTTATATGACAGTGCACATGGCAGAAAGTGGGTCTTTCAGAGTCTTCCAAAAGCTTACCTCCTACCTTCTCCTCCTTTTCAGGGATAAAACATTCCCAGAAGCCCAAGCTTTTTTGTCCCCTTACCCCCCATACCCTTTGTTGGCAAGTGGGGCTGGCTGATCCCTGACCTGGCCGCTTTGCATCGTAAACAAAGTTGGTTTCTTTTAACAAGAGGAGGAATGATTGCTGTGTGGGTGCCCCGGCAGTTCTCTTGTCATGTCTTTGGGACTCTCAGCAGGCATGGTTGCTCTCTTGATTCTCAACCTAGCTGTCCCTCTGGCCTGAATGTTCTCCCAGCTCTGCTCCCTGAGTCCCAGTGTTTCTTCTTTCCCAGTGGACGGTGCTGTGCAGGGAGCTGCTGTGGGCAGTATGGGGTCTTGTTGCTTCTGGTGCAGCACCTGCCATGGAGAATGGGCTTAGCAGGCATGGGTGGATTGAGTAGAAGTGGCCAGAGTATCCTTATCCTGGCGGGCAAAAGGGCCCTATTTGAGAGGGGTCCTGTGCCATGGTGACAAGGAGCCAGGGTGCAGGGAGGTGCCCGGGTCTCCAGGCCTCATCTTGTCTCCTTTGGAGGAGGTCCAGGACTCCCTTCCTCCTTCCTACGGCATTGTCTGTGCTTGGCAGCACATCTTACACCCAGGCTCCAGTGCAGTCCTCCTGTGGCCTCAGGAGGTTGCAAGGGTTACTCAAAGTAGTTTTGATTATGTTTTATAATGTGAGCTCTGAGTACATGGTTGGAAATTCCCGCAGTGCAGCAGGGGTGTGGTACACAGAACTCTCTGTCCTACACCTGTTCCAGAGGTGTCCTCATTTGGCCTTCTGGAGGTTTTCCGTGCTTGTGTTGCTTGGCTAGCAATGTACAAGTCACCCTAAGACCTTACTTGATACAGCAGTCACTGTGATAGCTCATGTGGCTGAGGGACACTCTGCTGGCAGCTTGGCCTCAGGTATCCCGATCTTGGGGTCAGTGGGCTGTCCCAGGCACTGTCTTGTGGCCATGGCAGAGATGTGAGGGCAGCTGGACACCTATGAGGTCTTCAGCCTGACAGATCTGGCTACTGTCACTTCCTACTTATTCTGTTGGCCAGTCCAGTATATGATCTGACCAGAGTCAAGGGGCAGAGTCTACTCTTCTGGGAGGAACTGCAGAATTGCAGGGCAAAGGGTGAGGCTAGGTGTGGTGATGAGGCATTGGGGTAAGGGTCTGACCCACCACAACTCATATACAAGCAACACTGCACACATATTCTTTTTTTATTTTTTTATTACCATTTTTGATGTAAATGGTAGTATGCTCTATTCACAGTGCTGCATTTCTCACTTAATATTGCATCTCTGTGCTCACTGTATGTCAGGACAGACAGATCTGCATCATTCTTTCCAAAGGCCATCCATTCCCTTTGTTCCTGTGTCCATTACTTATTGTCCCTTATTACCAGATTCTGGCTGTTTTGTCACTACAGTCAGTGCTGCACTGAGTGTTCTTGAGCAAATGCACACGTGTCTTTGCTGGATGCAGTCCCAGAAGTGCAACTGCTGGACTGAAGACTATCCATGTTAGACTCTGACCAGTGTGGTCAAGGTGCTGGCAGAGTCCTCTCTCTCACTGAGATCGCTGAGGCTCAGAGGGGCTAAATGTGGTACCAAGGGTGCTCCTGGAGGCCAGCAGTTTCAGGACGGAGCCAGGTCTCCTGACTCCCCCCATGTGTCCCACCACAGCACCATGCTCTGCAGATGTGCAGGTGGTGGGTAATGAGGGTGCTGGCCACCCCTGGGAATATCATGATGGGGGGACCTGCTCCCTCAGCCGGGCAGTCGGGGTGTCCTGTGGGAGGGGTATAGGAGAGGCACTCTCCAGGGCCCTGTCCCTGAGGCTGAGGTTTTCTAGGGTGTGGCTCCACTCCTCTTTGGACCTTTTCTTCCCTTCCTCTGTTAGATCCAAAAGATGGTCCAGTCTTATATTCCCAAAACCGCCAAGGCATGCCCCTGCCCATGCCACCGCTTTGGGGGCCACCTCCCGATGCCTAGGGATCAGGCCGTGATGCCCTACTGGGTGCCCCAGGTCCTGAGGTCTCACAAGAAGGTAAGAGGGAGGCTCATATGGCAGCAAGGCCTGAAAGTGAGGGGTGGGCCGAGGGGGACCCAGAGATAAGGGGAAGGGTGCCGGGTTCCTTCCCCACAGTGGCCTCCACTGGTGTATGGGGGTCTCCTCCAAGCTGTGGCCTAGGGCAGCAGAGAACAGGAGACCAGTGGTACTCAGGGCAGGCCCAGGTCAGGTGTGCTGGTGGTGTTGGGAAGGGTGCGATACACTGCACTCTGAGGAGGGTCTGCTGCCACCTTTCCCATCGCTTCTTCTGCCCCTCCTCCTCCCCCTCTCCTTTCTCTTCCCTCTTCTCCAACTTGCTCACCTCCCTCTCTCTTTCTCCCCACCCCACCCTGCTGCTCCTTGCCTCCCCTCTACCTCACTTCCCTTGGCCTGTCTGAGCATCCTGCACTTGTAGCCCTAGCCTGGCAGGCATGGAGCGAGTGTTCTGGGGAGGCACTGTAGCTCATGAGTGTGTGCTCACTCTTCGGCTCTGTCTGGCTGCCTCCACAGCTCTGGGTTCCAGGTCAGTTTGTGGTGGGGTATGGTTGGCCAGGCCCAGCCCCGCTCAGTTCCAGGGCCACTCTTCTCCCTTGCTTTCCGAGTGTCCTGGAATTAGAGGCTTCTTTTGCCTTCACCCACATTCCATCTGCTGGTTTTCTGTCAGCAAGTAGCAAACTGTCACCAGAATTAAAACCTAGAGGCCTTTTAAAAAGAGAACATAACTTGCATTCTGAGCTGGTCTTGGACCCCTTTCTGGGGGTCTCCAGGCTAAGTCACTGGGCACCCCTCTTGGTGGATCACTGGGCTGATGCAATTGCCCACGTTCTTATCTTTTATCCTAGGTGGTGAAAAGGCAGCAGAATTTTAAAGGCGTCCCAGGTAACTCAGTGCACACGTGTCTCATCGCCCCCCTCCCCAAGGAAGATGGGGTTCTCATGAACATCATGATGGGAATAGGGTAGACTTCTGTCATGATGGGTATAACAGAGAAGGCCACAGTCTGGCACACACACCACTTCTCCAACACCTACCCTTACCAGGCATCACTAATCACCCCTCATCTTTTCCCAGTGAACCCAGAGAAGCCTCAGACTCTACCAGTTATCAATATTGACTCTTAGGATGAAACCAATTTGCAATCTGGGGTTAGGTGGTATCTGAAGTGTATTTTAAGCTCTAATCTATAATTCATGATATGACTTGTGTATGTATGTGTTGTATATAAATATGTATTTATGACAATGTATAGGCTTGTATGTTGACATATTTCTATATTCATGTATTCATGACACATTGTATGTTCATGACACCACACTTATGCATATATTCATCATACAGTGTATACATATATTCATATGTTCGTGACAGGCATAGCATATACTTACATGTTCACACCAGTTCATAATCATGACAAGGTATGTTCACGTATCCTTATATGTGGCCTAATGTGCACGTGTCCTCACACGCTCAGTCTCAGTGCGCCAGGAGATGGTGTCTCTACTTGCACCTTTACTTTCTCCATCTCTGAAATGAGCAGAGGTGCTGTTCCTCACAGATGGTTGACAGGGCTGCTTTCTCTGCATTGCATGTGAGCAAGGGAGTGGACATGTTTTGTGCAGTCAGATCACACCCTCCCCTTTTTCAGTGCCCTTGATGGACTCTGTGGAGGAGGAACTGGAGAGAACTGAGAGGTTGGGTGTCTGACAAGGGGTTCTTGTGATGAGCAGGTGATTTGAGCGGCCCACCCAGAGCCTGGGTGTGTGCAGGTCGGGGTAGAGTGGTTGGGAAATGAGCGGCCACTACCTCTCATGCTCACCTCTTCATGGAGAAGGTACTTAACTGTTTCCTGATTTTAAAAGCACAGTTAGGAGGAGCATGAATTGTCACAGCCTTTGGCAGGAGGTTTGGAGGTATCAATCAAATTTTATAATGTGAAAAATCTTTAATCCAACAAGCCCATGTCTGGGTAATATCTGTGGGCACTCCACGCATGTTTGTCTATAGCAGTGATTTCTTTGGCGAAAAATTGGAAGCAACTTAAGTGTCTCTTGGTGGGAGGATGGACATAAATAGAGGTGCATTTGAAATGTGGCACCGGCTACCTAGAGTCCACAGCTGTTAGGGATGATGAAACGGACCCCCTAACACATTGCAATGTAGAATAACATGTCAGTGTAACCCAGGCAATAGGACTCCACTAGTGTCAATTTCAGAGAAGGCAATGACACCCCACTCCAGTACTCTTGCCTGGAGAATCCCATGGATGGAGGAGCCTGGTGGGCTATAGTCCATGGGGTCGCTAAGAGTCGGACACGACTGAGCGACTTCACTTTCACTTTTCACTTTCATGCATTGGAGAAGGAAATGGCAACCCACTCCAATATTCTTGCCTAGAGAATCCCAGGGACAGAGGAGCCTGGTGGGCTGCTGTCTACGGGGTCACACAGAGTTGGACACGACTGATACGACTTAGCAGCAGCAGTGTCAATTTAAAAATGAAAGCTCTGTTTATGTGTTGGTGAAGTTTGTTTTCGTGTGTCTGAGCTGACAGTCACAGGTAATCCTTGTGAGTGGGAAAGGGGCAGGTCAGCCCAGCAAAGAGAGGCTTTTGGGGTGTGTGTGTGTGCATGGTGAACAAAACAGACAGCAACACGTTGCCTCAAGTTTTAGGTGGAAGAGCCAGAAATCACTTTATTAAAGAAAGTGGCTGTAGAATGAGAACCACCTGAGAAACTGCTCTTCTCACTGTGTAGTCACCAATTTAGTGATTCATTTTTATTGGTTGTTTTGGCTTTGACTACTCTGCATCTTTAAGAAAGTATAAAAGCTTAGTTGTTTTATTAGTGAATCATGCATCCATTGATAACACTGTTAAAAATCAGTATTAATTTTTACTCCAGCCATGGTTTTATAGTTCAGGTGATTTATGTTAATAATATTTCAAGCCTCAAACCCATTCAAGGACAGGAATGAGAATGTGTTCACAGGACGGGAGTGAGTGCCATTCTCACTGCCACTAGGAGGTTAGGGAGCCTTCTCTTCTCTGAGCTTCATACTGCTACTGCTGCTGCTGCTGCTAAGTCGCTTCAGTCGTGTCCAACTCTGTGCGACCCCATAGACGGCAGCCCACCAGGCTCCCCCGTCCCTGGGATTCTCCTGGTAAGAACACTGGAGTGGGTTGCCATTTCCTTCTCCAATGCGTGAAAGTGAAAAGTCAAAGTGAAGTCGCTCAGTTGTGTCTGACTCCTAGCGACCCCATGCACTGGAGCCTACCAGGCTCCTCCGTCCATGGAATTTTCCAGGCAAGAGTACCGGAGTGGGTTGCTATTGCCTTCTCTGGAGCTTCATACAGAGTGACCTAAAAATAAGAGATGGTTCGTTGGCCTCAAATCCAGCTGATTTCCATTTTAGAAAAATCTGTGTTTCTGATCTTGTAAATAGAGGGCTCATGTGCTTTTCTTCTTTATGCTCTTGTGATAGAGTTTTTTATAAAGAAAATATAGTTTCTATTTGTTAAGAATGTATTTTATATTAGTATGATTAGAGTCAGGGTACTACATTTTTAGTAGTAGCATATTAATAGCATAGTAAAAATAAATAAGAGGTATAACATCAAGAGGGTCACATGTGACCAAAGCAGGTCTTGAAAAAGCTAAAGAGCATTGAGGAGATAGAGATGTTTGAATTCCATTTGTGTTTGTGGTGGTTGTTTACTGCTTATTATAGGAAGTTTCAGATACTCTGCAAAAGCCCATGTTCCCTTCCCTCGGCTACAGCCACGATCAACTGATCAAGTCCTGGATGATTTGTTTTCTTCTGTGCTTCACCCACTCCATACCCCCTCCCCCCCCAAAAAAAAAGAAAAAAGAAAAAGATTACTGTGGAGCAGATCACCACTAACTACCATATCCTTTCATTCATAAATATTTCAGTAGGCAGCTCTAAAAGATAAAGACTCAGAAAACAGAGCCACAAAGACCCACAGTTGCCCTAGAAACAAACACATAGCTGTGCTGTCTTCATCTGCATTGGCGCTGCGTGAGTGCCCACACCCCAGGGCTGCGACCTGCCTTGCTGTGACACCTGGTTCCTTTTCCCGAGGGCTCTCTCATGGGTGCAGACTCTAGAGTACCCTGTCCCCACACCCCTCGGGGCCTGACTCACTTTCTCTGCCTAGAAGCCCCTCTGGATGTGCGCTCGAGGTACAACTGCTGGCGGATCTGTGGTGAAGGGCGCCATCTCCTCAAGTGGCAGCAGCTCCAGGCCCTTCACCAGGCTGGGCCGGTGGCCTCGGGGCAGCCAGAAAGCCCCCCAGCCTCCCTCCTGCCCCTCAACCTCAGCCTCCTGACACTCCTCCATGCCCTGCTGAGGGTCATGGAGGCCATCCGGTAAGCAGGTGTGGGTGGGATAGTGGTGGCCTTGGGCTTATCTTACATCCTGGGGTTTAGTTGAGTTGAGGGTGTGGGAGAACTTGGTTGTCGCACAGCAGAGGGTGAGAGGTGGGCACCGCTCTGATTACTGTTATGTTGTTACCATCAGTTGCTTGTACCTGACACACACATCTTCTTCCAGAAAATGCAAGGGAAGAACAAACCAGATGCATCAAGGTTAGGGCCAGTGGTAGGGTGGTGGAGCATCTACCCACCTTTATTTCCTCACCTCTTCCCTGTTCTCAAGTTTCTAAATTCCCCTGCCCCCCAAAGACCACTGGTTTCAGTTTCTGCAAACTTCTGTTGTGTTGGAGTGGGAAGTAGATTTTATGCCAGCCTGACCAGTCATCCCTCTGGAGTTTAAGCACACTACAGCCTTGGGAAACCTGCTGCCTCTCTCACAGCCCGGCCCCGACTATCAAGGCTCCATATTGAAAAGCTTTCTCCAGCCTTGAACACACCTGGCCTTGCCCAGGCCTGCATTTCTCACCTGGGGCCCTACTCTGCCTCTGCCACCACCCAGGAAGCCTCCAGGGCAACCTCAGGTTCACTGCAGGGCCTCTCCTTACCTGGTTACTTGCTTTAATCCCCTCAGTAACAGCTCTCCTCCTTCTCCTCCTCTTAATGCCCCAGTTTACCCATGTCCCCAACCATTACCCCATCCATCTTCTTCTTCCTGTTTCTTTTATCACACCTATATATAAATATATACAAACACACACCAATATGTAAATAGAAGGCATGCAAATACATATCAGTATGCAAATGTGCACAGTTAGAATTTACATATATTGACTTATTTACTTTTTGTCTGTCTCCTCCACCCAGTTGTAAGAGGAATATTCCAGAAAATGTCCAGTGTCTGAAAACAGTTTCAGATGTCTTTTGCCTAGTTTTTCAGTTGTTCAAATAGGAAACCAGCTCTGTCATTGTCACTCCATCTTGTCTGGAAGTGGAAATTCCTCTCCCTGCATCCTTCCTGGCCACTCTCCTAGTATTGGGCGCTCCCTGTGGTCACATATGACACCATGATGTACATTTGCATACAGGTGCCTATAGTGGACCTGGGTTGCAGCTTCTCCAGGGCGAGTGCCCAGAGGAAGGAGCTGGCCAGGGTTCTGTCAGCTTTGCATGATCTGAATGGGTCAGCACTGTGAGACTTCCTTCTCTGTTTTTCTTTAAGTTTCATGTTTGTTTTTGTGTTTGCCAACTTGATGTCAAATTTAGCTGGACTCCCTGGTACCCACTCTGGGAAGAGCAAAGATAGAAACTTGTCTGTAGATGATCCATATTAAGTATTAATAGGTGGTCCAGGTGGGCCAAAGGAAAATTGCTAATACTTTTATGGGAGGTGTTTGCTTCTGAGCCAGGATCTTGGGGCAGAGGTCAGGCACTAACCAGCTGTTAGGAGAAATTCCTTACCTGCCTGGGGTGTATGTGGGGTGCCCTGTGAGATCCTGCAAAGCGCACACCCAGTTTATCTCAGGAGAAGCTGTTGGCCCATCTACTGGCCTGGCAGAGGCTTGCTAGAACTCAGAGGCCATAGGAGAATGGATGAGCTCCGACCCTGCCCAACAGGGAGCCCAGAAGAGTAGTGATGAGTCAACCCTTCCCTTCTGGTCTGGACTTGCTGTGCCTTCGTTTTATTCAGTTCCTTCTACAGTTCTGCAGAGCTGGTGTTCTCCTTGGAGCCCAGAAGGGGAGAGGGGGCTGAGGGGCCTGAGGGGGCTGAGTGCCTCACCTCAGGTCGCACCCTGGACAGTGAGCCAGCCAGGGTGGCTCCCTGTCTCCTGCGCAGGCCCCTCAGTGGCCGAGTGTGCATCCTGCTCTGCCGCGGGGTTTCCTCCACCCCCCACCGTGGAGAGATTCATCACACGGGTCCTACAAGGCCAGTGTGGTTTCATTTTGGGGGTCAGTTCCTAGTAATTGCTTTTCTCTTTGCTTTCTAGCCAGCTTTTTTGGGTATGAAGTTGGAATCAACGGCTCCTGTCAAGAACATCAACAAAAATGTCCATCCTCCTCAAGGTCTTTAACAAAAGCCATCAAATCAGGGAGTCTGTGATAGTCCGCTGTTCTCTCAGTCAATGCAAGTTATTTATCATCAGGTGATTTTTAGCTGTAGTGGAGTTGCTGTTAATGTGGGTGAGATTCCATTATGAATATGATCAATAAATGTTATTTGTGAAATTCTTAAAGTGATCACTTTTTAAAAAATGATTTCCTCAGATTTTCCTTTGTGAGAGTTGGACTCGTTCTCCACCTCTGTGTCCCTGTGGGCAGGGGGCCATCTCTGAACTTCTCTTCCCTTTGCAAGGACAGGAGATCCTCTGGATGAGGATCCTGAAACGGCTTTAGCATCTGTTTCATGTGGGTCTCACTTTAAGTAACATAAAATTGTATGCACTTTGTATTTTTAAAAACTGAGATATCATTCACATACCATAAAATTCACCTTTTTTGGAGTGATTTAGTTTTTTTTTTTTTTGCTATATTTACAAGGTTGTACAATTGCCACTGCTACCTAATTCCAGACATTTTCACCCCTAAAAGAAACTCTATACCTATTAAGCACTTACTCCTTGTTCCCTTCTCTCCTCACCCCTGGAAACCACTAACCTACTTTCTCACTTTTCCGATTTTGTATAGATGGAGTATGTATCCTTTGTATCTGGCTTGTTTTCATTTGGCATAATATTTTCAAGGTTCACTCACACTGTAGCTTCATTCCTTTTTTTATGGCTGGATAATAAGCATTGCAAGGACAGACCACATCTTGTTTATCTGTTCATCAGTTGGTAGACATTGGGTTATTGATACTTTTGGGGTATCATTAATAATGCTGCTGTGAACATTTATTTATGACTTTTGGTGTCAACATGTTTCATGTCTCTTGGGTATGTACCTGAGAGTGCTGGGTCGTATGGTAACTCTCTTTAATATTTTGAGGAGCTGCTTCAAGTTTCCACGGTGGAAAACACTGCCTCATTTTATTTGTTTATTTATTATTATTATTATTTTAAATTTAAGTTTATTTATTATTTTTTATAGCAAAGTTTAAAAAAGAACTTATTTGATTTTGGTTGCTCTGAGTCTTCAGTGCTGTGTGCGGGCTTTTCTCTAGTTCTGGTGAGCAGGGGTTATTCTTCATTGCAGTGTGCAGACTTCTCATTGCAGTGGCTTCTCTTGTTATGGAACACAGGCTCTAGAGCACATGGGCTTCAGTAAGGCACACAGGCTCATTAATTGTGGCTCTCAGGCCCCAGAGCCTCCGGGTTTCAGTAGTTGAGGATCACAAGCTTAGTTGCTCTGCAGCATGTAGAATCTTCCTGGACCAGGGATTGAACCCATGTCTCCTGCACTGTCAGGCAGGGAGGTCCCTGTGCACCATTTTCCATTTCATATTCCCACCATCAGTGTATGAACTTTCTGATTTCTCTGTGTCTGAAGAGACTCGTGTACTCAGGGTGTGGCCATGAGTGCTAGTTGTGGGGTGACTCTTGCCTGTTGTTTCTGCTCAGGTCAATGTGGGACCCACTCTGCAGACACAGGTGTAGTGATGTTTCTGAGTGCTTCTGTGATGCGACCCCACCATGCAGCAGTGACAGGGCCTCCCTTCCCACACCTGCACCGGGCATGCCTCCTCCTCTGAATCTCTGCCAATGTGAGAGGTAAAGCGTGCTGTTACTGTAACCTTTTAACTGGCATTGCTTAATTGAGGTGTGAGCAGCTCCTCATACGTTTGCCAGCGTTTGTGCTGCCTCTGCTGCAAGTGGTCTGTCCACAGCCTTCGCCATCCCTTCTGCCATCTCACATGGTTCCACCTGAGGACAGCTGATGATGCCAGTTACTGTGTGTACTTAAAGCAAGACAGAAGAGCGAGGCATCTTTAACTGGAATGTCCTTGGACTTCAGAGTGCAGTCCTGGGGGCTGAGGTCATGGTCAAAGGTGTGTGAGGCATGGAAAGTCAGCTAGGCATAAAGCAAAGCACATGCTAATGGGTGTGGGTCCCTGAGTCACTAAAGTTTATGAGCTCGGATGGCAAAGTACGAACCCTCATAGGCCTCTGATTGTCATCAGTTGACACAATTGGGACCTGAGACATGCTGTTTCTTAGACATAGCTTTCTTCCTCAGGAGGTCTGACTACAGAAACTGAAAGCAAAGAGATGGTCAAGTGGTGACTGTGCTAGGAAGAAAGGCAAAGCAGAAAAAAGATGGGTGGTGATTGGGTGGGGCCCCTCTGAATAGGAGATGCTAGGCGGAGGACTGAGTGGGGTGACAGTGGGGACAGAGCCCCAGACTGTGGGGCGACAGGTGCAAAGGCCCTGAGGATGGATATGCGTGGAGTATGAGGAAGCTTAGAAGCCCAATGTGACTACAGCAGAGAGTGAAGTGGACTGTGGTCAGGGATGGCGGTCTGGAGGTTAGCTCAGGCCTCGTCCTGAGGTCTTGGCATCATTTGAGGGTCTCAGGGTTTATTCTGACTTGGAGAAGCCCTTCGGAAGTACCTGGACTGAATGGCCCTAGGCTGGCTTCTAACCTGCTCCCTCTGGTGGCCATGCTGAGGACTGACTGAGGAGGGGCAGTCTCGCTACCTGGGAGGGTGGGAATGAGCCTGAGCTCCTGGTGTGTACTGAGCATGGAGACAGCAGGATTTGCTGGTAGATTGGCTGGGGTGGGAGAGCAGCAGCGGAAGGAGTGGGTGTGGTGGGCACTGTGGAGGAGCCACATAGAGGTTGCTGACATCGCTGTTAGAACTGAGTCTGTGTGGAAGGGGGAGCTGTGGCTGGAGGGGTAAATTTGAGTCACCATCTGGCTTGTTTTGGAGCCCTGGGGCTGGATGCAGTCACCTGGGAGTTGATGTTGGTGGGGAGGATGGAGAGTGCAGCAAAAGGGGGGCCAGCTCCTGTGGGTCCTGCCACCTGCCTGCTCCGGGTCATCCAGGACACCAGCAGACACACCTTCTCAACCACTGGGATTTCTGTATGGCAGAGTTGAGACTACATGCCAGGCTGAAAGACTGTCATCTGGTCACTAAAATGATACTGTTCAGTTCAGTTCAGTTGCTCAGTCCTGTCCGACTCTTTGTGACCCCATGAATCGCAGCACGCCAGGCCTCCCTGTCCATCACCAACTCCCGGAGTTCACTCAGACTCACGTCCATCGAGTCAGTGATGCCATCCAGCCATCTCATCCTCTGTCGTCCCCTTCTCCTCCTGCCCCCAGTCCCTCCCAGCATCAGAGTCTTTTCCAATGAGTCAACTCTTCTCATGAGGTGGCCAAAGTACTGGAGTTTCAGCTTTAGCATTATTCCTTCCAAAGAACACCCAGGGCTGATCTCCTTCAGAATGGATTGGTTGTGATTGACATGTCGCATAGCAATAAAAATGGGATCTGATGTCGTTACCCCTCCCCCCTCCCTAGCTTCCGCCGCCTCCTCCTGTCCCATTTCCTCTGCCTCCTCCTCTCCCCCTTTTACCCATTTTTTCTCCTCCGGCTCCTCCCAGTCGTCTTTCTGGGTAATCTTTCTGCTATCAGTGATCATGTACAAGAGGCTCTCTGCAGCCTAAGAGGGCCAGCTTTAGGACCTCACGGTCTGTGTCCTCCTGGGCAGAACTGTGGAGAACTCCCTCCCCTCCATTACCACCACCGAGGGGTTGCCATGGACAGTGGTGGCTGGCGGGCTATAGTCAGTCCATGGGGTTGCAAAGAGTTGAGCACGACTGAGCGACACACTTAATGGTAAAGGTGGTAAATTTTGTTTGTGCATTTTACTATAATAAAAAATTAAATGGAAACAAAACTGAAATCATTGGTATTTACCATTGGTGTCAATCATTTGCTTGTTGTGCTCACAGCTGTTGTCAACTCTGAGCGTGGTAGTCTGTGTCTCGTGCAGCCTAGGGGACCTGAGGGCTGGGATCTAAGAGCATGTTGGTGGAGTCAGGTAATCTCCAGGGCAGGGGGATCCTGTTGGATTGCTCTGCATATTTTACGAGGTGCCTACTATGTGCTAGGGGTCGTGCCAGCCACTCATGTGGTTCCAGCACCCAGTGTGAGGCCTCTTAATTGGCTTCGAATGTAGCTGCGGTGTTCTGAGCCACTTAACGACCTTGGGTAATGAGGTGTCTCAGGCTCAATATTTGTTTAATGCTTTATTCATGGGCACAAAACAGTGGTAACATTAACTTCAGGGGGAACTTTAATGATGTATGTGTTTGGTGAAGTCCCCAGCTCCCGACCCTTAAGGTGCTAGATCTGTTTGGGGCCATGTGAAATGTTTTGCATCACTTACAAGAAAGAAAAAAGAGGTGCTGTTTTTCTTTGGGAAAAGATGAGGTATTTCACAGCCAAACCTTGTTCTCCTGTGGAACATTTGTCAAAGACTGTAGAAAGGAAACACATGGAAATTTCCAATACTTCTTCTAAAGGAAGGAGTTGGACTTGTCACATCCCATCCACCCATCTCCCCATCTACTCACCTGTCACAGGCTGAGGCCTGCTCTATTCCACCAGTTCTGGGGTCAGTGTGTGTGTTCAGCCAGCTGGATGAGGCCAGTGATTTCATCTTTCTGAGACTTGCCAAGCGAGGCTTTGTTGGTAACAGGCTTGGTGACTAGCCCAAAGCCTGGCCTAGAGCAAGCAAGCCTTCAATGCATGTAGTCAAGTTGTAGCCATGACCAATAATAATAGTAATATATTCTGAGATAGGCACTGTTTTCACCCCATGTTACATATGAAACTGAGGTAGAGCCCTCTGGTTCTGTTTCCTCTTAGAGTACAGGTGTGAAATGTGCAGGAATCTGGCCAGGCTGGACCCTTGGAGCTGCTCCTTGCTGCTTGAATGGCTGTGACTTCTAGATCCCTGGGTACCCCCAAGAGCCTGGGATCCAAGGGCCTGCCTGAGAGGAGGCCAAAGGTTGTAATTTCCTACCTCTGGACACAGTGAAAAGATTAGAAACAGAAAGATTATCATTTCATTTCTTTTCCTATTTAAATAGCTACCTTCCTTCCTACTCTCCTCCAATCATTCCAAACAAAGTTCACTTGGGGTTTTCAAGCTTCTTCCTTGTTTCTGTCCTCCCAGGTGAGTGAGAAGCTGATTACGACCCAGGTGGGCACAAGCAACCCCTGTTTGTGCAATCCCAAATTCTTCCTTCTTAAGTAAAATTTAAGGCCATCTGAAAACGAGCTGCAGGGGTGACCTCTCAGCTTTGATTCTTGGTTGAGTTTCTGAAAGGCATATGAAGCTGAGCCTGCTAATGCGCTGAAATAATTACCCTCAGCTCCAGGGAGGTGTTAATGCCTGAGGTATTTGCTTGCCAGTTGTCTTGCAGCTAGTGAGAAGCAGTGTCAGCCTCTCCCACTTACTGTCAAGTCACAGCCTTACCATCTTTTCCAGGCTTGCTGTCAATCCCAGTTGATGGCAGCCACTTGACTCTGGTCCAGAGGATGACGTAGGTGCCTCCCACCTGTGCTTCCAGACGGTGTCCTTGGGGACAGACCTAGACAGGTGGTGGCAGCCAGCTTCCACGATGCCCAGGGGTTCCCCTTCCTGGAATTCACATCCTTGTGAACCCCTGCCCCACTCATTGTGCCATGGTTGGTCTGTGTGGCCAGTAGACTCTGCAGAAGTGATGCTGTCACTTTTAAGGTTGGGTCCTGAACAGTGCTGTGGCTTCCATCTTGGTGCCTCTGCCTCTCGCTCTCCTCCTCCCTCTGCTCTTCCTCCTCCAACTCTCTGTCTCTCTGTCTTTCTGTCTGTCTCTCTGACTTTCTCCCCACCCTTCCCACTTTTCTCTTGGATCCTTTTCTTTGTGGAAGCCAGAGACCATGTCCTGAGGAGCCCTGTGGAGAGGCCGCATGCCAAGGAGCCTCAGCCTCAGTCACTTGAGTGAGCGTGGCTGCAGGTCCTCCTGCTTGTGCGGAGCCTTCATGACTGCACTGTGCCATCTGCACAGTTGACTCTTCCTGCAGGAAAGTATCTTGGGTCTAGTAAGAGCTGGAGACATTTACTCATTTACCCACCTATGGAGTGGACAGCTGATCACGATTAAACTCAGGAATGTAGGAATGTGAGAAGATGCTTCTAGTAAATGAGCTAGAGAGCCTTCTTTGTAGCAGTTACTAAGCGTTACATCAATGTTTTGCTGTTCTGTGATGGGAAAGGGGAAGGGAAGTGAACTGATGTTTTTAAAGTGTCAACAGTAATGATACCTATCTTCACTGTTTCCCACCTCTACCTGCTTCACGTTCTTTTTCCATGCATGGTATTAATTCATCCTTCCTTTAACAGGTGAGGTAATGGAGGCCCAGAGAGGTATAGTGATTTGCCCAAGGTCACACAGCCAGGCAGTGTGTGAGTGTGGGTTCAGCCCAGCGATGTCTCCGTGCAAAGGGGTGAATAGTGAATGGAACAGATGTGGAAGGGACAGCACATCAGAGCTTGAAGGCACTGAGGCTGTATAGACGGTGATCATGTTACCAAGAAAAGAAAAATTGAGACATACTGGCTGAAAAAATATTTTTTTCTCAGGTGTATGAATTTATAAGAAAAAGGATCTTAAAAAACAGTCAAATAAATGGCTTGTTTTGAAAAGAAGAAAGTTACATGAAGAGGAAACAAAATTATGCAGACAGGTTTTTACCTATCAATGTTAGCCCATATCATATCAGAATGTTGGAAATTGGGAAGACCCTGGAAAATGGGGCACTTATGGTCATCAGGGTTACATGATCTGATTATTCCAGATTAGCTCTGAGGATTGAAGCTTTGGTCACTTTATCCTCCTGGTGAAGCAGCTGGCTGGGTTTTAGGTCCTGACTATTCCTGGGTCAATCAGACTAATTTTTGAGTAAAATTTTAATTTTTTGATAACTTCAGATTTGTCAAAACCAAGGAACATTGCTCTTAAGTAAACTGTAGATGGTATTCAGATTGTGCCAGTTTTCCCATTAATGTCCTGGGGCTCAATTCAGGATACTTTACTGTATTTCTCAGACCTTTTGAGTGAACTTGAATTTGCTCTCAAAACCTTGGACCCTGAGCTGAAGTCCTACTAGCTAATCAGGAATCCGTTCAGCTGTACCTTTAAGGGATAGCAGCCTAATAACTTTTTGTGCTTTAAGCCCGTTTCCTCCAGTGACATGGTGGTCGCAGTGGGTAGGTATATTTCATCTCTTGGGCCGATCGTAATCTGTTGGTGGGTCTGCGTAGTGTGTCAGGAATGAGGAGACCGCATCTGAATACCATGATCAACTAGCAAAGTCTTCCAGTCATGGGAGCAGAGAGGAGTGATGTGTGCTGAGTATATGCCTTCAGCCCCAGAATGTTTCACATTTCAGCATTCTGTCCCCATGTCTAGGAGCGGAAGTCATATTTGAGTGCAGAATTATGGAATGAGGTATCTCTACCATCCCAGGCACACTTAGACAAGGGTAGTGGTTGTGGTGGTGGTGATGATGATGTAAACATAGCTAGGTACCATTTATTGAGTGCTTTATAAGTCTCAGGCACTGCATTAAGTGTGCCATGCAGATATTATGCTTATTCCTTAGAACAGCCCTGTGAGGTAGGGCACGATTGTCATTCCCATTTTATAAATGACAAAATTAAGACATAGGTAAGGAATTTTTTCCAACTCCTGCAGCTCTAAGTTTCCTTTTAGAGGAATCATTGTTCTCCAGCGAGGCAAGGGTCGCCAAGTGCTGTCCATTCAGAACTTCTGTGTCTCAGGCCGCACATCACACCCTCCTCCTTAGCTGTTGATCATCACCTGACCAAGTAAACTGTTTTGGGCTTTGGCAACTGCAGCATTCTGTGGGATTTATTCAGAGGCATTTGGGGCAAGAGCAGGACTGAGTGCAATTTCACAGAGGCGACAAATAGGGAGGGCCAAGAACTGTATGCCCAAGAGAACGTCTGCAGGGTTCAGGAGTTGAGAAATGATTTCCTTAAATGGGTGATGTATATCTGTGCCAGGGATGCAGATTAAAATCTGGAGTTTTAAAGGAAAAATTGCCGTCCCCCTAAAGGAAGTTCTTCATTGATTGCAGGAAAAAATAGATTTTTTTTTCTTTTGGTAGGTAAAGTTCTCAGTAATCGGAGCCCTTACAAGGTTGTGAAACCCCATCTGCCTCAGGGCTCTCCTGGCCCCACACCTTAGCCTGACTGTTACCCCAGTTTTTATTTCCAGCCTCCTTTCCTTTGCTCACTCTCTCTGCTGAGAGCACCCTCCCTCCTTACTCTTTTCCCTTTCAGAGTCCCTTTCTTGTGGATGGCTTCTTTTCCCCAGGCCTGTCTCCCTGCAGTGTCCTGGCTGGAAGCCTCTGGAAGGCACTGTTGTATGCGATGTTCTCAGTGCTTGGCCCAGGGCTTGGGGATGAAGTGGTTCAGGAAGTTTCATACGCCGATCAGTGTCTCTTAAAAAGTGAGCACATGTGTAGCCAAGAGGAATCTTCTTTCAGCTACATCTTCAGAACTGCAGGAGCTCCTTAGACAGGAATATCTGTGGCCAGAGCAAAGATTAAAGTATCCTACTTTTGTCACACTCTTACTGCACTGTGCGCTGAACACGTGTCCTCTTATCTCACTCTCACTGAAGTCCTCTGGGCAGATGGTTTTCCCCCTTTTATCAAGGAGGTTATGGAGACTAAAGTTACTTGGCCAGGGACCCACAGCTGTCAGGAATTCTTGCTGATCCTTGAACCCAGCAGCTGCCCAGAGTGCAGGCTCCCAACCCAGAAGGATCATTAGAGTTGAGGAAGATGGTGGGGCCAGGATGCAGGCTTTGGGGCAACTTCCTCCCCACCACCTCACGGTGTCTGCCACTGCCCACCCATGATCAGAAGCCCAGGACGCTCTGTGTATCATCTCCCAAATCCTTCTCCCCTCTTGCTGGGGAGTTGTAGCCACATGTTCCTTAAAATGTAATTATAAAGACAAAATATAAAAAGTAGTTACCTAAAGCTTTGCAGAATCTTCAAAATGTATTAAAACTGTTCCACTTAATATCAGTTCAGTTCAGTCACTCAGTTGTGTCCGACTCTTTGTGACCCCATGAACTGTAGCATGCCAGGTCTCCCTGTCCATCACCAACTCCTGGAGTCCACCCAAACGCATGTCCATCGAGTCGGTGATGCCATCCAACCATCTCATCTGCTGTTGTCCCCTTCTCCTCCTCCCCTCAATCTTTTCCAGCATCAGGGTCTTTTCAAATGAGTCAGCTCTTTGCATCAGGTGGCCAAAGTACTGGAGCTTCAGCTTCAACATCAGTCCCTCCAGTGAACACCTAGGACTGATCTCCTTTAGGATGGACTAGTTGGATCTCCTTGCAGTCCAAGGGACTCTCAAGAGTCTTCTCCAATACCACAGTTCAAAAGCATCAATTCTTCTGCCCTCAGCTTTCTTTACAGTCCAAGTCTCACATCCATACATGACCACTGGAAAAACCATAGCCTTGACTAGACGGACCTTTGTTGGCAAAGTAATGTCTCTGCTTTTTAATATGCTGTCTAGGTTGCTCATAACTTTCCTTCGAAGGAGCAAGCCTCTTTTAATTTCATGGCTGCAATCACCATCTGCAGTGATTTTGGAGCCCAGAAAAATAAAGATGGGGAAACAGTGGGCTGTTTCCACTGTTTCCTCATCTATTTCCCATGAAGTGATGGGACCGGATGCCATGATCTTAGTTTTCTGAATGTTGAGCTTTAAGCCAACTTTTTCACTCTCCTCTTTCACTTTCATCTAGAGGCTCTTTAATTCTTCTTCACTTTCTGTCATAAGGGTGGTGTCATCTGCATATCTGAGGTTATTAATATTTCTCCAGGCAATCTTGATTCCAGCTTGTGCTTCTTCCAGCCCAGTGTTTCTCATGATGTACTCTGCATATAAATTAAATAAGCAGGGTGACAATATACAGCCTGATGTACTCCTTTTCCTATTTGGAACCAGTCTGTTGTTCCATGTCCAGTTCTAACTGTTGCTTCCTGACCTGTATACAGGTTTCTCAAGAGGCAGATCAGATGGTCTGGTATTCCCATCTCTTTCAGAATTTTCCACAGTTGATTGTGATCCACACAGTTAAAGGCTTTGGCATAGTCAATAAAGCAGAAATAGATGTTTTTCTGGAACTCTCTTGCTTTTTCCATGATCCAGAGGATGTTGGCAATTTGATCTCTGGTTCCTCTGCCTTTTCTAAAACCAGCTTGAACATCTGGAAGTTCACGGTTCACATATTGCTGAAGCCTGGCTTGGAGAATTTTGAGCATTACTTTACTAGCCTGTGAGATGAGTGCAGTTGTGCGGTAGTTTGAGCATTCTTTGGCATTACTTTTCTTTGGGATTGGAATGAAAACTGACCTTTTCCAGTCCTGTGGCCACTGCTGAGTTTTCCAAATTTGCTGACATATTGAGTGCAACACTTTCACAGCATCATCTTTCTGGATTTGAAAGAGCTCCACTGGAATTCCATCACCTCCACTAGCTTTGTTCATAGTGATGCTTCCTAAGGCCCACCTGACTTCGCATTCCAGGATGTCCAGCTCTAGGTGAGTGGGAATGATCACACCTTCGTGATTATCTTGGTCGTGAAGATCTTTTTTTGTACAGTTCTTCTGTGTATTCTTGCCACCTCTTCTTAATATCTTCTGCTTCTGTTAGGTCCGTACCATTTCTGTCCTTTATTGAGCCCATCTTTGCATGAAATGTTCCCTTGGTATCTCTAATTTTCTTGAAGGGATCTCTAGTCTTTCCCATTCTGTTGTTTTCCTCTATTTCTTTGCATTGATCGCTGAGGAAGGCTTTCTTATCTCTCCTTGCTATTCTTTGGAACTCTGCATTCAGATACTTATATCTTTCCTTTTCTCCTTTGCTTTTCACTTCTCTTCTTTTCACAGCTATTTGTAAGGCCTCCTCAGACAGCCAGTTTGCTTTTTTGCATTTCTTTTTCTTGGGGATGGTCTTGCTCCCTGTCTCCTGTACAATGTCACAAACCTCCGTCCATAGTTCATCACTTAATATAAATATAAATATTATATAATATAAATGACTATAAATGTTATAAAGAAATAACATAAATAGAATTTTTGTAAATTGTTAAATTTGGTAAATTTCGAAAGTTAAGTTGGTCGTTGAGCAAACCGATTCTTTGGGGGAAGAGATGTGAGGCCATTTGGGCCCTGTCAGGGCTGGTGCTAGCCCATGCAGTGGGCAGTTGGGCTTGATTCTGTCGGGAATTTTGATGAAGTTTGTAGAATGAGACTAGAAATTGCCTACTGAGGCCCAAGGGGTGAGTGTTTACCCACTGGCTCTGATCTCCTGTAGGTGTAGGGAAGTTCCACAGGTGGTAGGTCTTTGGCTCTCCCATGACAGAATGAGCTTCTGGAGATTGTAGGCAGCGAAGCTGGGCAGAAAGCAAGACATGCAGGGTGCAGGGAGGCATGCTACGGTGCACAGACTGCATCTGTGCACAACAGTCTGCTGTAGAAGTTGCAGGAGCAAAATGATGGGCTGAGAGAATAGCACACAAGGCATGAAACAGCCAGCATGCCAGCCTCAAAGACACGCTGGTGCCTCCCAGACATGCCCTGGGCTTTCCTTCACCTCCTTTCCTCAAGCAGTTCCTCCTCCTAAGTTGTCACGTTTCTGCCATGCAAAATGGAAAATAGGTAATTTGTTTTACCAGCATCCCATTTAAAGATCTTCCTATAGGCTGTATTTGCTGCTCTTAGCCTAGGATTTGGGCACAGAGCCTAATGGAAATTGTTATGTCATTAGGGATTTATTAGGTTCATAGCAATATTATCTAATATTAGATGTATTGTGTTCATAGTAACATTTACATGTCAAGGGCAGGTTGGAGAATATTTTGGCTCATTTGCTGTAGAGTTTGTGTGTGGTTTACACATTCATCTTCAAACCAGCCAGACTTCTTAGGGTCTTCCCAAGGTCAGACACAGAAGTGCCAATGCCCATCACAAGATAAACGTGCGTTACAGATGTTGGGGGGATTACAAAGTTCCTTTTCTCAACATAAGCTGTTTGTGGTTCTCTGTTCCTTTCTCTAGGCAAGTTTATTTTTCCTGACTGCCATTACTCACTAAACTCTGTCTGCCTCACTTGAAAGCTCCTGGGAGGTGGAATTGATTATAGATTATATTAAAGACCAGGATTTGAAGAAACAGAGCTGGTTGGCAGTTAACCCACTTCCCTGTGATCCTCAAATAGGAAGTCTACTTTCAGCTTTTGGGGGATCTCTGCTCTGGAAGAAATCCTAACTCTGTCATAGAATGAATGGGATGCATGCTACTGAACACTCATTCATTCATCAAACATTTCCCAAGCACTTACTGTATGTCAGGCAGGGCTGGGGTCCATACTACACACATGTGATATCATTTAGTTCTCTTCATAAGCCTCTGAGGTGGGTAGTGTCCTCATTTTACAGATGTGGTTGGTTTGATCAAAAAGATGTCAGTAAAAATTCCCTCCAACCTCAACCTTTGTGCTATTTTTTTCATAATTTTTTACTTCTATAGATGTTATGAACTCCACAATACATTATTATTATATCATTAAACAGTTAATGATATTTTATTACCTTCCTAGGTTTAGAATATGCATCTTTAATTTTTCAGTTTGCCTTCAAATAATGTATCACTTCATGAATAGCATAAGCACTTTGTAATAGTCTACTTCCGATTTCTCCCATCTTTTGTGCTATTCCTATCATGTATTACTTTTACATAGGCTATAGTTCCACAATCTTTAACTTCTATTTTTGCTTTAAACACTCAGCCTTAAAAAGTTACTTAGAAGATCTTTTATATTTCCTTTCATTTATACAGTTCCCAGAGTTCTTCAATTCTCTCTGCAGATCTGTGTTTCTGTCTTGTTTCATATTCCTTTCACCTGAAGAGCTGAACTTTAATATCTTATAGCACCAGTCAACTGGTAATTCATTCTCTCAGGTTTTACTTTTCTGAAAAAAATTTAAATTTTGCTCTCATTTATGAAAGGTACTTTTTCTGGAGGTAGAAGTCTGTGTTGACAGTTACTGTTTGTCTAGTACTTTTATGATGTCTCTGTGTTGCATAGTTATGGATGAGAAGTTTATTGTCATTCTTATACTTCCTTAATTCCTTAATTCATCTGACTTGCCTTTAAGATTTTCTCTTTGTCTTTCAGTATTTTGAATACGATATGTCCATTTTTATTTATTTTTAATAATCCTGCTTTGGGGTTCTGTGATCTTTTTTTGATTTGTGATGACATATTTTATTACTTTAGTAAAATTATCAGCCATTACTTTAGATATGTCTTCTACACCGTCAAGTCTTTCTTTTTCCCTCTGAGATTTCAGTTACATGTGTACTAGATTATTTACCTTGTCCCAAGTGTATTTAAAGCCCCTGACTGTCCTCACTCTCCTCCTCTTTCTCTTTCGCCCTCATCTCTTCCGGCTCCTCTTTCTCCTTCCTCTGTGTTTTACAGTTTGGGTGATTTCTATTGACCGAGCTTCGTGGATTCTTTCCTCAACCATATTGTGTCTACTGGTGGTCTCAATTAGGGCATTCTCCATCTCTGTTACCATATGTGCCCTCATGAGACTCCCCTCTGTTTCCACTCTCTTAGGCATGACTCTCTTGAGCTGAGCTTGCTCACATATTTCTTTTTTTGTATATAAAATGGGAGGATAAATCTAGTGCTTATTATCATTGCCAGAGCCATCCTTTTACTTCAAATATGTCCATGTCTTTATATTTCAAGCTTATTTCTTGCAGACAGCATGTTGCTAGTTTCTTACTTGGATTAGCAGGTAGAGTGTGATTTTTCTAAATCTAGGTCAACATTGAGAACAATTATAGTCTGTGTCCATGGAATCACAGAGGTGAGGACTTGATTCACTGAGCACTTGATATCCTCATCTCTAGGGAGTGATATGTGGGTAGTGCCCTGACTACAGACTTTGGGTTCAAACACACCTGGCTTCACATCTCTCTTGGCCGGATTCCTTAGCCTCTCTGAGCCCTGGTTTAACTCATGTATAAAGAGGAATAACAGATGGGGTACTAAGGACTAAGTGCAGTGACTGCCCTCCTCTCTGTCTGCTTTACCACAAGGCCTGGTACACAGTAGATGCTTATTAAATGCTTTTGAATGAATGAGTGCTTTCAAGAGTTCTACTGGCTCATTTAAATAAATAAATAAATAGTCCCCAACCAATCATTCCATTCTTTAAGATCCTATATATGGAAAATGATTTTTGCCCTGACCACCAATTTTACTACCTCCCCTTGTTCAATACAATGTTTGCTTTCTCTAATGAGATTTTCCAAATTAATTGGAATACATTAATTTATGTGGTTACCACCCCACAAAATGCCATCTGTACTTTGCTTTTTTTCTTAATATAAACATTCAATTTAGGAGACCTGTTAGAAAGGAGCCTGATTCAGGAGTCAGGAACACAAACATTTATTGCCAGCTTGGTTGCCATGTGACTTTGGACAAAGCCTTTAACCTTTTCTGAGCCTCAGTTTCCTTATCTGTAAAAGAGAATAAGTGACCAAAGATAAGTGTGAGAACCATAGAATTGGCCTCAGATATTAAGTATCCTCCATTTTCTCCCTCACCTTTTACTCCCTCATCACTTCTCCCTCCTGTGACTCCACCAGATGTAGGCAGGGGCTCCAGCCAACTTTAAAGGGTACACGGTGAGGACACGTAGGGGATGTGGAGGACTCTTCTGGTTCTCATTTGGCACTGCTGCTGCTGCTGCCAAGTCACTTCAGTCGTGTCCGACTCTGTGCGACCCCATAGACAGCAGCCCATCAGGCTCCCCCATCCCTGGGATTCTCCAGGCAAGAACACTGGAGTGGGTTGCCATTGCTTTCTCTCTCATTTGGCACTAGATGTTGCTTTTGGTCTCCTCCTTCATACCTAGCTAAACCTTTAAGTCGGTTCCTCTGTTTGCCCTGGATCCTGAAAACAGTAGAATATCAGCTTTGGAATCAGAAGAATTGCAAAATTTTGCCTCTCCAGATGACAGTCTCTCGTTGAATCAAGCTCTGGGGAAGTGACTCTGCTAGAGGTCCCTAGGCCCCTCCTCTTCCCCAAGTTCTAAAAGTCTAATTTGCATTAAGTGGACAAGTCCCATCTGCCTGGCACTGCCTTCAGAGGGAGGCAACCCTTCCTAAGGCCCTGGGCATTGTGGGGAAGGGAGTGGCACAGGAAAGGAGGGTTTCTTTCCCATTACTTGATACAGTGAGTAGGTCTTTTGTCACTTTGTGACTTAAAGCGTGGTCCATGGACCAGAGCAGAGGCGTCTCTGGTGCTTCTTAGCAACACAGAAACAACCTCACCCAGGACCCAGTGAACCAGAGTCTGCAGCTTGACAGACCCAGGCAATTCATATGCACATCAAAGTGTGAGAGGCACTGTCTCCTCAGTCAGTGAGGAAAAGTCGGGGTGGCGGAAGCGTCAGGTGTGTGCACTCAGCAGCATTTGGTGCAGACAGTGAGCTGTCAGATGGCAAGGACAAGTTTCAGGGGGGTCTGTGGAGAGGTGGCTTGAACTGAGGATGGCTCCATGACCAATGGGGCTTCCATCCAGAAGAGGCCGCCTCCTATTGCTCCCTTAGGTGTAGGGTTGTCACTTCACTTTTGGCTAGTGTATTTTGAAGCTTTAAAATTTTGATCAAGTCCAATTTATCCATTTTTCTTTTATTGCTTGTGCTTTTGGTGTCACATCTAAGAACCCATCGGAAGTTCCAATGTCATGAAGATTTAGTCTTATGGTTAACAGTTTAAAGTTTAGCTCTTACATTGAGCTTCTTGATCCATTTGAGTTGCTTATTGTATAGGATGTGAGTTAGGGGTCCAGCTTCATTCTTTTGCAGGTAAACAGGCTTTGATTTCCTTATTCAAAGGATCTCTCTAACTATTGTGTGGAGAATAGCCAGGGGCAAGAAGGAAGCAAGGGGACTAATTTCCCACTGTTCCATGGTAATCTGTCTCTGAGACTAATAAAGTTAGAGGAAATAGTTAGAAACCCACTACTGGACAGCCATCATGGCCATAATTTATTCAGGCAAGAATCATTACTGGATGCTAGCATGAAAGTTTCTTGAGGAACAGAGTATGTGGTCTCAAAGAATCTCCCCATGAGAAACTTGTTACAAAGGGTAAAGAACAAACTTCACAGTGAAGAAGGCTGACAGACGCTGCCTTAATCAATAGTGATCACATCGTGTACAAACAGAATTCGTGGGCTTCCTGATATAGTGCCCTGAGAAGGACACAGCATCACTTTCTGGGTTCCCTGCCCAGAAAGCGCACCCTGACTCTGATCATGACCAAATACCAGACAAACTTAATTTGAAGGACATTCTACTCAATGATTGGCTCCAGAAAGACCAGAAAGACTGAGGAATGTTCCAGGTGAGAGGAGACCAAAGAGGTGGAACAGTGGAACACAGGGGGTGGTCTGGGACTTTTCCTTGGTGCAAAGGACCTTCTCAGCAGAGTGAGTACAGTGCAAGTAAGGTCTGTAGACTGGTGACATCAGTCAGAGTAAATTTCCCAATTTTGAGGTGCTGCCCCAGGTACTGTAGTTGAGAAGGCAATTTCTCTGTTTAAGGAAGCACATGAAGTGCATAGGGACTGAATGTGATCATGTCTGCATGACAGCTTACCCTGCAATGGCCCTGAGAACAAATGTGCAAAAGAAAATGAGAAGGCAGACGTGGGAATACGTTGCCACCTGGATGTGTCCAGCTTAAGAGTACAGGGGAATTTTTTTTAATACTCTTCTGAACTTTTTTGCCACCCTGTTTATTTAGCTTATATGCAGAGTACATCATGGGAAATGCTAGACTGGATGAAGCACAAGTTGGAATCAAGATTGCTGGTAGAAATATCAATAACCTCAGATATGGAGATGACACCACCCTTATGGCAGAAAGTGAAGAGGAACTAAAGAGTCTGATGAAAGTGAAAGAGGAGAGTGAAAAAGTTGGCTTAAAATACAACATTCAAAAAACTAAGATCATGGCATCCGGTCCCATCACTTCATGGCAAATAGATGGGGAAACAATGCAAACAGTGACAGACTTTATTTTCTTGGGCTCCAAAATCACTGCAGCCATGAAATTAAAAACAAAAAACAAACAAACAAAAAAACGCTTGCTCTTTGGAAGAAAAGCTATGACCAACCCAGATAGCATGTTAAAAAGTAGAGACATTACTTTCCTGACAAAAGTCTGTATAGTCAAAGCTATAGCTATGGTTTTTCCAGTAGTCATGTATAGATGTGAGAGTTAGACCATAAAGAAAGCTGAGCATCAAAGAATTGATGCTTTTGAACTGTGGTATTGGAGAAGACTCTTGAGAGTCTCTTGGACTGCAAGGAGATCCAACCAGTCTATCCTAAAGGAAATCAGTCCTGAATATTCATTGGAAGGATTGATGTTGAAGCTGAAGCTCCAAAACTTTGGCCACCTGATGTGAAGAAAAGACCTTGATGCTGGGAAAAATTGAAGACAGGAGGAGAAGGGGATGACAGAGGATGAGACGGTTAGATGGCATCACTGACTTGATGGACTTGAGTTGGAGCAAGCTCTGGGAGTTGGTGATGGACAGGGAAGCCTGGCATGCTGTAGTCCATGGCGTCACAAAGAGTGGGACACGACTGAGGACTAAACTGAACTGAACTGAACTTTTTTTGCAAGACTGAAATTATACAAATAAAAAGTGTTTGGAAAAAAAGGGAATCTTCCCCCTTAAAAAAACACGACATACCCAGGGACCTCTGCACTGTCACTGATAGGGTGTTTGATGGGCTAGTTGGCCACCCTGGTGTTCCCAGGATGGCCATCAGAGCAATATTGAACAGCACCAGGCTTTTTGTCCACCATGGTGCCCTGCCTGTGGACCTCACACAGCCTTTCATTCTGAGCTGCTCATACCAACAGCCACTCCTCTTGGGTGTCCTGGCTGCCAGGTATCCTTCAATCTTCACATGGGCCCTACTCTTATTTCCATTTTACAGATGAGGAAAGTGAGGTTCAGAAAGAGGAAAGCAGAACTGAATTTGGAAACGCGTCTGTCCAGCTCTGCTCTTGAGCAGTTTGCCTCCACCCCTGCATCTCATTTTCTTGTTCACTTGTTTATCATCTGTCTTCCCAGCCTCAGCTCCTTGAGGGCGGGGCCCTTGTCCTGTTCTGCTCACTGGTGTATCCCAAGGAACTGGCTCAGTCCTGCCTGGGACAGAAAATCAATAAATATCTCCTGAGTGGAGGACCATCATGGGGCTTAGCACACTTCATACGCAGGTGTTGGGCTTGAACCTCAGCTCAGATCCTGATTCTGCTACTGAGAAGCTGTGTGATCTTGGATAAGTTAATTAACTTTGCTGGAACACAGTTTCTGAATCTATGAAATACAAATTCTGTCCCTACTTCCTAGGGCTTGTGGTGAAGAGCTAATGGACCAAAGTGTTTATTGTCTCCAGGTAAGGCCCTCCATATTGCTCCCAATAAACACTGTTACATGAGGAAGTGGGGTCTCCGCGAGATACTGGCCACTTGAAACTTCGGTTCATTCCTTCATTCAGTAAGTGTGGTCTGAGCCCTGGGATTTCTTCTGAAGAGGCTAAAGTGCTCTGGAGATCACAAGGATGGCCAGCTCACTGGACACCTCTGCTGGACCCCTGATGTCCTGCATGTGCTGGCCAGCAGGTGGCGCCGTCCCACATTTTATGGGCCAGGAGGCGAAGGCAAGCAGAGAAATCCTCCAAGGGCGGCTTTAAGATCAAGGGAAATTCATGGGCATTTGGACTAGTTTTCTGGAAGAAAAACAATTCTGAACATAAATTGATGAGTTAAAGCTTCCATTCACGTTCTGTATTTGAGTTTTGAGTTCTGTTTGCAGGAGGACCCATTTTGAGGGTCAGAAGATGTTTTTTTTTTTGTTTGTTTGTTTTGCCTGGAAATCCTGCAAGAAGGGCTGGTGGGGCTGAGAACCCAATTTTGTTTTTCTAAGAGATTGAGGAGGTAGGCTCTGGGCTGTGCCCTTTCCTCTGTGTCCCTGGACGGGTTGCAAGAGAGAAGCAGAGATAAAAGTCCTGATGCCCATGAGGTGTTGTGGCTGTGAGTTGATGACTGTGAGGGGCTCTCCGGGTGCCCGCTGCGTAGAGAGCAGGGCTGTGGCTGGGCTGGTGTCTCGGTACTGTAGTCAGAGACGGTGGGGGCCTCGGCCACGCTACTTTGATTGAGGGGCTTTGTTGGGGAACACAGCCCTCCTTACAGTTGCAGGGAGGTGGCACTGGCACTGCAGAGCACCTGCTCTGTGCAGGGAGCCGGGAGGACACAGATGAGAGCCCCCAGCCTGCCTCGAACCTCAGAGGGGAGAGGGTGCCACAGTCTCTCTGGAGGTTCCGGCTGAGGTGCTCGTGGGACAGGGAGGGAGACTAGCTGCCTGGGTGAGGTGGTAGGCATCATGGGAGAGGTGACAATGCATTTCTTTAGGAGATGACGTATGGGAAGGGTATTTTGAGCAGAGGGCACAGCCCAGGCAAAGGCATGGTGATGGGAAAGCTTCAGGTGTGGTGGAGGGTGGGCCGTGGGTGCATGGTGGGCCCACGTGGATGTGGACTTCACTCAGGCTCACGGGTTCTGGGTGGGGCCTTTGGGGTGACTTTTTAATCAGTGCTCTGTGCTTCTGAAGCATGACTTCCCAGTGGCTTTTCTTAGAGCCCACATCTCAGCCTTAAACTGTATAGAGGGAGAGTGATGGATTCACACTTCCCTACCTCCTGCGTTTTACTTGACGTCTCCCTTCCTTCTCAGATGGGGGCCTTGTCCGTGTCCCCTGCTGCACTCGTGGCCCGGCTGCTCCCTCGGGCAGAGGCCTTGCCATGCTAGCCTTTGCTGTTTATCTCTAGAGCTGGGCCTCAATGCCTCCCGGGCTCCCACCTGGCCAGGTTAATTTTGTGATTGCCTGTTTGAATGTCCAAGGGTTTTATCTGAGGACCATCCAACTGAAGTTTCAAAGACTGTTGGCTGAACTCAGTAAACAAACGTGGAGACCCTGGTTGTCGTGGCTTCTAGTTCCGGTGTCATTTCTCCCCGTGGTGTGAGCGCCTGCTTGGCCTGCCCTCCTCAGGGGCTCTTTCACTGGAGCCAGTGCGCGGTCCAGCCTGGAGCCCCTCCTGGTTGATTCTTTGTGCTGCATCCGGCTTTCTCTGGAGGGGGCCTGTGGGCCGATCTGCTGTGGCAGGGGCAGTACTGGGGGAGTTGGGCTCAAGACAGGGGACATCACAGCTGCCTATGTCCAGATGGGGATGGGGGGAATCCACTGGTGGAAGCGCCCTTGAATTTCAGTGTTTCGAGGAGAAGAACAGGCCAGGTGCCTCACCAGAGCTGGGGGCAGGGCAGGGGCCCAGTGTTGGGCTGCGGAACAACATTTTGGTTTTCACCCTCGACACTGAACAGCCATTAAATGGAAAGGAGGCCTGCGTCCCTCCCTCAACAGCCACGCCGCCCGCTGTCCCGGCACCTCACAGAGCGGCTTTTGTTCGGGGTCCAGAGTGTAAGATTGGAGTGTCAGGTTGTCGGTGCGCACATTTTGAATTTCCTGGCTTTCATCAGCTGCGCCACTCAAACGACAATATTTAATCCCAAATGTTTCCTTCCCTTCCCCTCCCCCTCCTCTTTCATAAACAAGGGGGCTTTCCCCCTTCTCTGTCTGGTAGACTTTGTTGCCATTTCTTCAGTCACAGTGAAAATACATTTGTGATTTTTCTCTCATGTCTCTGCAGTTACACATACCAGGGACCTTGGGAGAACCTGACTTCCTGGGACTTGGTATAATGTAACCTTCTTGCTGAGCCCTCCAACCCCACCAACTGTGTCATAGGGAGAGCCGGACACATTTACTTCCAGGGGTCAGATGGCGCAGCAACAACTCCATGCCATTTTATCCTCTTGGATGTGGCTAGGGTCCAGTTGCCCATTGGTTTTTCTGTACAGGGATTTTTTCATGGTAGTCATTAAAGAATGATTTGTCCTAGGTGGGAGAATTAGCCACCTAAAATTTAAAACTTGAAGTTTCTTTTTGCTGCTTGGTGACTCCGAGAAGTAATTGCTGAGCAAGACAGCTCTTGTGAGACAGCAGGAAGATTCTGTTAATATCCCATCTGGATTTTCTAATGACTGTCTATACATGTGTGTGTAAAGTCACTTTACATCTTGCACTAGAGCATTGCAAGTCACATTTCCTGTAGAGAAGCAGTGTGCTGTCTTAAGATGAGGTACTTTGGGGTGAGAAGGAGCGGATGTGACACCTGCTTGTGTCTCAACTATGGCTTCTTGGCGTGTGCAGCCCTGGGTGGGTCTGAGGTCTCAGTGGGGTCTGACACCTGAGCAGTATCTGCCACCTGAGGCTTCCATGGGCTGTGGGTTGGTCAGTTTTGTGCGTAGATGTGGTCAGGCTGTAGGACCAAATTATTTGATCAAATGCTAATCTAGGGGTTGCCGACGGAGAAAGAGATGGCACCCACCTCACTGGGAACCAGCCGCCGCACCTGAATTCATGGCCACGGGCAGAGGGTTCCGAGAGAGGGTACTGCAGGTGGTGAACTTCTAGGGTGGATGGACCACGGAACTTCTTCTGGGCAAGGGATGAATAAATATCGATGAGCCCAAGATGAGTCGCAGAGGCATGTAGCATCGTGTCATGCAAAGGAATGCAGAAGTCAGTGAGGTGGATTGTGCCAGCCTGTTGTCCACCAGCAGGCAGTGAAGTGAGTGGGTGAGCCCTTCTGGGCTGCAGGTGTAAGACGGTGTCAGCTTGGTACCTGCCATTAGGGTTCTGAGGCATAGATGTGCTGATGCAGGTGAGGAAGGAAAGGAGGGTTTCCCACGATTGAGGCCATCCACTCCAGCTGTGGTCAGCAAGGGGTTCATTGTAAGCAGAGGACTGAAAGTCATTGGTGTCCTCCTCCCATGAAGCACTTTGTCAGAAGGAAGGAAGCCATCTCCCACTGAGGGTGAGTCTGCTTCAAGACCACCCTAAAATCCAGTTCAGACAAAAGGCCACATGTTGTATGAGTCCACTGATATGGAATGTCCAGAATAGATAAATGTATGGAGACAGAAAGCCAAGGGTTGCCAGGGGCCAGGAGAAAAGGGGATGGGGAGTGACTATTTGTGGGTACAAGGTTTTCTTTTGGGGTGATGAAGGCGTCGTGGACATCTTGGAACTAGACAGAGGTGGTAGTTGTACAGTCCTGTGAATGCCCTAAATGCCACTCAGTTGTATATTTAAAAAATGGTCAAAGTGGCAGATTTTATGTTATGTATATTTTAACACACACAGGCTGGATTTGACAGAACTCTGGATGGACATGACAGAGACATGATTCAGGTGAAAGGTCAGCTAGTTGGCTTATGGGATGGAAGTGTCAGCAGGTGGCTGGACTCCAGGTCTTTACTGTCTTTTGGAGTAAAGGCTGCTCAGCCACATCCCAGCTTTCCATAGGGTCTCCGTCTGTGTCTTCCTCAGGCTCAAGTAGAGTAACTACCATTTCCTCTCTTCCAAAGCCTCCTGGATGCCTATAGAAGCCTGATCAGATGGCAACATTCACCAGAGACCCCGAAGCCCCAACATGGGGGTGTGTTTGGGGTGGGCAGAGGCAGATTGGGACCCAGCACATCTGGCCGAGTTGTCATGCATGGGAAGTGGGGAGGGCAGTCATGGGGAGGTGCCTCTGAGACTAAGCCCAGGGGTTCATGCCAGGACAGATGATGGAGTAGGGCCCCACAGGACAGCCTCTGTTCCCTGGAGAACTGGGCAATTGAGGGATATCTTGGTGCCACGTAGGCTTTCAGTTCTGACCATCGGAGTCAACGTGACGCCGCAAGTGTGGGGCATGAGTGTCAGGGTGTATGTTCTGTGGATTTGCAAGTCCATACGCAACGACTCGATAGTGGGTCTTGGTGGCTGGTTCTCTAGTTGATGGAACATCTATTCAGCTTTTGACGACAGGCCAGTGGGGGGATCTCTTCATCTGATCCCCAAAGATGGTTTCACCTACATTCAGGAAAGAGACTGTGAGAGCTCTAAAACAAATAAACAAAACCTAACTTCACACAGGATTGGTGTCCTGAGGAGGTTTCCTTTCCCCACCCTAACTTTGGGATTAATCTGTTTTAGAAGTTCCTTGGCTGCTGCTGTGTGTGTATGTTTGTGCATGCCTGTGTGTAAGAAAAGAAACACTAAGGAGAAAATGTGCCATGTTCTTCTGAAACCTCCACTGACTGGGTTCCCTCTCTGTACCTTGAGGATAGCCCTGCCTGCGGCCTCTCTCATGTTCACAATCGTCTCTGAAGCCAACTTTGAAAGAATAAAAGGAAATTGGGCTACCCAGGGCCTTGTTCCCATAGTGGCTCCATGCCAGGACTGTCCTTACCTGCATATTCTGAGTTTTTTTTTTAATTAACTGAAAGTGATCTTGGTTAATAAAAATATGAAGATAAGAGCTGGATGCTTTCTGATTCCCAGCTTTGGTCCCTTTTTATACTTATCAAGATAGGATAACTCACTACTTGGATCCATCAGTTCCTGCTCTTGGAGGTGGGAGTCAGTGCTGTGCAACTCTTTCCTCTGAATTTATTAATTTTAATTTCAAATTATGGGCCACCAAAGATTCTTTTGTAATGATTTGTGAATTCTTGTGACCCAATAGGGGGTATTAGTTATAAATGAGTTTCTTTTTTATTACTTTACAGAGAATACAAGTTGGCAAGAATATAATTTCAGGGTTAAATAGTCATTATATTTATTTTTAAAAATTCATTATGTTTATTTTTAAATATTCATTATATTTATATTTTGGGGCTCCAAAATCACCACAGATGGTGATTTCAGCCATGAAATTAAAAGACCCTCGCTCCTTGGAAGAAAAGTTATGACTAACCTAGACAGCTTTGCCAACAAAGGTCCATCTAGTCAAAACTATGGTTTTTCCAGTAGTCATGTATGGATGTGAGAGTTGGACTATAAAGAAAGCTGAGTGCCGAAGAATTGATGCTTTTGAACTGTGGTGTTGAAGACTCTTGAGAGTCCCTTGGACTGCAAGGAGATCAACCCAGTCAATCCTAAAGGAAGTCAGTCCTGAATATTCATCGGAAGGACTGATGCTGAAGCTGAAACTCCAATACATGGCTACCTGATGTGAAAAACTGACTTGTTTGAAAAGACCCTGATGCTGGGAAAGATTGAAGGCGGGAGGAGAAGGGGACAACAGAGGATGAGATGGTTGGATGGCATCACCGACTCAATGGACATGATTTTGAGTAAGCTCTGGGAGTTGGTGATGGACAGGGAGGCCTGAAGTAGTGCAGTCCATGGGGTCGCAAACAGTTGGACATGACTGAGCGACTGAACTGACCAAGTATTCAAATGATTCTGAAGTTATGGCAAAAAGTGCTGTGCCATCCCTTCTCAGGCAATCACCTTCAATGGCTTTCAGTGTCTCCTTCCAGGTTCCTTCCCAAGTACTTGTATATGTATATGTATAATAATACTTTAGTCATTTAATGCCACATTCAGTGGCAGCCAATATTTAATGTGTAGAATAATTCTATATGTATTTATTGGTCCAACTAATACTTCTGAGCACCTGCTGTGTGCCGGGTGTGATGCTGTGAGTAGCAGATTCAATAGAGAGCCATCACACAGCTCACAGCCTGTGGGCATGTTGTGCTGGGGCTAGTTTCCCGCTGTTTAACAGGGTATCTAGGCGTTTTCTCCATGCTCACCCTTATGCCCTGTACTCTTAAATGTTGAGAGAAAACATTGAATTTTGATGGACAGCAAATTAAGTTCCAATTGATTTTCCATTATAAAAAAGGAAGCAAAGAAGGTCTCATTGAGCACCTGGATGTTTTATAAGATTTAAAGAGTCTTTGGGCAACAAGGCACAACACACCAAGCCTCATCTAGAGAAAACTCCCACTTGCATACCACAATATTACAAATTACAGTTCTCAAAACAGAGTCTTCAAGTACAAGTTTCCATGGAGTCTTCACTAGTTAGCCTGGGAACTGATAGTTCTACAGTTATGCACATGAGGAAACTGAGGCTCAGAGAGGTCAAGAAACTGGTCCAGGGTCCCAGAAGCCACAGAGCTTTGAGTTCAGGCGCTGTGATGCTTACCCAGAACTTTCCATTTCAACTCTGTCTGGAGTCTGGCTTCTCTGCTCAAAGTTTGGTCTCTGTTCATCTGAGTATCTTTGGGAGTCGTCACAAATCTGAAGAGCAAGCACAGAGCCATCTCCAACCTCTGACAGAAAGCCAGGCCTTTTCTCTTCTGTATGATGGTCCATTTCATACTCAGAACAAGGAGATTTTCCTGTTCCAGTGTGCTAAGCCTTGACTCCCTTGGAACATTAAAATATCAGAGTATGAACAATTTCCAAACATCACTTGTCTCATCTCTCACAGCCCTGACACCTGGAGAAGGAAAGACATTTCAGAGGAGGAGAGATGCAGGCACATGTCACTCTGCTTGAATTATTTTTCTTAAAGGCGAACACTTTTCAATAGTCCAGAGCAGGGGCCCATCATTTGTGAGAGCTCTTTGACGTGTTGCTGTTTTAAAAATTAAGTATGTGGAGTTTGCAGAATGGACACGGCCTTTCAGTTTTTTAATTTAAGGTTCAAAAAGTGCTTTCACGCTATAGTCCCTGGGGGACAGGAAAGGCTGTTTGTTCTGTCCCCGGCCTCCAGGAAATCTGGCCCAGACCACCTACGGGAAATTAGCCTGAGACCTCAGCCTAGCTGGGAGGCGACAGCGACGCTTCTCAGCACTGTGGCTGTAGTTCGCACTACATAATCTAATCTTTCAAGGATATTTTCCTCTGGAGAGGCAGTGAGCTGAGTAACTAAACAGACACAATGCTGCTAATCCCTCTTTCCTGAGGCTGAAGGGTTTAACTCCTTGCCTTCTGTTTTATCACAGTGAGCTCAAAGTGGGCTGTTGGGATCAACATCAGAATTTCATACAAAACATTTGGTTTTATACTCTGTGCTGAGACTATGCAGTGTCCCTGGTCCTACTGTGTGTCTGGCATGGGTCTACAGACTTCAAATAGAGTTACTTCTACCCAGGAGGTAGGTTCTGTTATTATGCACAGAGACATTAAGTAATATGCTCAAGGTCACACAGTAAGCAAGGCATGTGGGCTGGGATTCAACCTCAGGCCTACTGCTTTGGAGTCCATGCTCTTGACCCTCATTAAAGAGAAAGGTCCCAGAATACCTCTGAAATGTCTGCCTAGTCAATTTTCATTTATATAGTTGTTCATTTATTCATTCATACACTTCTTCATTTGTATTCAGCCTTTGCGTTGTTTGAATGCCAAGGTGATTTAGACAGAGGCGCTCATTGGCCTCCCATGAGTTGGCAACCAGACATGGAAATGAATAAACCCCGAAATAACTCTGATGCAGAGAGCAGAGGGCAGCAATAGCTGTTCAAGGGCCAGAGTGGCCAGTGGAGTGAGGGGAGCATTGAACTAAGAAGCAGGGGAAGGTGAGGGAGGCTTCTCAAGGGGCCAGGAGGTGGAGGGGGTGGCATTTGGCATTAAGGGTGATGATGCAGTGCCTTTTGGGAAACTCCTGGGGTATGTAGGCAGCTTGGAGGGCTGTGACAGGGAGCAGAGGTAGAGAGGAGCCTGGACTTGGTTAGCTTGGCCAAGGCAGGGTCTTAATGAGAATCTTATGAAAAAGCAGTTGGTTAGGTGAATACCTTCCTTAGATCTGGTCACTCAGCAGTCTAGGAACCAGCATTTCCAGGTGGCATATGGGGCAGGAAGCAAGGTGGTCCTTGCTGAAACAATAAGATACAGGACTTTATTTCTGCAAAACCAGTCTCTCACTTCTCGTCAGAATATCCACAGAACACCACTGACCAGGACTTCTCAGCAGCTCAGGAGCTGTTGCCATGTGGCTCAGCGGGTGTTAGCCCTCTCCCCGGCAGAAGACCTGGGCTCTAAGTGAAGCCCAGCCCCCCAGGGACACAGGTCAGGGGCAGGTTCTTGACCCTCATCCATCACAGTGTGACTACCGGCGATGCAGGATGTGAGTGGGTTCCAGCTGGTTCCATCCCAGTGGTGGCAGACAAACCATCCTTGCATTTTTGCTTTGCAGCCCCAGCCCCAGGGCAGCACACAGACCCCCGCAGAATGCCCTTCTCTCCAAGCCTGGCTTGGCGGAGCCGATGCTGAAAGTGCTACTCAGCCAGCTGGGTTCAGAGGGACTCTGCAGTGGGGAATGTTGCAAAGCTATTTCGGGCTGGAAATTGCTTTTTGCTGTTTTGAAAGGTGCAGAATGATTTAGTAATTACTCCCAAACGTGGGGACCTCCTTCCTCGCCTCACCTGAACGCCCCGTCAGCTTTCACCTGTCAGACTCATGTTGCTTTGAGGTGGGTGTTCCTTTCTCCATCCCCTCCCCTCTGTTTTCTCTGCCCTTTGTGGCCCTCCTCTGCAGCCCCTCCCACTCCCAATCTGGAGCTTGGAGTGAGTTCCAAGGCGCCTCATTAATGACTTAGATTTCTTGTGACTGCTTCTTTCTTCGTTTGTTGGTTTTCAAGCTTTCTCTTAAATAACCATATAGAAAGGGGCCCTGTTTGTTTTTCTTGCTTAGTGTCTCCCTGCCAATCAGTTCTTCACCAGACAAAGGCTGTGTGATCCCCAGGCCTGCCAGGACTAAACAGAAGTGGGGAGCTTTTCACGAGGGAGAGGATTCCAGCAGACACACCTGCTCCCGGGAAAGTTGCCCATTTGGAAAGGCTATTTGCCAGATGATGGTGCAAATGAAAAGAGCTCACCTTTATGTGCCGGAATGATGCCCATCTCATAGATTAGGAACCTGGCACAGTTAGTTGCTCAAGGTCACACAGTATAGTATGCAAATGGAATTTGTGTTCCTGGCCTGGGAAACCACTGTCATCCCATGGAAATATAGATAAGCTCACGTATAATTCTAAATTTTCTGATAGGCTCCTTTTAAAGCATGTAAGTGAAATGAAATAATACACTTTATTTAACTCAAAACACCAAAAGTATTATCAATATTATAAATATTAGTGAGTGTTTGGGCAAAATGTTTGTGTCCCCTCAAATCCAGTGCAGTGATACGTGGAGGTGGCCACATGGGGAGGTGATTAGGCTTAGAGGGGGTCGTGAGAGTAGGCCCCCCACGATGGAGTTGGCATCCTTGGAAGAAGAGGAAGAGATCAGAGCTCTCTCCCCTAATGTGAGGACACAGCGAGCAGTGGACAGATGCTGCTGTCCGAGGCTCCCTGATTTAGAAATGTTGCTGGACGTTTGCCTGCATGCCACTGTGTCTCTGCAGGGCCGGATGCACCAGGGAAAGCGAGCTGAAGCTGTGTGGTGGGTTCAAGTCTGTATATGACTATCTCCATGTATTTTTGAAATCCAGCTGGCAAAGTTAATTTCAGATCCTTTCCTCATCAAAGACAAAGGGAAAGTGGATCTGCAAGCCCCTAGTCTTCTGCTTCTACTTGGTTAGAGCGACCCTGCTTTGTTTTGTTTTTCCTTCTCTAGAACGTTATTATGTATTTTAATAGCAAAAAATATTACATGGGAACAATGGGGAAATATTGAAAGCATATTGTAAAAATACTAAGTGGTCCTTAGAGGCAAATTTGCACACATGTGGATTAGTAGTTTGTATAAAATGTATAATGTAACTATATTGTTTTCCATGCTAATGAAATACATCAGTCACTGAAAATGTTTTTCAAGAGGAGCTTAGTCCTTTACATGAACTCATTTTCCCTCAGTTTATAAATTTGGAAAGCAAGGAAGTGGGGGATGTAGAAGAGGAAAAAGAAGTTAAAACATGCTGCTTATTCTGGTGATGGAATGCTGTTGAGTGTAATACCACCTTTGGAAGAGGAGGGTTCTACTTGCACATTTAGTTTTCTTTCTGTTCATTTATTAATTTGTTCAACAAATATTTGAGTCAGATTCTGCGTTGGGAGTGGGAGAAACTGCAGAGATTAAGATCAATGTGGTCCCTGCTTGCATGGGGCTCCAAGTTCAATGGGGGAGACAGGTAAATACTTTAGAACCACGGTGTGGTTGGGACTGCAGGGAGAGTGCAGGTGTATGGGGCTTTGTAAAGAGGGGCCTACGCCGGAAGGGGGTGGTCCTGGCCAAGGGAGGTGGTCCCTGGGAATTGACGGTTGTGCTGAGACCTGAATGGGGAGCAGTTGGCCAGGTGGAGAGTGGACGGGGCCAGGATGTTGCAGGCAGAGGGAACAGCGTGTGCAAAGGCCCCAAGACTAGAAGGCGCCTGGGTACTTTGACTCCAGTCTGTGCCCAGTGTAAACTGGTAGGGGAGACTCTCTTGGCAGACCCCGGGTGTGAAAGGAGCCCATCCCCACCCAGCTGCCCAGTGGCGAGCACAGTGCCCATCACTGCCCACACTGCTAGGAACCACGTGAGCGTTTCCACCCCAGAAAGCAGACCTGACTGGGGTCTGCCAGGGAATCCCAAGAGTGGCATGGAGGCGAGATGGAATTCTTTGCAATCCCCATTAAACAGGGACCACATTGGTCTTATTCTCTATAATTTCCCCAGCTCCCAACTCAGAATCTGACTCAAATGTTTCTTGAACAAATTAATGAATGACAGAAAAAAAAAAAAACCCACGAAATGTGCAAATAAAACTCTCCTGTTCCAAAGGCGATGTTACACTCAGTGGCATTCCATCATCAACGGCACAGCAGGTTCCATTACAGCTCGTTCAGGGACCTATGCTGAGGAGTGTCGGGCAAGGCATACAGCTTCTCTGAATCTCAGTTCCTGATCTGTACACAGTCTGAGTGTGCTATTTCATGTAACCTTCATAGCAACCTGTGAGATCCTTCTATTGTTAACTTGAAGCTGAGGAAAAGGAGCAACAGAGAGGTCCAGAAGCCCATCCAAGATCACACAGCTTGAAAATGGTAGAGCTGAGACTGGAATCCTTATCTTTAGGATCCTGGAATTGAGAGCTTGTGGGAGTGGGCAGGAGGAGGGGGCTGTTTGGATTCCTATGGATCGCTGGTCCTAGTTAACATTCACATTTGGTCAGTGAGCTCGTCCACAACCGTGTTCCTGTCCCCTTCACATGTAGCATAGAGAGGGGTGAAGCATGTGACTTGAAGTGCAACTGCCTGGGTTGTACTCCTGGTTCTGTTTACCGAACCTCAGTGCCCCCTTCTGTCTAATGGGAAAATAAGGTTGGTAACTTCCAGGGCTCTTGGAAGAGTTATGTGAGTAGTACTAATATGGGTAGTACTTGGTACACAGTAAGTGCTGAATAAACTGAAAGCCAACCTCTGCCAGAGGGAAAACATACAAACTTCAACTGAATCATTTGGTAAATCAATTATTAAAAAAAGAATTGGGAGGAGAAAGTGAACCCTGTCATGTGGGATCCCTTGACACATTAAGTCCTGGCTTTATTTTGCTCACTCTTGATGAGAGAGGTGCTTTTGTTATTCCTGTATTTTGGATGAGGAAAATGAGACTTGGAGAGGAACATTCTTTAGCTCAAGGCCCCTAGCAGGCAAGTGACAGGTGGTTGCTCTCTGTGAAGCCCAGAGGGGTTTGCAACCCACAATATGGCCAATCTCAGTCCCACTAGACAACGACTAATGCTGCAGAATCCATGGTGATTTTAAACTTTCTCTGCTAAGAAGTGGCAAGCCAGGCCCGAGTAACTAGCCCAGGACCACAGGGGGAGTTTAAACTGAGCCTGAATTAGAGCTCATAGCAGCCAGGTTTATGGTCTGAGGCCAGGATTACTAGCTCAGACCTCAGTTTTTTGACCTATGAATTTCTACTGAGTCAGTTAAAAATTAAATGAATCTATTTAAGTGAAAATGCTTAGAGGCAGAGAATTTAATTACTCAAAGACTTTTTCTTTTCTTATTTTTTTACTATTGAAATTAATTAAAAAATAATTTTGCAAATGTATGGCTGATGCTCTGCCAGGAACATATCATGTGTAAAATTATTCCTGTCTACCTCATGTATTCATAAATCCTGGCTGGTCATCTATTTTCATAAGACCATTTGGAGCCCACCTTTGGGGATTTTTTCCCAAACAAATTAAGATTTATAACTTTTCCTTGGGAAAGAAAACCCTGATGGATATATATACACACATACAAACACACATATACACATATATCTGTGTGTATGTATAAATATATACACGTGAACATATGTGCATATTATCTTAACATAGTTTTTAGGCTTGCTAGTGGTGAGTGATCAGAAATAGGGAAATGTCAAATGCAATAATACTGGTTTAAATACTGACTTTTAAATCATAACCTCTGATTGACTTCAGAACTGATTTGAACTTTGGGGCCATTTCTTTGTTTAAAACTTCTTCCCACCTACTACATAAGGTGTATGTACTCATTAAAGAGATGCACCTCCATCTCTTCAGCTGCCAAATACAACCCCTGTTAAATGTGATGTGTTTCTTTCCAGTGTATGTATATTTTTATGTGCTCCTAGTTAGTAACTGAAGTACAGTATTGTATTCTGCGTACTTTTCATTTCAAATTATATTGTAAGCATTTCCCCTGGCATTACACAGTCTTTAAATTATTTTTGCTGGCAGCATAGTATTTCATTCATTGGATGCTGAGGCTAATTAACTACACTCCTGTATTTAAACCTTGAGGCTGTTTCTAACTTTTCAATATCATCAATAAAACGCAGCCATGAACAGCACTGTGTAAAGTTTTACCCCTATGCATGGGGTCGGAGCAGGCTCTTCCTTCAGTGTCTGTCTCCCCATTCTGGTTGTCTCCTTTGTCATACCCTCATTAACAGTAGCTTCTCTGGCCTACTTGTCTGTACTCTCTCTAAGATCGAAGTGTTGGGGAGCAGGTCTCAGCTGGGCCCATTGGAGGTGTCCCCACCCCCATGGTGGCCTCACTCACAGCTGGCTGCCTACCTTACATGGGACATTAGCTGGAGACAACAGGTAGGAACCCACCTCTGGGTTGTGTGGGAATTCTACTCAATTTTCTGTAAATCCCGGATTGCTTAAAAAACTAAAGTCTGTTAATTTAAAAAGAAAAGAAAAATCTTTCCCTGTTCAGGATCTTTAACGGAGGGGCCATTACCAAAAGAAAAAAGTATCTAGGGTATTTGGGACAGATGGGCCCAGAGGAAGCTGGACGAATGTGCAGAACCCTCACCCCCTGAGATACCTCGAGAGCACCCTGTTTGCAGCTGAAGGGCGAGGAAGGGGAGCCAGGGGGTGCAGGGTGGAAACCTCTGTCTCTAATGCAACTCTTCAAGGTTCTGCCCTCTTCCCCCGCACCACGGTTCGCAGAGTCTTGCCTTTACACAGCTTGCCAACCTTGTCTCTGGCTTGTTTTCCTGTGTAGATGAAATGCTTTGCACCAAAGGAAAATTATACAGTGTAAACATTTATTCAGAAAATTGGTTTGCAGCGTTACCTCCCTGGAGTACTTGGCCAAGAATGAAAGCCTGGTACGAACGCCTGCCGGCACGGACAGGAAAGACAACCCTCAGCTCAATATATTTCCAGCTTTTATGAGGCAGCTTGAGTGGAGACGTGTCAGACTCTTGCCCGAAGTGCAGGCTGGACAGAGCCCTGCCCCCACGCCTGATGAAAGCCGGGGCCCGGAGAGGGGTCAAGAGCATTGGCACTAGGGGCTCAGTGACCAGATGATGCTGTTGATGACTTTCAGCTCAGCTTCAAGGGGGCAAGTGAGAAGAAAGGGTGGTGCAATGGCCTCTGAATCCTGAGGGTCTGAAGGGGATGGTCTTTCTCATGTCCTGGACGCTGAGACCACAGACTCTAAAGAAGTCCCCATTTGAAGACATGCACACGTTGCCCCCAACTCTGGCACTTCCTTTTTCTGCCTGATTTTCTCCAATCACAATTATGGGTTGAATTGTTTCCCCAGAAAGATATGTTCAAATTCTGCCCCTGGTACTTTTGACAGGGACCTTATTTAGAAATTGGGTCTTTGTACGTGATCCAGTTAAGATGAGGTCATCTGGGTGGGCCCTGATCCGATGACTGGCGTCTTTATAAGGAGAAGAAGACTGGAGATATGGGGAGAGGTCACATGACAATGGAGCAGCAGAGACTGAAGGGATGCGTCTACAAGCCAGTGACTGCCGGGGACCTCTGGCGACACCAGAAGCTGAGAGAGAGGCGCAGGACGTGCTTTCCCCACAGGTGTCAGAGGGCGTGTGGCCCGGCCAACACCTTAGTTTGGGGCTCTGGCCTTCAGAACTGTGAGGATAGATTTCTGCAGTCTTAAGTGCCCCAGTTTGTGCAGTTTTGTTACAGCAGCCACAGACACTCATACATACTGGATCATTTATTGCTGATGTTTACAGTCTGCCTCCTCACCCCATCTTTGGGCAAACAGGACTTGTGTCCATTGTAGTCACTGCTGGACCCCATGTGACATGCAGATGTTAGGCCCTCAGTAACTATGTGTTGAGTGAGTGGATTCTCAAGATGATCAGCAAACTTTTCATGGAACTATCTGGGGGGTCCTCTTGGATAGATTTTGGGGGTCTTGAAGCAATGCTGAGAGGAGCCTACATTCTCTGCCCCCCTCTCCAGAATCCCTGCACCAGCCAGAACCCCTCACACCCCCTGTAGCTCCTCTGCATGGAACACAGAGCAGTGCCTCACCCAAGAGCACACAGAGAGGTGCAGCAAGCTCTTTCATTTTTCTTCAAATAATTTTCCCCTGCCCTGGTCCACACTTATCACCCTAGGTTATGCATTTGTGCCTGAGAAGCCCCAGGGAGGAGAGGAAGGGAAGACACATAACAGAAAGGAACTGAGAGAAGCATTTTTCAATGCATCAAAAGGGAGAATACGTTTTAAAATAAAGACACCCAGATCGAGAGGGAGCACCCTGTTTTTCACCCACAAAGGCAACAATGCTCAGGTACTGGCCAGGCTGGGAGCTCCCCATGGGCAGGAGGGACCCTTTCCCACTTACAAGGTATCTCATGCTGACAGACTCTTGACCTTAGAAACATATCCAGGGTTTTGGCCAGGGCGAACTTTCCTCTTCCTGTGCGCTCTGGAAAACAGGGTACACCCCAGAGCTAGGGGGAGAGTGGGACAAGCCTAGGCCTTGGAGGCTGGACCCTCATGCTTGGGCTGGATGTGGTCAGCTACATGGAGCAAAGTCCTGGTACTCCTCTGCCAGAGGCCATGACCTCCAGGCTTGGCGGCCTCTTTCAGAAACTCCAGCCAAGTGCAGGGCTTAGGGGCCAACCAGGGAGCAGCCCCTGCTTCTGCTCCCTCTCCCACAGCCAGAGACAGAGGGGAAAAGGCAGAAGGTGGCCAGGCTTGAGGGGTTGAGTGCCGGATCAGGTCTCTTTGGGGTACAGGGAAGTGATGGAATCTCGTTGATTTGGCACGCGGACCCAGGAGAACTGTTTCATTAACTGATCATTCAACAAAGACTTATTATTAAATATTTTTTGTATAATCTACTAGTATTTATTGAGCACCTGCTGTGTGCCAGGGATCATCATCAGTACTAAGGAGTGAATGACCCCAGATCCCTACCCTCCTGAGGCTGATGTTCTGGTGATTAATCACGACCCCACTGAGATAGTGCTTAGGTGTATGGTCACTCATTTGTCCTCACACAAAGTTTGGTGAATGCCAGAAAAGGGGGAGGGAGAAGCATTGGCACCATTCAGGGTGGCAGGGGTGCTTCCTGGTGAACAGCTGAGGAGGGGAGTGGGCAGTCGGACCAGCAGAGCCATAGGGAAGGAGACCCCCAGGTCCTGCCCTGTCCTGCCCCCATGGGCAGCTGGCTGTAGCTGGACCATGCATCTTTTTGTTCTGAACTCTGTTGTCTATGTGTTTATGATTTCTTAAGTTATGATTTCATGATCAGGAGATCGTGGCGGAGGCCTGGAATGAATCCTCATGCTCTGCTGGACCCTCTTCTCTGAGTGTGGGCTCCTGCTGTCTCGGCTCACTGCAAACCTGTGCCTTCAGGATGGGACTTGTCTTGCCTATTTCTCCAGATGTCTGGGCTCAAATCTGCTTTTCACTGTGTTGTGGACAGGAGGGCAACTGGCTTAACTTTCCTGCTCCTTGACTTACCCCCCAAATGGCAGGGATGCTGCTGCCCAGTGCCTGGTCCCCAGAGGGTGCTCAGCAGAGGCTTGGCGTTTTCCATCCAGGAGGCCTCCCAAGCCCAGCCCAGGAGGGAAAGCTGCTTGGGGGTGTTGTTCCCTCAAGTCACAGGGCACCATCCTTATCCTGTGCTCCTCGTGGGAATTCCTAGGGCTTGAAATTCCTCTTAGTACAGAGTGGTGTGAGGACTAGGAGAAGAAGTAAGGGGAGATGCACGGGGAAGACAGAGCATCTCAGGGTGTAGGCGGCCCTGGCTGCGTGGTGCACGGAGGCACAAATGAAGATCAAGTGTTTTGACCTAAGTGAAACTCCATGGATGAGCGCCCGTCCGCCTGTCTGTGCAGCTGATTGTATTGGCAGGCAGAGGGCTATTAGCTGTGCGGGTTCTTTGCATCAAGCCAACTGGGCTGGCTTAATCTCCCACAGCCCTGACTAAAGAAGAGGGTTCGTTGCCTGATTTCTGAAAAACGAATAAGAAAGCAGTGGTTGGAGTTGCTTTTCCTCTTGGGATTTTCAAATAAAATCAGAGACTAATCCCTCGTCTAATACCAATTTAGTAAGGGCTGAGTTAGAATGTAGTCAGCTCCATTTATGAACACCGGTTAATATTTCTTTATAGAAAGCTATACTATTTTCAGAAGCATTTCAGACAAACATCCTAAGAAGACTTAGCAGGCTCACGATGTTTACCTTGGACCTGAATCTTGTTTCTAATTAACCGAGTCTTCAACAGTCCATCAGAGAATGCAGTTACCTGCCAAACTTCACACCTAAGGGGAAAAAATATTCCCAATAAAATTTTCCTTAAAAAAATCCACTCACTTTTACCACTAAGACGTCCTCAACATATTTAAATCAATCCCTCTCCATGAACACACAGAAAACTAATGTTCTAGATCCCAAGCCTGTCTCTGTGGGTCCCAGATTTCGGGGAAGCCATTTAATTCGACATTAAGTTTTCAGCAGACACTAAAGTAGGGATTCCGCGAAGACGGAGGGGCTGAATGTGTGGGCGCGGCGAGTCCAAGTTTTCCAGGCTGCAAACACACATTCCTGTGATACCACACATTCTGCGGGGAGAGTTTAAATGATCGTATTGTTTCAATTCACCATACAGAAGCAGCTGCTTATGGAAAGTAAAGCTTTCCTTCTCTCTGTTCAAAAAGAGACTGGCTTCATAGAGAGGCTGTGGGTTTCTCTCATGCTCCAACATCCAGCAGTTTAGAGTTTGTTTCGAGGTACTGGGTTGGACAGAGTGTATTTTCTCAGATGTGAGTTCCCTGGGAATAAGGGTGTGGAGCTCTGTGGAGGCTCACCCTTTCTGTTATGTTTATTGCTGCCCCCTGCTCTGTGGTGTTGGGTACCTAAGAGGCTCTTGTTAAATATTTATTGAATAAGAAAATGTTCCTTGAATAGGTGTGACAGCTTGTTTTTACAAATAACTTCCTAAATATTACCTACAAAGATTCTTGGAATTTTAGATCATCTGTCCTACACCAACAATGGTACTTGGACACACACACACACACACACACACACACACAGACGCACACAGACCTTGTTGATTATTGTAGATTAGTGAGTAGAAACTTAGTGTTTTTTCTTTTAATTTTGCTTTTAGCTTGTCCTGAAAAAATAAAAACAACAACAAAACCTCATGTCCGCAAATGAAATTCTTAAGTCTGTTTCATGTGGTTTAGCAGAAGCAGGCTGGTTTGTGAAGGAGGACGTGATGGTGCAGAAAACCCCCAGGTAATGACGTCACCTCTTCCAAGCCATGTGGCCTTGGAGAAGTTATTTACCCTCTCTGGGCCTCATTCTCCTTATCTGTTAACTGTGGAGCTGAATCGATGCTCAGATGTCCTGCCAGCTGTGAGAACCAGAGTGACTTCAGGGAGAATGGATCCTCAGGTTTAAGATTCAGAATGACAGTGTGATTCACTGCTTCTGCATGGCAGTTAATAGCATAGTCAAGAGGCCTACAGTGAAAACCCTGTATTTCTGAAAGTTTTACTGGAAACATTTTGGTTTTCTTTTGCTGGCTTTCTCAGGGACAGTTTTTTTAAAATTTATTTTTAATTGTTGGATAATTGCTTTACAATGTGTTTGTTTCTGCCATACATCAGCATGAATTGGCCATAGGTTGATGGCTGATATGTCCCCTCCCTCCCACCTCCCACCCCATGCCTCCTTTGTCACTTGTCACAGAGGGAAAGTTCTTTTTATATTTACTTTTGTGTTTTTCTTGCAAACTTCTCTCTGTCATACAGTAATTTTATTAATTATTTTGTTTGAGATCTGAGGAAGTATTTATTTATTTTAGTATTTATCCTTGACTATTTCAGAAGAAATTTAAAATGACTTACGTGAAAATTGTTGTTCAGTCACTAAGTTGTGTCTGACTCTTTGCAACCACATAGACTGCAGCACATCAGGCTTTTCTGTCCTCCACTGTTTCCCGGAGTTTGCTTGAATTCATGTCCGTTGAGTCAGTGATGCTATCTAACCATCTCATCCTCTGCCACCCCCTTGTCTTTTTGCCTTCAATCTTTCCCACCATCAGTGTCTTTTCTAATGAGCTGACTCTTTGCATGAGGTGTATTGGAGCATAAAAATCATTAATTCAGAATGAAAGACAAGATCAAAGAGAATAAAGGTGCAGAGACAGACAGAAATTATATTATGAAATCTATACTTAGGGAAGCTTTAGCAGTTAAGCATACAACTTAGGCTCTGAGCTTCCTAGCAGCCAAGGAAAAAAACAAAACTAGAATAGTGTTGTTAATGTCAAAGATAGGGAGGCAGAAACTCACAAGGGGCTGATGGTCCTTGGTTGTCTCCTTAAAAGTTCCTAGAACATTCTTTATCCTGATCTGAAAGGAAGATTTGTGAGAGTTTGGAATCTCTTGCTGAAGTTCAAATCCAAGAAGCTGAAAGTTGCTGATCTTCAGTTCCAGGTGCTCAAAAAAATGTTAAAGTTGGACTTACCTGGTGACTCAGACAGTAAAACACCCACCTGGAATGCAGGAGACCTGAGTTTGATCCCTGGGTAGGAAGATCCCCTGGAGAAGGGAATAGCAACCCACTCCAGTATTCTTGCCTGGAGAATTCCATGGACAGAGGAGCCTAGTGAGCTTCAGTCCATCGAGTTACAAACAGTCGGACATGACTGAACGACTAACATTTTCACTTTTTATCACTTTTGCTGGCAAAAGTATAGATGATATTTCCCTCCAGAAATTAAGAACTGAGAAAAATAAGGAAATCTTACCAAAAGAGGATGTGTGACAATAGAAAAGAAACCCCAAACCACTGGCTAGAGGTCAAGAGACCTGGATTTGAATTGCAGCTCTGCCAGTAATCTGTGTCTTAGGGAAGGTCCCACAGCCTCTCTGGGCCTCAGTTTCCTCATCTATAAAGTAAGAGGGTTAAACCAGTCTCCTCTGAGATTTCGGGTGTGAGAGTTCTACTCCTGGGACTAGAATGGTGTTAGGAGTATCTTTGATGGGATCTTTTGTCTTCTGCAATCAGACCTGCTTAAGGTACAGCACTTGCATCTCAGAAATCACTGTGAGACTGCCATGTTGGCCTCCCCAGAAAGTAAAATGGCCTCCTTCTAATTTAACATCTTGAAAGAAAAGATCTCTTCTTGTCATATGGAATTTTTCCAACCAAAGCACATTTCTGTGATCTGAGGCATACACATTTGGCTGCAGGTGAAATACGCCTGCATGGACAAGGGTGTCAGGCTTTCTTGGGCTCAAACAGGGCTATCACGAGGCTGAAAAACTGCAAGGAGGTTTTTCCAAGAAGTCGTCTCTGGGCAAAAATGTCGCCACTTTCATTGGGGGAAAAATGGTTTCAAATATTGGCTTTTGTTTTTATGGAAAATGGTGAAAAGTTTGAGGGAAAACCGCAAAATCCTTTGCTTTTATTGAAACCACAAAAATTGATTAATTTTTTTTTCTTAAAACAGTTTTTGCTGAGGGCTGAACTTTCTTCTTTGAAAGACTCTACTTTTCTTTTTCTCAAATATCTCCTGAGAGCCCCATGAAAGGTCTTTCTGTTAGCTCGTTGAGCTGAGCCCGGGAATCCTGGAGCTCTACACAGAAGTGTACTTTTTTGTGCCCAGACCCTGCCTTTTGGGGATGTCTTCATGCTCCAATCTCCAGACACTGGCTTAACTTTTCCCAGGTCTCCAGGGAGGCATGGTGCCCATGAAGCTGGTGAGCATTTCCCAGGCAGCTCCAGCCTCAATAAAATCATTGAATCTGACTTCATTTCCAGGCTCATCTCTTTTCGTCGCTGTGGCTTCCTGCACAAATGGAAAACTGTGTACATAGAGGCTGCCTTTGCCAGTGGGGGTCTCGAAAACTGACTTCATGAACTAAATTGGTGCCCCACCTGGTGGCTGGCATGCGCTATCCCCAGGCAGGAGAACTGTCTCAGCTGAAATCTGTCTTGCACTCTGCCCACAGTGACACCCTTGCCAGCTGGGCCAGGGTGCTGCTCCTTCACATGGCATTCTGTGTTACTTAACAAAGGCAGCTGGGGAATTCTCCTGGGCCCTGAAGAGACAGTTGGTTTCTGCTCTCCAGAACAGGTTTGGTTTTGATGCCAGTTGGAAGGTGCAAGGGAGCTTCAGGGCATCTTTGAGTGACCCTCCCTTGCAACTCAGCTCAGAGGTGCATTCAGGTCTCCTGTGCGAAGACTCACTGATGGCTGAGAGGCTTGGTCTGTGTTGGCCACCACTTTCCCTGTCTCTCCTGGCTGGCATACCCTCTCCACCGAAGGGCCACTCCATTCCTGGAACTGGACTGTTGGGTACATATTCTACTTGCCATCTCCTCCTGGCAGGTTTCTTAGCCCTTCCTGGTCTGGCATTTCCCTCTGTCAAATGGGAACAGTGATAGCACCAGCCACAAAGATTAGTTGTGAGGGTCAAATAGTACAGGACTGGGCACACAGTGAAAGTGAAGTGGCTCAGTTGTGTCCGACTCTATGCGGCCCCATGGATGGTAGCCTGCCAGGCTCCGAGATCCATGGAATTCTCCAGGCAAGAATACTGAAGTGGGCTGCCATTTCCTTCTCCAGGGGATCTTCCCAACCCAGGGATCAAACCTGGGTCTTCTGCATTGCTTTACCGTCTGAGCCACTAGAGTGATCCTGTAGCCAACTAATTATTATTTACATATTCTAGAAACTAATCCTGCTGAATCCAAGACTTATTTCATTTTACAAGTGAAAAGATGGCAACATGACAAAACTCAAGACAAATTTAGAGAAAAGATGATCAGTGATTTCCTAATGCAACGACTCTATCCAGCTTGTATGTTTCAGTTTACTATTCCTACAGCTGCTGACCATCAACAGCATGGAGTCCAGCCACCTCTGAGTAAGGGTCCAATGTAAACCAAGCACAATGTGACGCGCTTTCTAGTCATGGGCTCCCCAGTGGACCCAGGTCTGGGGGACATTAACCTCCTTCACAGACAAGGGATCTGAGGGTCTGAAAGATGAGTTCACCCAAGGTCAACAAGCAGAAACTGCAAAAATTGGAGCCCTGACTTCAAAATCTCTGGGCTCGACCAAAATGCTGTACTCCTTGGGTCCCCATATATGAGTCTTAAACCAAGAGAGTTGCTTTATTTAAAAGAAAAAAGCAGGAGATTCAGTCTGAAGCATTGCCCTGGTCTGTGGTCATAGGAGTTGGAACCAGTGGAAGGTTCAGTCCCTGTCTGTCTAGGAAAATCTCTTCCAGCCTCAAAGAGGTACTGAGGGAATGGAGCGAAAAGTCCATTCTAGTTGGGTGGATGTCCCTTCCCTGCCCCACAAAGCAAGTGACACAGTGTGTAACCGCCTGGGCAATCAGCGTCCCAGAGCCCAAGCTCCGTGTCTTGTTGAAGCCCAGGAAAAGGGCTCCAGGTGCTTCCCTGCTGTTCCTTGTCAAAGTCACCTTTACCCTGAGAAGACCTAACCTCTAGAGGCTGGATCTTCTCCCCAAAGCTCACCCCTTCCTGGTTCTATCCGAGTTATTATTATTCAAAACACAGCCTGTCTGCCCATTTGTCCCCAGGTAGGAAGAGCAGATTAACAGGCAAACACTTCTTTTCCTGATCACTGATGTGTAATTTCATTCGCTTTTAAATTCAGTGTAAGTATTGTCTGATCATGGGCTCAGGTACAGTTTGGAACAAGTCTCTTTTTTGCTCTCTTATCTGATTAAGAAAACATCTCATTGTTCAGATTCAAGACTAACAAGTTTCTCCACATCCAGTCCCCTCAGATCTTCATTTTTCTTCATTCTTTCTGCCCTGTTTAGCATCGCATAATTATCAAAACATGTCTGTAAGCTACTTGCACATCTGATCATCAGATTTTCTCTTGTTCCTAACCCTTTCTCCATCTGCTCCCCACCCCCACACCATCCTGTCACATCTGGAAGAGTCCCTTGCCACTCCATGCCCAACTGACTGCTGAACTATTTCCAGATCACATCTCTCTTTTCCGGTCCTGGCTGCCTGACATGCTCAGTCATATATGCTCAGGCCCTAAATTCTGGTTGTCTCTGATTCCTCCCCACTCGGATGATAACTATGGGGGCAGAGACATTGTCTTATTCCTTCCATTCTGACCTGGTCATGTTAAAGTATAGTTTTCAAAAGGTAAAATCATGACTCTCGCACAAATATGAAATAAGCAACAATAAGAAATTTAAGTCACAAGTAAGTTGGTATGATGTTAAAGCTGGTTCAGAGGAGAGTGTAAGGAGCAGACATGTCTGTAGGCAATCAGGCAGATGGAAATGAGTTTCCTAATCAGTGCACACTGAGTTTATATCTCTAGGATGGAAGATGTGTGTTTGGAGCCATCTTTTCTACAGGGTGAATTTCTTTGCACTTCTACAGGACAGAATTTCTTTGCACTTCTACAGGACAGAATTTCTTTGCACTTCTACAGGACAGAATTTCTTTGCACTTCTGGGGGCAAGAATCGTTTGCATTATTCTGTGTTCTACACTACACACTTGTCTTATAGTGTGTACAGTACATACTCAAAGACCAGGGCCACTCCAGAGGCTTTGCTAGACAATTCCTAGAATTCAAATGAAGTATATATTGCTATTTCAAATCAGTCAATCAATTTCATTGATTCCAGTGACATCTTTTTTTCCTATTGTAAAGTGTTTCACAATTTTTCTTAACAACCACTTTTTATTTAAATCTATTCTGGGTATGGAACTTCACTGGTGGCTCAGACAGTAAAGTGTCTGCCTACAATGCGGGAGACCTGGGTTTGCTCCCTGGGTCAGGAAGATCGCCTGGAGAAGGAAATGGCAACCCACTCCAGTACTCTTGCCTGGAAAATCCTATGGATGGAGGATCCTGGTAGGCTACAGTTCATGGGGTTGCAAAGAGTCGGACACGACTGAGTGACTTCACTTATTCTGAGTATACACATGGAAGGGCTGTAATTTTCAAGCCTCATTTTAGGAGAAGCTCAGGAGAACACAGCCAGGTAAGGAGCAAGACATCACTGGTTCTAGGCAAATCTTCTAAAAATGACACTTTCTTCCAGGAAATTCTTGGCTCAAAGACCTTCTGTGGCTCCCTATCACCTGTGTGATAGCTTCCAGATACTCCCGCGTAGCATTTAAGCTTTTCCACAACTTAAGACATGATATATGTTTAAATCTTCAAAAACATTTGTTAAAATAATACATGGCTTCAATTAAAAAAAAATAAAAAAATAATATATGACAATGGTAAAAAATTCAAAGATTATAAAACCATATAAAATAAAGACTAAAAGTTAATAGCTGTATAGTTTTAACTACCTCTTAAATATTTTGCATGGACACAAGAAAAAAAAAAGAATAACTGGTTGACAATGATTGGTTGCAGATTGAGGGTCAACTTGAAGTTTATTTGAAAATCACTTTAGCATTTATCAGAAATGCCAGTTTCTTCCAAGAAGGAGGTTGTAAATGACATCAGGCAAGGAGGTTCTGTCCGAGACCAGGTGTGGGGTGATTTTTCATTATCACCTCTAGAAATTTTCTTGATATAGAAAATCATATTCATATTTATATCTTTAGTCATATAGTTTTTTAAATATTTATTTTTCATTGATCGATGATGGCTTTACAATAGTGGTTTGATTTCTGTCATATATCAGCATGAATTAACCATAGGTGTACATGTGTCCCCTCTCTCCCACCTCCGCGCCCAGTCCCACCCCTCTCGGTTATTACAGAGCCCCAGTTTGAGTTCCCTGAATCGTATGGCAAATTCCCGCTGGCTGTCTGTTTACATATGCTGGTGCGTATGCATCCAGGCTGCTCTCTCCATTCATCTCACCCTCTCCCTGGTCTCCCCCACCCTGTGCAAGTCTGTTCTCTATGTCTGCATCTCCACTGCTGCTCTGAGAACAGATTCTTCAGAGCCAGCCTTCTAGACTCCATATGTATGCGTTACTATATAAATCTCTAGCCTTATAGTTTTGAGCATAAATGGTGTCACTTCGCCCATGCCACTGTTTTGGTTGTTGGCCGTGCCGGGCCTCTGCTTGCTTTCTCTTGTTGTAGCACTGCTTGTCGCAGCCTGTGGGCTTCTCTGGTTGTGGTGTGTGGGCTTAATTGCCCCGAGGCATGTGGGATCTTCGTTTCCCGACCAGGGGTTGAACCTGTGTCCACTGCATTGGAAGGTGGATTCCCAAGCACTGGATCACCAGGAGAGTCCCCGCATACCACCTTTTCAATACTTTGTTTTAAACAATTATCGTGTGTCCCAGATACTGTTAGGAATAGGTTGTGTGTAATATACCTTAGAATTTTTTGTGTATCAGCACAGACATATCTACTCACTCTGGCCCACAATACAGACTGTCCCCTCATCCAGATGCACAATGACCAGAAACCATCCTTGATGACAGTTATTGAAATTTACTTTTCAAAAAATGAGAGCTATATCAAATATGTATTGACCAACTCATCAGAGAGAAAGGCAGTTGGAAGGCACGCACTGTGTAGGCACTTATGTGCTCTGAGTGCTCCTGGGGCGCTGGGTTCTTACCCCCCTGCCCCTTCTTTCTCTCCCTCCATCCCTCCCACTCCCCTACTTCTATCCATAAATAGTCATATGCTGTAAGCCCTGCGGTGGATGCTGAGAATTCAGCAGAAGGTAGGACAGAAACAGTCTCTGAGTGTTGCAGCTCTCAAGTTCCAAGCCCCTTCAGAGACTTAAGTGCACGTGGAAGCATAACCTTGCAGACGACATCTGTGCCCTGAGGGAAAAGCACAGGGTGCCATGAGGGAGAGGAACGGGCTGTTTAGAGGCACCTGTCTGTGTCCATGAGCTTCAGGAGGAGACCTAGAGGGTAGGTGTGGACACAAAGCATGCGACAGAGAGGAGCTGAGGGCAGGATAGGTGGGGCTTGGTCCCACAGGCCCCGCAGTGGTCAAAAGTGTGAATTTGACTGGCTGTTCGATGGGAACATAATTGACAAAAGAGCAACCTAGCTTACCTGGGCTGTGTTTATGGAGTGCCTTGTGGGAGGCAATGGACCCTGGAGCCCCATCATGGCTCCAGAACTGGCTTCACCACCTGCTGGTGACCGAGGGCGAGAAGCTGCACTTCTCTGTGCCTTTGCTTTCTCATCAATACAGTAGGGGAGATAATAATCCCTGCTAGATCAGGATGGGCAGCCAGCCCAGCGCCATGCGACTCTTGGCTGCGATGCATGCCATCTGAGCCCTTCCCACATCACCTGCTGTCACACAGCTTCCTCCAGATAAGCTCAAAGATGCAGGCTTCCAGTTGCATCTTAGACAGGCAAAATGAAAGGGGGAGTCATGGGTGTCTTGTGATGGTCCTCCCAGCACCCCTCCTTCACCCCGATTCTGTGGTTGAGGCCCATCAAGCCCCAGCAGCCTGCCGTCCCTCAGTCTGTGTGCTGAGTCTGTGTTTCTCTGTGGCGTGGGGACGGGATGTTAGTCATCCGCTGGGGATGTGGCTAAATATAAGATAAATATTTTTCTCCACACTTGTGAGTTTCCCAGGGCTAAGGATGGGAAAGCCAGAGATGGCACTGGGAGTTGGAAAGAATTTTGGATCCTCTCGGATAGAGGTCTGGGTAGACGATGAAAGGCAGGAGCCGAGACTGAGAATGGAGACCTGGGGGAGTTAAGCTCACCGAGACTGGACTCAGGTGGGCTCCTTAGAGCCTCACCTGACACCGAGCTGCACCCTGAGTTCCCATCACACCTGACTTGCTTCCCTGCCCAGAGCCTCCCAGTGGCTGCTGTGGGGAAAACAGAGGCTCCCTGTGCCTTGGCAGCACCGAGGCGCCCTTCCGCCTCCCGCCAGTTCTGCTCGCCCAGTGTTGTCCTCATTCATCCTGTCAGTCTGGCCCTTCGCCTGCCTGGGGCCTTGCCTGCACTTTCCTCTGCCTGGGGCCACTTTCTCTTTCACTTGCCTGGTTACCTTCTAGAGAATTTAGATTTTAACTCACATGTCACTTTAGATCATATCACCTGCCCCCGTGATGAGTTCTTGTCACTGTGGCCCTCTCCTCTCCACTGGTGAAGTGAGGTGAAGTGAAAGTGTCTGACTCTTTGTGAGCCCATGGACTGTAGTCCACCAAGCTCCTCTGTCCGTGGCAGAATACTGGAGTGGGTTGCCATGCCCTCCTCTAGGGATCTTCCCAACCCAGGGATTGAACCCAGGTCTCCCACATCGCAGGTGGATTCTTTACCATCTGAGCCACCTGGGAAGCCCCCTCTCCAGTGGTGTGCTTATTAAATTCCTATCCACCCCCATCAGGACAGTGACACTCTGAGGGCAGAGATAGAGTCTCTTTTGCTCATCATAGTGCTCCCTTCCCAACCCCCGGCACCAGGCCTGCACACAGTAGGTGCTCAGTGTGTATCTGTTGACTGACTAGATACAGAATGGCCTCTAGGAGGAGGGAAAGCAGTAGGGTGGTGACTTTTTGTGACTCTCCTAGCCATGGGGACTTCATTGCCTGCCAGGGTCTGGAAGCAGTGCTCTCAGAGGTGGCTTGAAGGGTGGGTGCACGGCTTGAGAGCTACGGGGTGTTCATACTCCACCGTGCACACAGAGAACCAGAGAAGCAGGCCTGGAGTCAGGGAGAGTCAGGACTTGGGACACATAGATGAGTCATCTAGTGGCCGGGCCCAGTTTCTGAAGGCTTTTTGTTCCCATCCCAGCCCCTGAGACCTGAATCGCGTGAGTCACCCATGTCACCTTACAACATACCCCTCTCTTTGGCTCAAGTCAGCTCAAGTCAGTTTCAGTCCCCTGCAGCTCCCAGGTGCTTTAGCAAGATAGTCAGGGATCAGGCCCAAAAGGAGGCCAGAAACCCAGACAGCCTCTCAGGTGGGACGTGGGACGAACCTCCTTCAGTCCTGGGTGAAATTCCCCCTTCCTGGCACACTGTGCAGTGTCCAGCAGTGAAAGGGGCTGCTTTCTCTCTGACACCTGCCCTTGACTCCAGAAAGGGATTTGCAGAATCCGTAAAGAGACTGAGCTGCCCCAGTGGGCAGACTCGACACACACTCCACCCAGGAATGGTAGGGGCTCCATGAAGCTGGACAGGCCTCCTTCCTGGTCCCGCTGGGGCCAGGACGCCAGACCGGCCCCAGGAGCTTTTATTGGCGCTGATTTGTGTTTGGACCGTGTGACTGCTCCAAGCTTCCCTCCAGGACGGCGCTGGCTCCCCCTCAACATTTACACCTTATAAACCACTGCTGTGACCGGCTGGGCTGCTTATGTGAGGCGATGCACAGCCCCTGGTAACGGAGAGTAAATAACTCAGCAACGTTTCCTTGCGCTTTTCCAGCTTTCTTTCGGTCTCAGAAGAAATAAAACAACGAACTTAATGGTGTTCTTTAATCTTCTGCGCTAGTGGCTTTCTTTATAAGGTGTTATACAGAGTCCGTGTAAACCCAAACTCTGCAATGGGGTCAGTGTTTCTCAACAGGTGCTGGGTGGGTTTGGGTTAAGACGTGCCCACCCCCACCCGAGCCTCCTGAACAAATACAGAAGCAGGAGGTTTCTTCACAACACAGTCCTCATTCACAAGCCAGAGAGCTGCTCATGGCCAGCTGCGGGACCCTTTCTTCCCCCACAGAGTGTTCCCACCCCAGCTCAGTGGAAATTAGGTAGAAATGGGGGTTTATGGAAAGGATGAAATCCAGGTCAGGAGGAGAGCAGGTGTGGACCTGGGTCTCTGTGTCAGCTCAGCTGGGGGGGCTTGAGAAATGTCTGTCTCTCTCACATCCACTTCTGTCTGAATGTCACGCTCCACTTGCTCTCCAAAACAGCTCCCTCCACGTCGGGGCAGGCTGTTGTCTCCTTGCTCATAAAGCCCCAGGGAGAGGGGCTGTGCCTTCCACTTTTCCCAGTTGCTCAGAAAAACCTCCGGAAGCACTCTGACTGCCTCAGAGGTTCTCCCCTGGGCCAATCAGCTGTGTCCACTAAGTCATGGCAGAGTATGGCCACCCCCACCAGAAGAAGGGGTTGGGGAAGGGAGAGAAAGCATGTGTATCAGGAGGAGGGGTCATACCTGGAAGGAAGGAGGGATGCCTGAGTGACAAGACTAGATGCCACTGCATGCCCCTGACATGACCCTGCTCTGGCCTGGATCCCGGGACCTTGAGGGAGGCTGGAGCCCACTGCATTGGGGCTGGCCCTGTAGGGGCTCAGCGATCCAAGTGTGCCCCTGGCAATGAGGGCAAGGACAAAGGGATCAAGGGTAAAGACCTCATTTCAGCCTTCCTGGACCCTGATCCTGCCTGACCCTCCCCGCAGTCCAGAGGATTATCCAAGCTTGGGCTCTTAGGATTCTTACCTGAGAAAGGTCTCAGAGCTCTTCACGGCCTCCTATTGGTCAAATGTTCTTGTCATCAGGTCCTGACGTACGAGTCACTCTTGCTGCCCACTGCACCCCTGTGTGGTCTCTGATGTTTACACTGCCGGCCCACTTGCCTCTGTCTGCAATGCCAAAATGTATCAGAACACTGAAACATTTTTCCCAGGTTTGCCCCAAACTAATTGGGTGGTAAAACTTGACTTGAACTGATGTGAGTCTGTTTGGGTCTTGGTTTATCCCAGTTAGTGAGGGTGTTCATATGTTGTTCATAATCAGCCTGCAATGCAGGAGACCCTGATTTGATCCTTGAGTCAGGCAGACTCTGCTGGAGAAGGGATAGGCTACCCACTCCAGTATTCTTGGGCTTCCCTGGTGGCTCAGCTGGCAAAGAATCTGCCTGCAATGTGGGAGACCTGGGTTTGATCCCTGGGTTGGGAAGATCCCCTGGAGAAGGAAAAGGCTACCCACTCCAGTATTCTGGCCTGGAGAATTCCATGGGGTTGCAAAGAGTAGGAAACGACTGAGTGACTTTCACTCACTTCATATGTTGTGCTGCCAAGGTGTCAACATACTTGATCACAGAGGCTGCCCTGGACCCTGCTGCAGTGTTAAGACCATACTGGGTGAGTACCTCATTGCCATTCCAAATTCCTAAATCTCTGAAACACATCTGGCCCCGGCAGTTTCAGATAGGGGTTGTGGTCCGGCTAACATCCCTGGCAGAATTCTAGGAACCTTACATGGGATAAAATCTGGCCAGTTTCCCCAGGGCTGTGATGACACTAAATGCGGAGACAGAGAGAGTCTGGAATTGGCTGCTCGGTGTGAAGTCATCCTCCCAGGAGTGCTGGCTCTTTGCATCACAAGCCTTAGGTTGTCAGATCTTTAGAGCGCCCTGTGAGGCCTGGCTTGCATTGACACTGTTTTACAGATACTAAAATTGAGGCTGGGAGAAGTGAAGTAACATGCCTAAGGTCACAAAGATAGGAAGCAGCACCACCATGATTGGCTGATTCCAGAAAAGACAGTTCTCACCACTGTGCTCCCTGTCACGGGATGCCCCATGGGATCTGCTAATCATGGGCTCCCTGGGCTCTGTCCCCACTCCCTGTTGGTTACAGGATAGAAGTTGACCATCTGGTGTACCAGCATGGTTTCAGCACCTTTGGCATGTTCTCTAATCCAGTTCTCGCTCCCAGCCTAGGAAGTGGGTGGCCGGGAAACCAAGGCACAAAGAGAGTAAGTACTTGCCCTGGGAAAAGTGAGGAAGCCTTCGTTAGGGGCTTCAGTTTTGCTCCAGGTCTCTGAGCCTGTCACTGAGTTGCCTCACTGTGTGTGTAAACAAGCCCTTTGCTCTGTAGTTGCCACCGTGTTTTAGTCTGCAAAGCTCTTTCTTGAGGGAAGCATGGCGGGAAGGTGTTATTCTGTGTTATGGCAGCTCAGACAGGTGGCGAGTCTGGCAGAATGACACACTGATGCTGTGGGATGTGTGCATCTCTCTGAGCTCCTGGGGTTACAGCAGCAAGCTCCAGGGAGCTGGAAGCGCAGAGCAGGGCTGATAAAAGACTCTCTTGGGTGCCGCCGCTATGTGCTTCTGTACTTCAGCCAGCGCTCGGTGGGGAGAGGCTGGCTTCAGGCTGCACGGTGCAGGGAGTGACGTCTGACAAGCCGCCATGATACGCCAGTGGCTCACGGGAACCGAGCGTCCACGCAGCTGACACAGCAGGGTGAGGAACAAGAGACTCTTGACGAAAGGGCACCACCACTCATGGGAAGGTTGCCCCAAGCATCAGACTGAACTTGATCAGGTCTCCTGAGCTAACTACCAATTGACAGGAAACACAAAGGACAGAAGAGTAGGTTCAGCCACACCATGAGGAAGAGACCAGCCAAACACAGACTGTGGTTCCTTCAGTCTCTCTCCCTGTCCTCCTACTCTCTCCGTACATCTGTGTGTACTCAGGGTGAGGCGCCTGCCCTCTCTGTGCCTTAGTTTCCCTACTGTTAGGTGAGAGTAATGAGATCACCCACTTTATACACACACATGCACACAGCTATATATACACATATGTTGATACATATTTATGCCTACATATTGGAGAAGGAAATGGCAACCCACTCCAGTGTTCTTGCCTGGAGAATCTCAGGGACGGGGGAGCCTGGTGGGCTGCCATCTATGGGGTCGCACAGAGTCGGACACGACTGAAGCGACTTAGCAGCAGCAGCAGCAGCATGCCAACATATATGGGTATACATGTATGTGTATTCATGTGTGTATGTATGTATGTTTGTGTGTAGAGACAGAATAAATAATCTTTATGATAAAGATACTTTGAAGTCAAGCCAAACTATTGTAATTTGTAGTCCTTATTTGAATTCCAATTCAAACAAACTGTTAAAAAATGATTTGTAATATTGAGAGAAATTAGAAATGTGAACACTGACCAAATATTTGATGACATTAAGAAATTATTGTTATTCTCCGGGTGTGATAATAGTACTAGAATCTGGATGCGTAAGGTAGAGTTGAAACAAGGTTGGAGCATGAAGGACAGGGGGTGGGCAGGAGTTGATCATTTTTGAATCTGGAAGCTGGGTGAAGGGTGAAAAACAAAAAAGCGAAAGTGTTAGTCGCTCAGTCGTGTCCGACTCTTTGTGACCCTGTGGACCATAGCCCACCAGGCTCCTCTGTCCGTGCGATTCTCCAGGCAAGAATACTAGAGTGAGTAGCCATTCCCTTCTCCAGGGGATCTTCCTGAGGGAATCAAACCCTGGTCTTCTGCATTACAGGCAGATTCTTTACTGTCTGAGCAACCAGGGAAGCCATGGGTCATGGGTACATTGAGTTAATTGTGCTGTTCTTTCTATTTTTGTGTATATTTGAATTATTCCATAACATAAAGTAAAGAAAGATATGTTTACTTGCCTAAAGCAAGACTGGGTTTGGAAACCATTCAAGCAATATAAAAACTGAGTGAAACACAAAAGTTCCTCATTTTTCCAACTTCTTCCTCCATCCAGGTAATGACTGATTGAGAGTTTGATGTATATCCTTCTAGACTTTCTAACGTCTATATAAACAATCACATGTATTTATACTGTCTTACACAAATGGGATTATGCTATGCACACAGGTCTGTAGCCTGCTTTTTTCACTCAACAATATATCACGGCCAATTTTTCACGTTATACTCCATTTCTTTCTTTTTAACCACACAGCATTCCTTTGTATGGATATACCATAATTTATTCAACCAGTCCCTTTGGGTAGACTTTCAGGTTGGTTTGAGTCTTTTGCCATTACAAGTCGTGCATCAGTGGATGTCCTTGCAGGTACTTCTTGGTGCATTTCTGTGAGGATCTATATCAAGTGAATTCCTAGAAGGAGAATTGCTAGACTGCCAGACTGCCCTCCACAGAGTCGCTTCTCTGCCAGCAGGAATGACGTGACCTGTGTCCCTGCTCTGCCTTAGAAACATTATTGATATTTTCCCCTGATCTTGTAGGCAACACTCGCCTACATGAAGGAGTTTGGAAAAATGAAAGAAGAAAGTAAAAAATCACCATGTTTCCATGCTCCCTTCCAGTTGCTGTTTATTTAGGTTGTTTCCAAATTTTTGCTGTTGGAAGCCATGCAGTGAATGTCACTGTGTATAAAGCTTGATACACATTGTGCTCAAATCCTTAAGAGAGATTCAGACAGCAGGAGTTATAGAGAAAACCTTTTGGGTGATTTTGGGATTCTTGTACTATACTTCCAAAACAAATATGAGGATGTGTGTGTGTATTTTGAGTCTCCTGAGTGATGTTGCGTCTTACCTAGTGTGGGGTGTCCCCTCTGAAGAGCTGTCTTTTTCTCTCTTGCTCGTTCACAGGAAGAAGTTAGACTGTGCTCTTCTGCTTTTTCTCCTTTTGTCCTGAAATGCTTAATTAGGGTTGTGGGTTAGTTACTAACGTGATTACCAGCACAGACCCTGACCTCAGGTTACTGGGGCTCACATGCCAGCTATGCATTATGGGGTGCATTTTTAGAGCTCCAGTTTCTCCTCTACAAAATGGGGGTATCTGTGTATCTATTATGAAATGATGTAATCCCCAGGAAGCACTGGGTCTGAAAGTAGGGTGTGTGATGATAATGACACTGTAAGAACATGAGATTGGAATTTGGAGCATAGGATATAGCTGAGAAGATGAGACTTAAAAAGAGAACTCAGGGTTGAGAGGTGAGTGCCAATGAGGATATGGTAGGAGAAAATTAAGGAGTGCTCCCTGAGGACTTCCTGGCAGAGGGGGCAGTTGAACTGAGCCTTGAAGGATGAGCTCAGGAAAGCAGGCGAATAGGGCAAGGTAGGAGCATGAAGGACAGGGGGTGGGCATGGTGTGCTTCTCTTCCCCTCTTCAGCCTGTTGTGGCTCACGCTAGGCATCTATCACCCTAATGAGGGCCAAGGGGAGAGCTGCGTAAGGGCAGGAACCGCAACACAACAGGAATAAAAACGCTCGACCCTCTGGTGGGATGAATTCAGTCTCACCGGGCACTTTTGTTTTGAATAATTAACTAATATAGCTGAGGAGATTTCATAACAAAGATACAGAAGTATGGAAAAGTACTTTTCAGCAGGGAAAAAAATGAGATTTTTTTTTCTAGTTCCATTAGCACCGGCAGGAATAAAGCTCATAAATGTTATACAACGTCTCCATTCCTTAGAGGAACTTGAGGAGTGAGTGTGTAAAACATGAAGAATGGGCAGTGAAAGAACCGCATGATGGCTCTTCCACTCAGGCTGGATTGGGGTCCAGGATCAACAGTGCCATCCTGAGAAGTCTCCCAGCGGCTGAATATACCCGCGGAGCTCATCACGTGGCCCGGCGGCTGTCCCAGGACAGGGTGCACGGGTAGGGGGCGGTGCGGGGGCTCCAACAGGGAGGGAGGCTGCACCCAGGACAGCGTGGGCTTGCCTGTTCTAACAGCGCACGGAATGCTCAGCCAGGGCCAGGGCCTCCAGCGGGCAGAATGGGAAGGTTGATAAGATCATGAGCAGAAATCACGGGATGCACAGCTGCTTTCTGGAGACACAGAGATTCGGCGAAGGGTGAGGGTCTGTGAGTGAGGGCGCGAGAAGAGCTCTCAGGTTCTTCTGTAAATTATGGCGGTTTAGGAAGTCAGAGTGCATTTCCAGATTTAGTGCAGTTTTGGAGCAGTGTGTTAATCTGTTGGGTCTGTAAAACAGGTTATAGTAATGCCCGCTGCATAGCAATAATATAATACAGAAGGGGATGTATATTAGGTTCTGGTTGTCGAGTACTATGCACCGAACTGTTTGCATGAATGGAGGCTCAGGACAGCAACCTTCTGTTGAGCCTCCTGATTCCACGGCCTGTCCATGTGGTGGCTCACTCTCTAAGTCTCTTCATATGTTCACTCTGACAAGGAGGCCTGAATTTCCTGAGAGCAGACTCAAGGGTCCAAAGGACCAGGTCTTCTTTTTACCTGGGCTCAGACGACCCAGAGGTCACTCCCGCAGGCCAAGCAGTCATAGGCCCTGCTGTGTCCTGGGAGGGGGGCCCTGCGCCTATGGGGTGGCAGAGCTGTTGGGGGTGGTTTGGAGATCACCTTGCACAAGTGCTTCTCAGCGGGCCTGACGTTCAGGGACAAGGCATTGGGAGCATGGCTGTGGTTAAATACTGCTTCATAAATTACTGCTGCCCCTGCAATGCCCCCGCACCACCCTCTCCAAGCCTCCTCATGGTCCAGTGACTAAAGAGCAACATGTGGCAGAGTGTGGGCTTCTGAGACTTGTTCCAGTGCCTTCCATAGCTGGTGACTGTGGCTTAGCAGTGGCTAAATATTTTGAACATCACTCCAGGAGCAGACTCTCTCTAGTAAGTGCTCAATAAATGGGAACTTCTTTCATGACTACTAATATTGTCTTGTACTTATTTTAAGAAGGGGACCCAGAGATTATGCCTTTGAGAATGAGAGGAAATGCTGGCCTTCTCCAGAAAGTCAGCATAATTGAGCTTCCCTTCTGGAAAAAGCCCTAGTCGTCAAATAAGAAAATCAGCACTTCCTACTGGGTTTTCCACTTGGCCAAGGAAATGAGGGCCTCACACTGCACACTGAGGGAGGGCAGGTCAGCATCTACATAGCAGGGACATCTGTCCCGGAGGCATCCCTCGGTTCCCCTCCCCGACTGCATGCTCCAGGGTGAGACCCGTGGTCCAGACCTGGGCCTCGTCCCAGCCTCCCAGCCTGTTTCCTGAGCTTGCTGACAGAGCCGTCTGCACAGCGCGAGGGCTCACATTCCAGGCAATCTTGACTTCGGGGCCGTTCCTCCCGGCCCAATTTCAACAAACAGACAGACCACCACAATCCGGCTCTCGCTGTGGGGCTGGCACCCCAGCCCCTGGCGATGGGAAGCGCAGATCGCTCCTAGCCAGGGTGGCAGATGTGGGCCTTCTGAGCAGCTGCCCGCCTGCAGGGGCTGCAGGCCTTGAGGTTAGTATCTGGGGGCCGAGTGGGGCTCCTCCTCCCCTGGCAGGGCTGAAGTCGCTCTTCGGAATGTCGAGTGTCGCAGTGCTCTCCGTGATTCCCATGGCCGCAGCCCAAAAGCAACCTCCAGGCAGATGGGAAAATCTCTTTTTTGTATGAACATGAAAAATTCTTTGAAGGCTGCTCATCTGTGTGTCCTGTTTGAGAAAGTAGGAGGCCTGAGAAAATGGAAACCACCCTCTCCATTAAGGTATGAAGTCTGGAGTAGAGAAAGATGGAATTTGGAACTTCCTTGGAAAGTTCACAAGAACTAAACCTGTTTAGAGAACATTTCCTGTGGAAAATGTCTAATGCCTGCAATATGTTCCCAAAGGTCTCACTTTCTGAAGATTTTTATAAAGAAAATAGTCTTATAGTTTGGGGAGGGTGATCATGCGTTGCTGTTTTTTTCTTTTTATGGGGAGTATATATAGTTTGTTTAATCTGTGTCCTCCCCCACCCCCTGACCTCAAACATGACAGATATTTCTGGCTGATCCCAGAGTTCCATCCCATTGACCTTAGATTTAGCCTCAGGATCCTTCTTAGCACAGTTCTCCATTTACAATCAGTAAACTTGAGTGGAAACCCTTTTGCCATCTTTGTACTCCATGATCCCACACTCACTGTCATTTTTGAAGGAGCATGCTAAACATCACAGTGTCCTCTAGTGACAAACTGAAGCACACACCAATGCTTCACCATCTACACAGCCTCATACCATATCATGCTCTGTGTCCCCTTTTAACCACAGGAAAACTGATGAGAGTGTCATGTCACCCAGGGCCTGTCAGACATGAGTGGGTCTGGGATGGGGACCTGGGGCCCTCACCTCACTGGTCTGTGATCTTGTCACTTGAAGATGCTCTCTCTAGATCAGATTTTGTGCCTGCCGGCTAAAGTCGCCTCAGTCGTGTCTGACTCTTTGCAACCCTATGGACTGTAGCCCAGCAGGCTCCTCTATCCATGGGATTCTCCAGGCAAGAATACTGGAGTGGGTTGCCATCTTCTCCCCCAGGGGATCATCCTGACCCAGGGATTGAACCCACATCTCTTATGTCTCCTGCTTTGGCAGGCGGGTTCTTTACCGCTAGCGCCACCTGGGAAGCCCTGGTTGTCTTGTAATTGTGCCAAAGACAATAAATTTGTTTTGGTTTCAGTTGTATTTTATTGGCTGTAATTTATTCTAAAATAAATTACTTGGCTTTAAGGCGTTGAAATAATTTATTATAAAATAATGGTATTTTGCTGGTTTTAATTGTTTGGCTTTAATGATGGTTAGTGTATTACTCACATTTGGTTGGCATCTTTGGTCCATGATGGAAGGATGTTTGTTGAGGGCTCCTGGCTCCCTTGTTTTCAACTCCTTGGCACTGGCTTATATCCTACTTCAGAATAAAATATCAGCACTAGTGTTTTCAGACAGGCTGTCCCCTCCTGGGCTCCACTACTAGGGCCAGTCTATTCAGAAACTTGGCAAGAGGTTGGTTAGGATGCAGCTGAGAACCACAGAGGCTTTTGTTGTACACTAACTTTCTTCTGTGGGATTTAAAAAATTACAGAAATATTGGCACACCGTTTAAGTAGCTTCAGGAATCAGGAGGAATTTGGGAAAAAAAGTTTATTTGTGTAATGCTTGTTCCTGGGGGTTCCCTAGATGTGGGCACATCTCCAGCCAACGATACGCATGGGTGAAGTGATAAATTGCATGTGTTTGAGTTTATGTAAACTAAATAAAAGTGCCGTTTTGTAGCTGTCTTTAAAATGTCCCACAGTGAAATGGTGAGAGGGTGGCTGCTGCCACTGTACCCTCCAGCCTCATCCTTCTCTTCTGGTGGAGATTGTGGAGGAGGGTGAGGATCTTTGGAGATGGATCCAGGCAGATCCAGGTTAAAATCCCACTCTTGCCCTGGGGCAGATATTGGGGTTGCCTGGGGAACACGACCTCTCTGAGCCTCAGTTTTCAAGTCTGTGCAGTGGAATGGTGACTTGGATTGAGACAACAGGTATAGATATGCTCAGCAGAGTGTGGATTAGATCTCAGTAACACTGTTACTTGAAAAAGGGTGTTGGAGCCCTACTGGAAAGGAAACATTAAGTGGGGAAGTATGTTTCTCTTCACATGCGATGACCCTCCTGGCGGCGCTTTAAGTTGAGAAGGTATTAAAATTCACCTTGAATTCTAGCCTCTGTTTCCATGAGAAACCGAACGCCGTGAACAGCAATAACCTATTCTGTTTCTCACAATTTCTTTCAAAGGAAAGTGGAAGTGACTCTTGTCCAAGGAGGACTGCTGTCTTCATCTGCTGTGCGTGCTTCAGGGCATAGTTGACTGCTGTCAGCTTTATAAATAACATTTACAAAATGGGTTTATTTTGGCTGAATTACCACTTTGTTAAGAGCAACAGCTGTGAAGTCCAAATACATCAGATTGCAATTGTCAGCTCTGGTCCTCACCTCCTCAGGCTGAACCTCAGTTTTCTTATCTGTAAAACAGGCATAAAGATACCTCCCTCAGAGGGTTGCCTTGAGGGTTAATAGGATTACATGCACACCCATGGTACTTAGCGGGGTGAAGAGTCAAAGCCGATGTCAGATTGCATTAACTGTAAGCAACCCAGCGTTTCCACGAAGGGGAAAAAGGGAAGTAACATTTTGATAAAGTTTTAACAAAATATGTGCGGAAACTTGGTTGAGTACCTCCTTGGGGAGCAAGTTCTTTTAAGCTTCGATTGTCTGACTGTAGAAATGCCCCAGAGGAGAAATTTCCAGCCTCTCTAACATTGTGGACTGAAAATGAGGATGAGAAAGAGGAAGTGGTGTTTTGAATGGACCAATGAGAGCAATAACTAATGTCTGCCGAGCAGTTTATAGAAACACTTTATTGCTTTGCTGAATGCTAACAACGACTGTATGAGATGTGACTCCAGGGACCACACTCCTAGTGTCTCTGCTTTATTGCACTCTGCTTTTATGGAGACACTGTTCAAACCATATTTGTTTTGACTTGGCTGAGGATGGAGGGTAGGACCACTATGTACAGTTGCTGAGGTTGTACACTGCATGATCTAAGCCCCCCATTTGCATCACAGATATCATAGATATGGGGGCTTATTATGACACTTTTCATAATAAAACATGGTAATAAAGTGATTTGTCCCAACAAAAAGTATATTATGACTACTTTCTGACAGGTTGAGAAAGGGGTACGTTTTTCTAATTCCCACCAGAGTTCTGTATGGCCTAGTAGTGCCAGTTATTCGATGGGGTCACTGCCTGCTTCCTCTGGAGGAAGGGAATCATATTCTAATGAGGGGAAACTAGGATTCTTATTTTATCTCTATTTCTGGTAGCAAAATACCATAATCAAATATGACCTGGTTAGCAGGCATCCACAAGAGGCAGGGAACGTGGTGGTTAAGAATGGGGATCAGAGCCGGTTGTGTGTCTTTGGACAATTTGCCTAACCTCTTGGTGCCTCAGTTTCCATATCTGTGAAACAGTGACAATGACAACCTGTCTCACAGGGCTGTGGAGAGTCTTAAATGAATATATATATGTAAGCATGTAGAAAAAACCTAGCCTTGCTATAAGCGTTAGCTGATTTTATGAAAGTGGTTGACCGCCTTGCTCACAGAAGGGTGGTCTTGAGAATAGGAGCTGACCCCCATTTTCATAACTTGATTGTCACTTAGCTGCATCTGATCACTTGTAAGTTCCTGCATTTTCATGGAGGAGGTGGGTTTACAATTGGGACAACTTTCAGGAAGGAGATCAAGGTATTTTAGCTATGCCCCTTGTTCAAAGGACTGATTCAGTACAACTCAAGCCCTGCCATCACTGCCTAACAGCCTTGACTGCACATTTTTACCATCTAGATCTTGCTGTAATTTTGTAGATGGAATTTCGTAAAGGGTTTTATATATTTTATCATGATCATTTAGTTTGCAGTATTTAAAAATAGATGTGTAAAAGATACACAGTACAGGCTATAAAACACCCTCATATGGCATTAAAATGGGAACGAATCCATTCATTTGGGTTTCAGCTGAGTTTATCTTGTATTTCAACTTTTTTAATATCCAAAGAGCTGTAGAAATAGGTTATTGAGTAGGAAGTTGGCCAGGCCAGGGCTCTATACCATGTGGGCACTTGTGAATGCTGGCAAAGCCTTCGGAATTTGATCCTGATTGAAATGTAGTCATTTTCCACCTGCAAAAACAGTTTTCTCCATCAAACCTGGGGTTGGGGAGATGATTTATTCACTCCCACCCTCTCCAGTGTCGATCTTTCACTTTACATTAGGCTCAAAGCTCTCATATTGATGCTTATATGATAGAAACTTTGGAAAATATTCAGTATGTTTGTTTGTGTTTCTAAACTTAAAATGTTTGCCCTGGTATTTCCCATCAGTCTGATGAAATGAGTCATGTGAAATTGAACTCAACCTCTCTGGGGTCTTGCAGAACCCCCAGGACCTAGTAGGTCCTAACAAACTCTGTGAAATGTGTAGATGAATATATTTTGGCTCCTGCGTGAAGAGGATGGACTTCAAACTGGCAGGTCATAGATATTTGGTAGAGAACTCAAGAATGACAGGCATGAGCCAGGAGCTAAAATGGCAGACAGAAGACACGGACATGGGCCAGTTGTGGCATCAAACCTGTGACTTCCCAGCTGCAGCACAAGGCGCAGGTCTTATGACTTCTCTGAGCCTCAGCTTTCTCATCTATAAAATGGGAACAATAATTCTATATATACCTCTGGCGGTTTTCATAAGAGTTAAATGAGCAGATGCACGTGGAATGTGTAGGATTAAATGTGGATGGTCAGTGCTCGTTGTGTGTTAATTGTTGGCAATAGGATGATGATAGTGATGATTTTGATGATGATGATGTATTTTTGTATTTTTATCTCATTTAAAAAATTCTAAAAATTCATAAAGCTATTCTATATTTTCTTCTAAATGTTTTAATATTTTGCTTTTCATCTTTAACTGTTTAGTGACTCTAGAGTTTATTTTTATCTATGAGGTGAGGTAGGGATTTAACTTTTGTTACTTTGTAAAGGAGTTCATGTATTGCCACATCTTCAAGAAGTTCTTTAGTTCTTTTTTGTTGGTCAGAGTGAGGTTCAGAGTTTTAGAACTCTTTCAGTCCTCTGGGAGATGAACTTGGCAGCAAGATGATTTAGGATTTTATTTTATTGGCTTTAAGCTAAGGGGATCTTTTCACAGATATGTCACTATTCAAGTCTACCACTAGATTGTTCATCCACCCACCCATCTATCCATCCATCCATCCCAAACTGCTTGTGAGTTAGCATGTTCCTTTGGTCTGAGTATTCATATACTGATTTTGGAAAAACTTTAGGTTGTTATTTCTCTCTCATTCTCTATTTTCTCCTTAAGGAATACTATTAACTATTTGTTGGAGCTTTTCATTCTGTCTTCCATGTCTCTTAACTTCTCTTCATGTTTTCTACCACTTAATTTCTGTATGTTGCATTCTGTGTGATCATTTAGCTCTATCTTCTAATCAATTTTCTTTTTCACTGGGTCTAATCTACATGAATAGAACAAGGACAGTCACATGTGGGACAGTGATATGATGTGTAAGTGGAAAACTTCAGTGCAAACAGGAGCTTGGAGCAAGACATTACTAGGAAGAAGAAGGGTGTCATGCCCACTTTCCACAGTCCTGGAGTGATAGGTTGGACAATGGGTCCCTGCCACACACGTGATGGGAGCTGAGCCAGTGTCTTTTGAGCTGGCATCTCATCACCTTGGTATTTTCCAGAATTGTATGATGTTTGGATTAATGTTAATAACCTCATGTTTATTTTTCATTTATAGCTCTTTGGAATTTTCATGGGAAAATTTTAAAAAATAGTGGTTTAGAACATTTCTGTGTTTTTCTTTTTTATCTTAATATGATTCAATTTAAAAAAATTTTTTTTCACCTTTCTTTAACTGGCAAGTTTTCTTTGGGAAATTTATTCAAAACACTAAATTTTCATTTTTGAACCTTGTTTATATTTATATAACAGAGGCCCTAAATTGATCCAGGTTCACCAGGATATCTTTCTCCAGGCCATAATGGTTTATATCTTCCCTTTAAAATGTATAAGTATTTTTTAATTAAGTTGTCATTCACAAAGATATTCTGGAGGAAAAAATTATGAGTTAAACACCTATAAATTTTTCTTCATTTCTGTTATAGTGTAGCAATTTATCATCTAACCCATAATGATCTATCAGCTGAGTAAGGCTTAGTTTCTTATCAGCTGAGTAAGGCTTAGTTTCTTGTTCTCCTCAGACATAGCTGACTGCAACTCATAAAGCAACTGCTGGCTATAGCTTCTCCACTTCTCTGTTGACAGCTGTAACTGAGACAGGTCATTTTTTGATCTATACATTTTGACTAGCTTCAGCCTCCGAAGAAGGTCTTCTTTCTCTTGAATCTGCTTCATCAATTTTGCTTTTTCTTTGTTTAGTTCATGTTTGGCAAGATTTTCATTCATAAAGTCATTTTGGAGATCACTGCCTGACTCAGTATCAAGTGATTTAGATTCACAAACGTTGATATTCTTGAAGGTATCTTTCAGATATGTACTTTCTTCAAATTCACTATTGATGTGTTTAAAATTTTCGTGAAATTCCAAACAGCTTTCTTCTGTTGAAGGTGCTGATTTCTCTGAAAAAATCTGATCATTTTCCTCACTCTCTACTTTAAGCCATTTTACCACACTGCAACAGGAATTAAATGAAGATCTGGTTTTCCTTAATCATTTTCTAAGGGTTACACTCATAGGTTGTTTTCTTGAACTACTTGAATGGGGAGATGGTGGATTGGCACCAGCTTGTGGAGTGCTGCTGCTGCTGCTAACTCACTTCAGTTGTGTCTGACTCTGTGCGACCCCATAGATGGCATCCCACCAGGCTCTCCCGTCCCTGGGATTCTCCAGGCAAGAACACTGGAGTGGGTTGCCATTTCCTTCTCCAATGCATGAAAGTGAAAAGCGAAAGTGAAATCGCTCAGTCATGCCCGACTCTTAACGAGCCCATGGACTGCAGCCCACCAGGCTCCTCCATCCATGGGATTTTCCAGGCAAGAGTACTGGAGTGGGGTGCCATTGCTAAGTAACATCAAAGCCAAGTTTGGTAGACTTTCCATCTTGAAATCTTGCTTTACTTCTCCCTCAGCCATCCCCAGACAGCACAGAGAGCGTGCTAGCCATGGTGGCGTCTCAGAGGCTGGGGCCCGTTTCTGTGTTTGAGTAGTAGGTTGTCCTTAGAGAGCATGTTGACAAAAGTACCTGCCTTGGATTTCAAACTGGAATATCAACTTCAGAGGTGTTTTGGGACCAAGGATTCCTATTCAATACCCATAAAACATGTGCCTCAGGACGAAGGTATAGGACTTCCTCTGGGCTATGCTGTGTGACTTGTGTGAGCAACTCTACTTCTCTGAGCCTCAGTTTCCTCATCTGTAGAATAGGGAGACTAATTGAACTTTGCCTGCCTTCTAGGAGTGTACCAAGGGTCACATGATGTAATAGATATTAATGTGATTTGCAAACTGTAAAGATGCTTGTGAACGTCCAAGTGGGGAACCTCTCTCCATCCAACGCTTATGTTTCGTGCTGGCTTTTACTCCCCAGTGGTCAAGGGAAGGAAGCCTTGAGTGCCAGTGCCATTTGGAAACTCCTTTATGAGGTCTATGCATTGTCTAAGTTACAGGTTGGCTCTTCTTATGCAACGGCTCTGATGAGCTCTGTTTCTTTCTGGGCCCATCACTCATGGCATAGACAGGGCTATGTGACCATGTGCAAATCTCAAGGTAACATCATGTTAAGGGTGTGTGAGGGTGCCTTACACGTTACAGACACTAATTTTCATTTCCACAATGTGTAGGAGTAATGATAACAGCTTCCATTTGCTGAGGGCTGTTGATGTACAAGTCACTTTACGCATGTTAAGTGCAAAGTAGGTGCTATTATCCCTATTTTACAGGTGAGGGTCTTGTGTCTTGGTGTTGATAAGAAGGGATTTTCTGTAGGTTGTAAAGTTTGGAAGTAGCAGAACTTGGAGTGGGATCCATGCTCTCTGACTCCAAAGTCCATGTTCCTTTTAGGACATGATGCTGGTTTAGATATGGCTTTTGTTTTTAGCCAGCCAACCAATCAACTAACCAACCAATTAGTGAACAACCACCACCCAACCAATAACAACCACTAGTAAATAGTCCATCAACTTACCGCCCATCCACCCAAACAACCAATGAACCAATTTTTTATTTTATTTATTTTTTTAAAATTTAAATTTATTTATTTTAATTGGAGGCTAATTACTTTACAATATCGTATTGGTTTTGCCATACATCAGCATGAATCCGCCATGGGAGTACACATGTTCCCCATCCTGAACCCCCCTCCCTCCTCCCTCCCCGTAACATCCCTCTGGGTCATCCCAGTGCACCAGCCCCAAGCGTCCTGTATCCTGCATCGAACCTGGACTGGCGATTAGTTTCTTATATGATATTATACATGTTTCAATGCCATTCTCCCAAATTATCCCACCCTCTCCCTCTCCCACAGAGTCCAAACGACTGTTCTATACATCTGTGTCTCTTTTGTGGTCTCACATACAGGGTTATCGTTACCATCTTTCTAAATTCCATATATATGTGTTAGTATACTGTATTGGTGTTTTTCTTTCTGGCTTACTTCACTCTGTATAATAGGCTCCAGTTTCATCCACCTCGTTAGAACTGATTCGAACCAATTTTTTTTTTTAATGTTTATTTTAAAAAAATTGTTTCAAAAAGATAATCTTATTTATTTATTTGGCTGTGCTGGGTCTTATTTTTGGCACATGGGATTGGCATGTGGGATCTAGTTCCCTGACTAGGGATCTAATTCTGGCTCCCTGCATTGTGAGTTGGAGTCTTAGCCACTGGACCACCAGGGATGTCCTCCAACTAACCAATTATTAGCAACCATTCACCTAACCAATAACAACCAACCAATAATGAGTCAACCAGTCACCAGCCGACCAGCAGTGTGTGTGGCTTGCTATCAGTCATCTGGTCATCAGTGAGCTTTGGGGTGGAGAGAACGTACTGTCCCATCCTTAGGGAACTGCCCGTCTGTGGGAAGGCAAGGACCGCTGTCCAGCTCAGTATCTGCCCCCTCAGCTGGCCTGGAACTCCTGTAGGGTGAGGGTGATGCCTTGGTTGTACTGTATCCCTAGATCCCAGAACAGGAGCAGCATGTCATTGGGTGGGATGGAGGTGGTGATGGAGGCTCAGTAAATATCACACACACGTGCATACAATTATGCATGAGCGCAAGCACACACGCGCACACACACACACACACACACACACACACGCATACACACACACCATGGAACGACTCAGCGCACTGTGGAATGAATGAAGGCGCCTCTGTCAGAAGTGGCTCCAGGGGTCAGATCCATCACAGAAGGCTGTGTAAAGGAAAGGTCAGATGCTCCTCTGGTCTGGAGAGTCACCTCCTGGGTGTAGCAGAGCAAACACTCCCATGGAAGCTGCCTCCCTCTGAGCACTCACTGGGCTTTCTGGATGGGGAGCATGACGTGGCAGGAAGAGCCCTGGATTGGGGTCAGGGGTCTGAGCCCAGCTGAGCCGCTAACACCTTGGGTGGCCTTGGACTGCTGGTCTCAGCCCCCCTCCACCCCGGCTCCTTCGTTTTATGGACGAGGCCACCGAGGCCCCAAGACCTGAGTTCGCCCCTCTCCAAGGCCCCTTCTAGCTCTGGCATTTCCAGTCTTTTCTGGCTCCTCATTAACAGAATATTTTCATTTTCCAATCTGCATTCCAGCTTCCTCCCGTGAGCCTCGACCCCTCTAGCAGAGGAGCGGGCACCGTGTGAAATTCTCTGAATCGCACACGGGGGACCCTTGCCCCATCTCCAGTAGAAGGGGCCAGAGGCTAATTGGCAGGCCTGGCCGCATCCTGTAGGAGCCCCGTAGACGTGTGCACAGGCTGGGGAGCTGGGCGCTGCCGGGAAACGCATGCTCCTTCTCTCCGTATCTGTTACAGGCCCCGCGGTTCACTGTCTGCTCGGAAATTGGGTAAGTGTTTTCTTACCCAAACTTGAGTAACCGCCGTTGAAATGTATGGTTGGAAAGTCTTGGCTCTCAGAACAGACCACACAGTGACTCGCCCAGTGAAACTCAATGCCCTGGGCTTACTCGGTTTTACCTACGACACCGCTACAGGAAGAAATGGGTTTGGAGGGGATGAATGTCTTTCCATCCATTTCTGAAAGGTTTTATTAGTTGGAGGAAGGCAGAGGGTGTTGGTGCAGCTCTGCTTCTTAGCCTGGGCCTGGCCTCGGGCACAGGGGCAGGAAGAAGGCCTGAGAGGCAGGGAAGGAGCATCCCTGGGGCCTCTTGGCCTTGGGAGCTGGGCTGCCTGCTGCATGTGTCCAGTGGGAACTGGGGGCAGCGAGGGTTCCAGCGGGCCCACCGTGTCTTGTGCCACATTCTGGCAGGCTGCTCGGCACCCAACACGGGCCCCATTTTTAATCAGCCTCTTTCACCCGCACAAGCCAAGAAAAAGCTGTAAAGTCAGAAGAACGCTGGCATCTGTTCCCTGCCTCAGAACAGAGCAGACATTGTCCTGGCCTTCCAGTCCTCTGCGGCCCTCATTCTTGTCGACCACACAACTGGTTCCAATCAGTTTCCAGAGGCTCTCTGTGGTGTTTTAGGATGTTTGCTTGTGCATTCTCGGGTCAGTGACCCTCCAACCTGAAAAGTCACCTTCCCACCCACCCTCCCCGCTGACACAGAAGAGAAGATCAGGTGTGAACTGGGCCTGTGTGTATGTGTGTGTGTGTGCGTGTGCACCACCCTGCTCAAGGAGACGCCCAGGAGAGGCTGTGGAACTGCTGGCCTGTTTGAGGAATGTGCACGTGGATGCTTCTCTCCTTGGAATGTGGGAAACACAGTTCAGGGCCTGCAAGACCCCCTCAGCTCTCAGGTGACCCTTATTAGTTAAAGGGACCACGCCCACCTTTCCACCTTGTTCCCAGGGCCTTGGACCGTTCCTGTCTGAACCCTTTGTGGGGCTAACAATGGCTATGTCATTCATCCTCTGCTGAGGACACAGGGCCTCACTGTTGTCAAGGAATTGGAACATTTTCCTCCTTCATCAGAGAGTGTCGAATCTAGAAGTTTTTTTTGCCAGGCTACCAGGGAGCAGATTAGCAAGGTCGAATGGGTGAGCATTTCCTCACTGCCAAATGAAATTGGATTTGTTGTTAGAGCAGCAACTTGGACTTGGAAAATAAGTCCTGCAACAGGGGACTGGCCTCCCTACCCCCACACAGTAGAAAGCGCCATCTGTGCCAGAACCCAGACCCTCTCAGTGCCCCGTTTCCAGACTTCAAGTCTGATCTGCTTCTCCTGAGCAGTGGAAATGAATCTGGAGGGCCCCTCGTGTGGGACAGGCATACTGCGACTTGCTGAAGGCCGACTGGTTGCCAGGCACCCTGTTAAAGACCCTGTGTTAACGTCTTTTTCTTGTCTTTAAGGCACTTCCTTTTGTTTTGGGGAAAGGAACTGTAAACTCTGATTTCCCATGGTGTGTTCAGCCAGGAGGGTAACTGCAGGGTTATAGAGGTTCTGGTTTCCTTCCCCTTCCTCTCCCTCCCATCTTCATCATCAGCCCCACTGCTCTGGCTTGGATAACTGAGGCTCTCAGATGTATTTGGAGGTGTCAGGCAAATGTACCCATGACCCCCAGGGTTGAGACTGTGTGAGGGGAGAAAGGCTTGAATTCTTCACTGCATCTGTCACAGGTGGGCCTCTGGACTAGATACTGAGGCAGGTTGGGTGCAAGACTTTTGGGTGATGAATACTTTTGAAAGGAAGCAGAGGAAATGGGATGGGTAGAGGAAGAAGGTGAACTTCCAATGTGGCCTGGTAGAGCCTGGGCCAGTCTGACGGGGTGCTTGGGGTGAGGACTGTGGTCAAAATGTCCGTCAGTCGGCCTAAATGCCCAGTACTTATACCCAAGCCCCCAGGAAGGCTGGCTTGCCTGGGCGGCTCTCTGAAGCTGGGACAGACTCCCCACTGCTGTGGACTGGAGCACAGTTTTATTCTAGATCAGAATTTCCCAGCTCTAGGACCCTGGGAGTTATGAAGGTGAGAAATAAGGGGCCATGAGTGGTTTCAAAATTCAAAACATGCGTCTTTGTAACTGAAATGAAGCTATAACCAAAAGGTGTCTTTGCCTTGGTCAGACCTGATGAACCGATGCCAGCAGTGTTGCAGTGCACAACAGCAGACGTGTCGAGGGTGGGGCTAGGGGCCAGTCACTCACCACTTAACCACTCTCCCTTGACCAGACTCTAGTCAGGCTCCCCTGAGCACTTTTTCCATGAGGCCTCATCCTTCGGCATGTCCTCAGGAGCCCAATTTTAGCACGAAGTCTGCTTAGTCAGTTTAGCCAGAATCCCCCACTTTTGATATCTGACCACCCTCAACATACAACACAGCGCCTCCTTCCCACTCTCCCTTGGTGGTGTCTGACCACCTGGCCTGCCTTCAGCATGAATCCTGTTGGTCAGCTTAGCCATATTCACCCTCATCCCTGGTGTTTCCTACTATTAATTTTCCATCCACTGACACTAGCTATTAAGTTCTCATTTTTCCTTGTTGAATTGAGTTGAACCCAATCTCTCTTTTTTCCTGCAGTGTCTCACTGGGCCCTACTCCTATTGCAATATGTGTTAGTCACTCAGTCGTGTCCGGCTCTTTGCGACCCCACAGACTGTAGCCCACCAGACTTCTCTGTCCATGGAATTCTCCAGGCAAGAATACTGGAGTGGATTGCCATTCCCTTCTCCAGAGAAACTTCCCAACCCAGGGATCGAGCCCTGGTCTCCTGCATCACAGGCAGATTCTTTACCATTTGAGCTACAGAGAAGTCTTGAATAAAGGCAACCTTACCACTTTGACAGGGTGGCTCAGTGGAAAAGAATCTGCCTGCTAATCAGCATATGTGGGTTTGCTCCTTGGGTCAGAAAGATCCCCTGGAGAAGGAAATGGCCACGCACTCCAGTATTCTTGCCTGGGAAATCCCATGGACAGAGGAGCCTGGTGGGCTACAGTCCATGGGGTTGCAAAGAGTCAGACTGACTTAGTGACTAAACAGCAATAGCACCACTTTAATAAGGGTCCTGGGTAATTTTTTTTTTTTTTTAGTATTATCATCACTGCCATCATCCTCACCATAATGGGAAGATGAATTAGACACCTTCTGTGTACAGAGGTAGAACTATGCCAAGGAGGGCTGAACTCACAGCTCACTTTGACAAAGAGTTGTCTGACAGTTACCAGTGTCAATAGCCATTCATTCTGATTCCCTGAAATGCCTTGAGTAGCTGGGCAGATGACAGAAATGATTGGTGTTTGGGGATGTAAGGAAATATGGCATGGTGAGCTATGATGAACTGCCTGAAGATGATAAAACCTAAAGTTTTACCAAAAAAAGAGATGACCAACAAAACCCACGTGAGGGGTGAGTCCATCCCAAGGGTCTCTAGTTTGCATCCTCTGGCACAGAGGGTTGTTTCCTTTAGATTCAATGAGTTTCCCAATTCTGGACAAGGAAACACAGATGGCCATTTGTCAGGGATCGGGGAGGCCATGGGCTGCAGTGGAAAGGTGGCAGCTTTGGAGTCAGAAGGTTTGGGTGAGTCCCAGGGTGCAGCACTGGGTATGTCGGTCAGTCAGCGTCTCTGAGAAACAGCGGCCAAGTTAGTCCATGCCTCACCTCTCTCAGCCATCCCAGAGGAGGAGGAGGGCACTCAGCTCCGTGCCCAGCACTCAGGAGGTGCTCTGGGGAGGTTTACTGTGACCCTGACTGGTTTAGGGGATTAATGGCTGAGACAGATGGAGGTCTCCTCATACAATAGCACACACAGACACTTGCACAGCCTGCACTCACATTCACTCTCTCTTGCACACATACCACTTTCAATTCCACAGCTCCTGTCACCTGCCCAATCCCAGAAACACCCGCAGACCATCTTTACATGCATTCCTGGGAGATCATTTCCTTCCTCCTCCAGAAGACGCCTCATGATATCAGTTAAGAAGAATGAACTCAACCCAGAGGCTCTCGGGGGGCTAAACTTTGACCCAGGGCCTGCTGGCTCTGGGCTTTCTGAGTAAGCAGGCCCACCCCAGCATACCTTGCCCCAGGCCACCCAGTCTTTCCCTCCCCTGCAGGAAGCCTGTGTGTGGGCTCCCTCCCTTCGGCTGCCCAAATGGGGAGGCTCCTCCCCAACACTTTAACCCTTTCTTGTAATGGAAGAAGCAGTGTCTTTCCTGGTCTACAGCTGTGGCCGACCCCAACCTCCCTCCTGGGGCTGGGTAAGAGGCCAAATTCTCTAGCTCTGCAGGAAATGGGCTGCTGTGCGCACAGTAAGCTTGAGTGGTGCATGTAAGCCGTCAGTAGATGCCAGCTGAATAGATGCTTCCCCTAAGGGGCAGGCTGTCCACCTCTGGACCTCCCAACATCCCGGACATGCAGTGGCCATCTACTGATTTCATCTACTCCACACTCATCTCCCCTTTGTTTCCCTTAAGGAATCACCTTCCCTCTACTCCCCGCTCACTTGACTGTTCGAGCATGGCACCTGGGCTCAGTAGCGAGAACACTCTACCCTTTCTGACCTCAGTGACTGATTGGAAGATGCCCTCTGACCTGGTGGGTAGAGCCTTCCAGGAGTCTTCTGGAACACAGCCAAAGAGACATTCCCTTTGCCCTTGGGATTGCCAAGCTGTGAGGGTTTGGGCGTGAGGCTGCCTGAAGCTCCTTGCCATCCCTGTGGGAGAACCTACCCCAAATGAAACCCTGGAGCAAGGAAAACAGCAGAGGGAAGTAGGGAGAGCGGGAGTGGAGACACTGTGTTGACCTTATAGTCCACATTAACAACAGCACAGACTGTCTAGTTGGGAGAAGCAAATAATTCCTTGATTGGAATGAACGAGCTGGACATGGGCCTTATTTAACTGTAAGAACCTTGATTAATACAGGTCACAGGTTGAGGGGTACATACAAATCTACTTAAAATTGCTTAGAAGCAGATTTAAAACCAGAAGTTTATAATGATAGCAGTAATGGTCACAGTAGTTAGCATTCACTGAGGGCTTTACTGTATGCCAGAAATTAAACAAAGGGTTTTAAATAGTTTTCCTGAATCAGTCCTTAGAGATATCCCGTTCTATGCACACTATTCCCATCTCTATCATCACCATCACCATCACCCTCATAATCAGCATCCTCATCGCCATCCCCACCCACCTCATCGCCACCATCAGCTCCATGATTCAGATTTGGCATACACCCAGAAGCATGCATTCTCTTTCAGCCCTCTGCTCCTTTGCTCTGACAGCCTCCTTAGCCTGGTGACCTCCCTTCATGTGGGACGTAACAGAGGGAGTGTGTCTGGACTGGGGCTCTAGGGTTAGGCTGCCTGAGTTCATATATTAGGCGTTAGCTGTGTCCCGTGGGCAGGTGGTTTAGCCTCCAGGTCTTGGTGTACCTTGTCTATATGATGGGAATGATAAGAGGATTCTACTCCAAGTGTAGACATTGACTTTCATATTTTTGAAGTTAAGTGTGCACAGCTGTGCCTTTTCTTATTTCTCTATAATCAAACTTACCTCTTGAGATCCCGTGTCCACCAAGCTCTGGAAGATCCAACCTGCTGGTTCCAAGAAACCTGGTCATGCTGAGTTTAAGACTGTCATGGAGAGTCAGTTTTCCCCCGCCCCTTTCTTCCCTTTCCCAGCGAGATCTAAGTTCCTGCTGGGGTTTATGTGTCCTTCTAGCATTGAGGGGTGGGCACCTGGTCTGTGTGTCATTCTCTGTCCTTGTTGGCTTTTTGTAAATGTAACTGCTGAGGGATTTTGAGAATTAGATGACTGTCACATAATGAAAAATTAACCATCTTAAAGTATTACATTCAGTGGAATTTTGTCCATCCACTATTGTGCACTCATCACCTCTCTCTAGTTCTGAAATGTTTCTGTCGCCCCAGCAGACCCAGGACCTTTAAGCAGTCACTTCCTGTTCCCTCCTCTGCCCAAGCTCTGACAATCACTACTCTGCTTTCTGTGTCTGTGGATTTCTCTCTTCTGAACAGTTTAAGGAATGGAATCACACTGCTATTTGTGATGGGCTTCTGTCAGCATAATATTTTCGAGTCTCATCCACATAGTAGCATGTGTCAGTACTTCATTCCTTTTTATGACTGATTATTATTCTGTTGTGTGGATGAATTTTATGTATCCATTCTGGTAATGGACATTTGGGCTGTTGCCACCTTTTAGCTGTTGTGAATAAGGCTGCCATGAACATTTCTGAACAACTTTTTGTTTCAGTTCTTTTTGGGTATAGATCTAGGACTGAATTACTGATTATGTGGTACTTCTATGTTTAACTTTCTGAAGGACTGCCAAGTGTTTTCCACAGTAACTGAATCATTTTACATTCCCACCAGTAATGCATAAGGGTTCCAATTTCTCCACATCTGCTGAGGTCCTTTTCCATGTTCTGTTTGTAACCATTTAAAATCCACGTATCTGTGCTCAGCTGATTTCCTTAAACCTTGTTGAGTTCATGGTCTCCTCAGGCTGCTAAGTACGGTTGTGTAAGTTGTGCACTGCTCAATTCAAGGCACTACTCACATAGTAGTCATTGTAGATTTGTATATTTATTGTGTCAGTTTTGCAGACAATGGGAGCAGAGTATCTTGGGGAAGGGGTGTCTTTTTCACATTTGCACAGGGTGCCATCTGGGGCTAGCTGTGGCACTGTGCAGCTGAGCCCTTTCCAGCCCCACTGACCTCTTCCCCACTCTTGCAGCTGCTGGCCTGAAGACTGCATCTTTAACCACAGCTCCATCTTGCTGTTCCAATATGCCCATGCTAATGACTGTCATAGCACATCTCTACCCCACCCCATATCTCCCCTAGCATGTGGTTTACTGTTGCTGTTCAGCTGCTGAATCGTGTTTGACTCTGTGACCCCACATACCAGGCTTACCCTGTCCTTTACTATCTCCCAGAGTTTGCTCAAACTCACATCTAACCATCTCATCCCCTGCTGTCCCCTTCTCCTCTTGCCTTCAATCTTTCCCAGCATCAGGGTCTTTCCCAATGAGTCAGCTCTTTGCATCAAGCGGCCAAAGTATTGGAGCTTCAGCTTCAGCATCAGTCTTTCCAACGAATATTCAAGGTCTGTTTCCTTTAGGATTAACTGGTTTGATCTCCTTGCAGTCCAGGGGACTCTAAAGAGTCTTCTCCAACACCACAGTTTGAAAGCATCAGTTCTTCAACACTCAGCCTTCTTTATTGTCCACCTCTTACATCTGTACATGGCTACTGGGAAAACCATAGCTTTGACTATGTGGAGCTTTGTTGGCAAAGTAATCACTCTGCTTTTAAATACACTGTTCTAGGTTTGTCATAGCTTTTCTCACAAGAAGCAAGCATCTTTTAATTTCATGGCTGCAGTCACTGTCTGCAGTGATTTTGAAAATCTGTCACTGTTTTCACCTTTCCCCCATCTATTTGCCATGAAGTCATGGGACTAGATGCCATGATCTTAGTTTTTTGAATGTTGAGTTTTAAGCCGGCTTGGTTCATAGCTCTGATTAAAAGTTCAGGACAAGATTTCATTCCCATGGATTTGCTTAAAGGAGAAATGCTCTTAAAACCTCTTTAGCCTCTCTCTGATTCCCCTCAGTCAGCAAGGGGAGACCATGCATCCCTGGGGAACTGGCACATTCTCCAACATGATCTGATTTGACTGTCTCAGCAAGCTTGCAAGCAGGAAAGGACTTCTGTACCCACTTTGCAGTCTAGAAAGTGAAATGACTAGCTCAAAGCCTCTCAGCAAGGACTGCTGATCACAAGTATTGTTTGTTGAGTGCCTGCTGATGGCTAACACTATTGTAAGGATTGGTCTTTATGTAGCTATTTACGTAGTATTATCCCCATTTCACTGATGAGGAAATTTGAGGCCCTGCAGGTGGGTGGTGTCCCTGTCAGTGGTGGTGGTGGTGGTGGGGGGTCTGACTGCTGTAAAGTGCAGACTCTGCTCTCCTAACTTGAATGTCAGCTGATGGGCCACTCTTGGGAGGATGGGGTGTTGAGACACCATGGAGAAGTTCAGTTTTATTTTAGGTGCTAAGCTTAGCATCCAAATGTAACTTGAACTCCAGCGTGGAGCCTGGGCTGGGTTCCCGTTTTGAAAGAACTTTGAAAGTTGATTCCTAAATGTTTGGTGAACATAACTGACAAGGAGGGGAAGATGCATCTGGTCTGGCTAATAAGCTGGGATTCTTACTGGCTCTGAATTCTGTGGCAGTATTATATATTTTTATTTCCTAGCAAAATTGTACTCTGGCAAGCTGGCAAAGTGCAGCATTCCAAATCTTATGATTTGAGGCTTTTTACACAAAACTCCAGCTCTTGGTTTCCTAGGGAGCACACGAGTGGGTATATCTGAGGTCTACTTAGTGATACCCACCAACTCTTGAGGTGCAGACTGCTTGCTCACACAGGCTTCCCCAACCCCAAAGCAACCCTGGGAGTTGGGGAAGCATCGCTCATCCAACCGAAGTACAGTGTGCGTGTCCTGTGTGCGGGTCCTGGTGTATAGAGTGGCACTGAGGTGGCCAGGATCCTGCCTTCGTGGTGCTTGCATTCTCATCCGGAAGAGACGACGGTCTAGAGAGGACAGAGACAATCCCAGTGGTGGCACCTGCCTGGTGAAATTCAACAGGATGCTGTGATACAAAGTGGCTGGGGTGGGAGTTTACTTTGGATGGTAAGGTGCCTCTGAGGAGGTGGCATTTGGAAGACTTCTGGGACAGGAAGGAAACAGTTGTGAGAGCCTGGGAAGAGCATCCCCTGGAAGAGGGAACAGAATGCGTGAATCACTGTGACATGGGAAAGAGCTTGTCCTGTTACCCCCATTTTACAGATGAGGACACCAAGGCTCAGAGGGGTGAGGTGGTAAGGTCCAGGCTTGGACTTAGGTTTTCTGTTTCCAATTCAGGCATTCTGTGCGACCTCAGGCTGCCTTGCTGGTGGTCTAGACTATGGTTCTGTGGTCCAGATGCAGCCCTACCTGAAGGCCTGAGTCTCATGGGGATTATAGACCTCTCCTCAGAGGGCTTCAGAGAAGGGAGGAGACATGTGGTCAGAAGTGGCATTCTTTCTTAAAGACTAGGGACAAAAACTACTGAGGGTGTTTGTACACGAACAGTTTTCATCTCATTGCATGAACTTGTGTTGTCCCCTGGGCGCTGGGGACACTCTCCAATCAGGGTAAAGGGAGCAGTTGCTTCCAATTCAACCTCCTTTTCTTTTTCTGGACACTCAAACAGAGGCATCGCCCAGTGGTTGTTTGCACATACACAGGGATGGAAGTTTTGGCTCTGACAGTGATGGGGAGGGGCCAGGAATGCAGATGTTTTGCAGTGCGTGTGGTCAGTCTGCACGTGGAGAACCCTCCTACGCCGTGGCGGGCTGAGGAGAATCAGTGCATGGGGGCTCACCCCAGGGTCTGTCTCTGAAGCACGTTTGCTGCAGACTTGGAGGCTCACAACCACCTTGGGGTTAACAGTGCCCTGGCTGAGAGCTCACCATCGCGGGAGGGAGCGCAGCCCTGAGACCTCTGGTCAGGCTCAAATTTCCCATTTCTGGTAGAACTTCCCCCTCGCTGGCTTTGCTTAGATTTCTCCTCCATGCTGTTAAGAGTCCTCGGGCTGTATAATTATTACCTCATTCTAGGTTCAGGACTAAATGGGCTGAGTGGGAGAATCATGGTTATGCGAGTTCCAGCAAATGTGAATTTTCTCCATTTCACGTGGGGAAGTTCTGTCCCTTTTCCCTGGACACCAGCCAGTGCAGAGCCAGGATCCTACTGCTCTGATTGAAGTCATGTGGTTTGGGAGATATTTTTCTTCATTAGCACAGAGCTCAAACACTCATCACTCCTTTATACCTTTTTAAAGTTAACATACATTAAAACTGACTTTCTCTTCCTTGTATGGTCCTATGAGTATTAACACACGTGTAGATTTGTGTCATCATCATCTCCATTGAGATACAGGGCAGCTGTACCACTCCAAAAATCTCCCTCATGTACCCCTGCATGAGGTACATTCTCCTCTCATCACTGGACCCTGGAGACTCCCAGTCAGAGCCCAGCACGATATTGCTGTCTTCTCCAGAGAGTCATGTCAATGCAATCAGAGACCAGAACCTTGGAGCCTGGCTTCCTTCACTCAGCACAATGCCTTTGAGATCCAGCCAAGCTGTTGCATGCATCAGCAGCTTCTCTTTTTTCTTTCTGAGTAGTATTCCTTTATTGGATGGACCAAGATTTGTTTATCATTTGCCAGTTGAAGAACTTTTGAATTGTTTCCAGATTCTGGTGATTATGAATGAAGCTGCCATCAACATTAGTGTGCAGGTTTTTGTATAAACATGTCTTTGTTTCTGTTGGGTAAATACCAGGAATGAGATGGCGGGATCATGTGGTAGCTGTGTGTTTAAGTTTTTAATTAACTGCCAAACTGCTTTCCAGAGTGCATGCATCGCTGTACAGTCCCACCAGCAATGGATGAGAGTTCCCATTTTCCTGTGACTTCAACAGCACTTGGCATTGTGAGTATTTTTAACTATTTTAGTGAATGTGTAGTGGTATCTCATTATGATTTGATTTGCATTCCACTAATGGCGAATTGTATTAAACTTCTTGTCATGTGTTTATTTGTCATATACATACCCTCTTTGGCTAAGTATCAGTTAAAACTTTTCATTCATTTTTTAATTGGGTTGTTTGTTTTCTGTCTGTTGAGTTAAAAAAATCTGAGTATAATTGACAACAAGAAACTGCATGCATTTAAATCACAGAAGCTGATGTTTTGACATAATGTATCCAACTATGAAACCTTCACCAAACTCTAAATAATGAAAATGTCATTGATAATTCCTCTCCCCTAAAGTTTCCTAGGATCCTTTGTGATTCCTTTACCCTCCCCTTACCTATTCTCAGAAGCTCCTGATCTGCTTTCTGTCACATGGCAGTATGAATTTCCTAGAGTTGTTTTAATGTATTTGTTTTTGACTGTTTTACTTCACTCAGCATGATTATCTCAAGATTGGTGCATGTTGTAGCATGCATCAGTAATTCTTTTTTAACACTGAGTACTCTTGCCTGGAAAATCCCATGGACTGAGGAGCCTGGTGGGCTGCAGGCCATGGGGACGCTGAGGGTCGGACACGACTGAGCGACTTCACTTTTACTTTTCACTTTCATGCATTGGAGAGGGAAATGGCAACCCACTCCAGTGTTCTTGCCTGGAGAATCCCAGGGACGGGGGAGCCTGGTGAGCTGCCATCTATGGGGTCGCACAGAGTCAGACACGACTGAAGCGACTTAGCAGCAGCAGCGGCAGTATTCCAGTGTAGCCAGTGAGTAGCATCACTGACTCAATGGACACGAGTTTGAGCAAACTCTGGGAGATGGTGAAGGACAGGGTGCCTGGTGTGCTGCAGTCCATGGCTTTTCAGAGTTGACTACAGCTTAGCAACTGAATAACAACAGTATTCCAGTGTATGATTGTACTACAGTTTTCCCCTTCACCTACTGATGAATATTGCGGAGGGCGCTCCGCAGAAAGAGAGAGGCAGTGGAACTTCCCTCAGCAGAGCTGAGGGGTCCCGAGGAAAAGTGAGCCTGCTGTCCGCCAACCCAGCCCCCCGGGGAGCGAGAGACAATCAGACGCGACAGGGGTTCTGTCTAAGCAGTTCTGCTTTATTATCGTAAGCTCTTGGTTTATATAGGCAAGCAGGGGGGTTTTGCGAGGGACTTTCCATAGTTCTACCAATCAAGTTAAACGTCAGATTACCACGTGCTTACATCATGACAGGGGTCTATGGTGATCACGTGTTGTCCACGTGCACGGAAATCAAGAGAGCCAATCAAAAGTTTTGACAAACAACTTAAGCCGTGCCCTCATCTCTTCCTCCAGGCACCATCTTAGCTCTAAACCGTAAAGCTAGCCCTTCTTTTTAAGGTTTCCCATTTAGGGCCCCACATCTCCCCCTTTTTTATTTTATTTAAGCCCTTGAGACATTTGTATTGATGTTCTGTAGAGCAAGGCGTAAAGCTGTAGGCGGCCAACCTCCAGCCTCGACAGCCCCTCTCGCGGCTGTGCCTGTCTTAGGTTGCCCTCCTCTGAGGGTCTTACCCGTCATTGGCTATCCAGCCACCTCTTGGGGGCTAGGCGGAATCTCTCTAGATGATGGGCATCTAGAACTCTTTTATTTATATGTCTCGGTTAATCTCTTGCAGGGCGAAATTAATCCAGGGGTTTTGTGGGTGCCAAACGTGGGGCTCTTCCTCCATGACCTGGGCAAGCATAACTATTTTTTGTTGTAAGCATATATTGCGGGCTGTGAGGTTTTTTACCTTTAACACTATAACAAGCAGAACAACAAAAACAATCAGATAGAAGGTATTTTTAAACCAGGTAAATGGACTTTGTATCCAGTCCCATAAATCTGTTGCTCCCCTTTTTACTTGTTCCCAAAATGTCTGGAGTACAATTTGATTCACCTTAGACACATTTAGATTTAAGATGATGTTTGTTAACACATCTTGATTATTCCAAAATGTTAAATCCCATGTTTTCATATTGTTCGAAAGATTTTGTGCCTTTTTTAACGTTTCACTAAGAACCGGAAAAGCCATAAGACAGAAATTATGATATCTAACATCACAATTTAACCTTGTTAAGACAGTCAAAGTCTCTAGTGCTCTTGTGTAAAAGTCCAACTGTTGTTGAAGTCCCATTATAGCTGATCGAAGGTGTTCAAATTGTGTTGATGTTGCCTGGCACCCTTGAGAGGATATGGAAGATATGTTGTTCACAACTTCTATCATTTGTGCTTGTTGAATCCCCAGTACGGATCCCATCACAGTAGTACCTATAAGGGAGAGAAGGGACACTATCCCGACAATAATTAATCCAGCTGCTCAAGGCTTTCTATGAAATTCTGAAATAATATCAGTGGGCCCTTTCCAGATTACTTCACTAGTTTGATTGACTGGGACCCATATATATGGAGAAAGACCAAGAACCACAAAGGAGTCTTCTGTTGTGTTGTAATCTATACATTTAGTAACATTAATTGTTGCATTGGTGATTTGGCTAGGATTGAAAAGTCCAAAATAAGTGCCAGCCGGGAAGCAGGCCCTTCCCTCCCATGATTGCGAGGTTGTACTATTATATACATGCCATTGGTCTGTCGGACTTTCCATGGCCCCTCTTGTGCAATTGGGCTTGGGATTGGGAAAGGCCTGAGTATCATTGGTTGTCTTATTTGTTTTCATCACCAGAAAAATAGGTCTCCAATCTATTGGGCCAGGCCCCAGGATAATAGGGGTGTCACCCTCCGCTGCTGAGACACAAAGGTCCCACCCAGACTGGTTGTTTGTTGACTTCCAGTATTGATCAGCATATCCAAACCATGTCAAGGGAGCCCCTTCCGGGTAGCTCATGTTGGATGTAATGTTTGGATAGGTTAGAGGCCATGGCCTTTCACCCCTACGAAAAAGAACCTTAGAAGCCACTTCTTAGTTTCCCCCTTGCAGAGCTGTTTCATGGGACGTCTGACTCCAGCTCAAGAGTTTCAATGACCATAGGCGGCACAAATCTGATACTGCTCCATAGCTTTGAACAGTTTTTAACATCACCTCTTGACCAGCACACCTGTGTAGGGAGGATATTTGTAAGATTTACCCCATCTGAGATGCCTTGACAATTTTACTCTCAGGCTCAGGGCATGGTCTCCCTCCTTGATAAAGATTGTTAGGACAGTGGAAGGCTTGTGTTATGGTGTCCCAGCCCAGGGAGCCAACCGTGTAACGGTCTCCCAGACCTTAGTAGCCTGATTATCTGAAACTTCAAGTCCCCTACTCTTGAGCATATATCTCAGCACCTTTAGCACAGGCTCATCAGACTTACCAATGTTATTTCCCATGTTGCCAAGAAGAATAGAAAGAAAAGTCACTGAGGACGACCACCAAAATTCCTACCAGGAACGGTGGCTGCCAGAAAGTTGGGCGTATGGTATGCTTTTGGAACTGTTTATGTGCCTGCGTCATTGCACGGAAGTTTTCTTGCTGGGAGTGGGCACCCTAGAGGTTTGTAGCCTGTTCCGTGACCCCCTTATCCTGTCACGGGAGTCTTTAAGTGGCAGGCGCCCTAATGGCCTTTAAGTGCCTGACCTGTGCCCACAGGGAAGTTTCTAGGCCACGTCCTCAGTTAAGAATGTTTAAAGGAGAGTTTCACCCGGTCGGGCTCTAGTTACTGAGGCTCACTTGTTGCAGGGCCTTCAGTGTCCGCCAGAGTGTAGCCCTAGCCGGGACTCATCAATTACCTCCTCAACCGTTCACCCATTCACTGAAACTCTCATAGAAATCAGGAGAATGAAAGTAAAGGAGGAACAACAGCAAAGGAAGGAAAGCGTGTCAAGAATTGAGACAAAGTCACTTCCCCCGTTCGGTGTCGGTGGGGGGGCTCACCTTGTCCGTCCGCTTGTCCTCAGGTGATACTCCTCTGAAGGGGAGCGCCGTGCTGCGACCAGCCTAGGATCCCTCGTCGCTCCTTCTTTCAGAGCCGCACGGTGTCACCACCTCCGTCCGTCCGCTTCGAGCCCCATGTTGGGCGCCAGTTTCTGCGGGGGGCGCTCCTCAGAAAGAGAGAGGCAGTGGAACTTCCCTCAGCAGAGCTGAGGGGTCCCGAGGAAAAGTGAGCCTGCTGTCCGCCAACCCAGCCCCTCGGCGAGGGAGAGAAATCAGACGCGACAGGGGTTCTGTCTAAGCAGTTCTGCTTTATTATCGTAAGCTCTTGGTTTATATAGGCAAGCAGGGGGGTTTTGCGAGGGACTTTCCATAGTTCTACCAATCAAGTTAAACGTCAGATTACCACGTGCTTACATCATGACAGGGGTCTATGGTGATCACGTGTTGTCCACGTGCACGGAAATCAAGAGAGCCAATCAAAAGTTTTGACAAACAACTTAAGCCGTGCCCTCATCTCTTCCTCCAGGCACCATCTTAGCTCTAAACTGCAAAGCTAGCCCTTCTTTTTAAGGTTTCCCATTTAGGGCCCCACAGAATATGTGTTGTTTCCAGCTGGAGGCTATTACCAATAAAGTTGCTTAACATTTTTGTATATGTCTTTGCATGAACACGTGTCTTCCTCTCTCTCAGGTAAATACCTGGGAGTATGGTTGGGTCATATAGTAGGTGAATGTTTATATTTTTGAGAAAGTGCCAGACTGTTCAACTGCATTATTTTACATTCCTACCAGCAGTGTAGGAGAGTTCCAGTTTCTCCATGTTCTTACCAATACTTGGTCTGGTTAGACCTTATTTTAGACATGCTGTGAATAGGGAGAGTTTTATTTCTTTCTTTCCGATTTGTGTCTTTTTAAACGTTGAAGTATAGTTGACTTGCATTGTGTTAGTTTCAGGTGTGCAGCAAAGTGATTATATATATATATAGGTTATTACATCACTTCATGGGAAATAGATGGGGAAACAGTGGACACAGTGTCAGACTTTATTTTGGGGGGCTCCAAAATCACTGCAGATGGTGACTGCAGCCATGAAATCAAAAGATGCTTACTCCTTGGAAGAAAAGTTATGACCAACCTAGATAGCATATTCAAAAGCAGAGACATTACTTTGCGGACTAAGGTCTGTCTAGTCAGGGCTATGGTTTTTCCTGTGGTCATGTATGGATGTGGGAGTTGGACTGTGAAGAAAGCTGAGCCCCAAAGAATTGATGCTTTTGAACTGTGGTGTTGGAGAAGACTCTTGAGAGTCCCTTGGACTGCAAGGAGATCCAACCAGTCCATTCTGAAGGAGATCAGCCCTGGGATTTCTTTGGAAGGAATGATGCTAAAGCTGAAACTCCAATACTTTGGCCACCTCATGCGAAGAGTTGACTCACTGGAAAAGACTGTGATGCTGGGAGGAATTGGGGGCAGGAGAAGAAGGGGACGACCGAGGATGAGATGGCTGGATGGCATCACTGACTCGATGGACGTGAGTCTGAGTGAACTCCAGGAGTTGGTGATGGACAGGGAGGCCAGGTGTGCTGTGATTTATGGGGTCGCAAAGAGTCAGACACGACTGAGCGACTGAACTGAACTGAGGTTATTACAAAATATGGAGTATAGTTGCCTGTGCTAAACAGTAGCTCTTTTTTGGTTATCTGTTTTGTATATAGTAGTGTGTTAATCCTAAACTCCTAATTTATTCCCTTCTTTCCCCTTTGGTAACCATAAGTTTGTTTTCTATGTCTGTGGGTCTATTTCTGTTTTGTAAATAAGTTCATTGTATCATTTTTTTAGATTCCACATATGAGCAATATCATATCGTATTTGTCTTTCTCTATCTGGCTTACTTCACTTAGAATGATAATCTCTAGGTCCATCCATTGCTGCAAATGGCACTATTTCATTTGTTTTTATGGCTGAGTAATATTCCATTATGTATATAATATATACATTATACACGCACACAGACACATTTTCTTTATCCATTCATCTGTCGGTGAACATTTAGGCTGTTTCCATGTCTTGGCTGTTGTAAATAGTGCTGCATGAACATTGTGGGTGCGTGTATCTTTTCAAATTATAGTTTTATCTGGATATATGCCCAGGAGTGGGATTGCTGGATCTTATAGTAACTCTGTTTTTAGTTTTTTAAGGAACCTCCATACTGTTCTGATAGTGACTGCACCAACTTACATTCCCACCAGCAATGCAGAAGAGTTCCTTTTTCTCTACCCAATTTGTATGTCTTTTGTTTCTTTGTCTTTACTCACTCCAGGGTGATGTTTAGCATGAGTGTTGAGAGTAGATATTCTTGCCTAAATCCCAATCTTAGGAGAACAGTGTTTAATCTTTCATCATCATAAGTATAATGTTGACTGTGGGGATTTTTTTTCTTTTTTGGTAGATTCTTTATTAGATTGAGGAAGTTCTCTTGTATTTATAGTTTTTAAAAATCATAGATAGATATTGGATTTTGTCAAATGATTTGTATTTATCAATTCACATGTCATATTGGTTTTCTTCAGACTGTTACTATGATAGACCATATTGATGAATTTTTGAATAGCAAACCAGCCTCACATTCCTTGGGTAAATTATACTAGGTTGTGGTGTATCATTCCTTCTATATATTGATGGATTCAATTTCCTAGTATTTTGTTAAGGACTTTTGTGCTTATGTTTTTGACAGACATTGGTCTGTAGCTCTTAAAAATTTCTAACGTGTACTCTCTTTGGTTTTGATAATCAGGGTAACACTCAGTTCAGTTTAGTTCAGTTCAGTCACTCAGTCATGTCCGACTCTTTGTGACTCCGCGAATCGCATCATGCCAGGCCTCCCTGTCCATCACCAACTCCTGGAGTTCACCCAAACTCATGTGCATTGAGTTGGTGATGCCGTCCAGCCATCTCATCCTCTGTCGTCCCCTTCCCCTCCTGGCCCCATCAGGATCTTTTCCAATGAGTCAACTCTTCACATGAGGTGGCCAAAGTATTGGAGTTTCAGCCTCAGCATCAGTCCTTCCAATGAACACCCAGGACTGGTCTCCTTTAGGATGGACTGGTTGCATCTCCTTGCAGTCCAAGAGACTCTCAAGAGTCTTCTCCAGCACCATAAAATTAATTGGTAAGCATGTCCTTCTTTCCTATTTTTTGGAAGAAATTGTATAGAATGATGTTATTTCTTCTTTAAATGCTTGGTATTAGAATTCATCAGTTTAACTATCTGGACCTGGAGATCTCTTTTTTGAAATATCTTAGAGTATGAATTCAAATTTTAAAAATGCTTATCAAACTATTCATATTATCTATTTCATCTTGTATGAATTTTGTTAGTTTCTAGTCTTTTTTTTTTTTGAAAATTTCCCACTTAATCTAAATTGTCAAATTTATTGGCATAGAGTTGTTCATAGTATTCCTTTATTGTACTGTTGATATTTGAGGGTCGTAAGAGGAGAGTAAAAAACTTGGCTTAAAGCTCAACATTCAGAAAACGAAGATCATGGCATCTAGTCCCATCACTTCATGGGAAATAGATGGGGAAACAGTGGAAACAGTGTCAGACTTTATTTTTTTGGGCTCCAAAATCACTGCAGATGGTGACTGCAGCCATGAAATGAAAAGACGCTTACTCCTTGGAAGAAAAGTTATGACCAACCTAGGTAGCATATTCAAAAGCAGAGACATTACTTTGCGGACTAAGGTCTGTCTAGTCAAGGCTATGGTTTTTCCAGTAGTCATGTATGGATGTGAGAGTTGGACTGTGAAGAAAGCTGAGTGCCAAAGAATTGATGCTTTTGAACTGTGGTGTTGGATAAGACTCTTGAGAGTCCCTTGGACTGCAAGGAGATCCAACCAGTCCATTCTGAAGGAGATCAACCCTGGGATTTCTTTGGAAGGAATGATGCTAAAGCTGAAGCTCCAGTACTTTGGGCACCTCATGCGAAGAGTTGACTCATTGGAAAGGACTGTGATGCTGGGAGGGACTGGGGGCAGGAGAAGAAGGGGACGACAGAGGATGAGATGGCTGGATGGCATCACTGACTCGATGGACGTGAGTCTGAGTGAACTCCAGGAGTTGGTGATGGACAGGGAGGCCTGGTGTGCTGCGATTCATGGGGTGGCAAAGAGTCGGACATGACTGAGCGACTGAACTGAACTGAACTGAATGATATGTTCTGGAGAAGGCAATGGCACCCCACTCCAGTACTCTTGCCTGGAAAATCCCATGGACGGAGGAGCCTGGTAGGCTGCAGTCCATGGGGTCGCTAAGAGTCAGACACGACTGAGCAACTTCACTTTCACTTTTCACTTTCATACATTGGAGAAGGAAATGGCAGCCTACTCCAGTGTTCTTGCTTGGAGAATCCCAGGGACGGGGGAGCCTGGTGGGCTGCTGTCTATGGGGTCTCACAGAGTCAGACACGACTGAAGTGACTTAGCACTAGCAGTAATGATATGTTCTCTTGTGTTCCTGGTATTAATAACTTGTGTCTTCTATTTTTATTTGTCATTCTTGCTAGAGTTTTATCAATTTTATTATTTTGAAGAACCAGCTTTTCATTTCATTGGCTTTCCTATAATTGTTTTTCAATTTTATTTATTTCTATTCTTTATTGTATATTTTCTTCTGTTTACTTTGGTTTATTTTACTCTTCTAGTTTCTAATAGTGGAAACTTTGATCATTGATTTGAGCCCTTCTTTAAAATAAGCATTTGATGATATAAATTCCTCTTTCATCAACTTTAGCTGGACTCCATAAGTTTTATGTCATAGTTTTGTTCTCATTCAGTTAAAGATATTTTCTAATTTTCCTTGAGAACTCCTTTATGGCTTATCAATTATTTAGATATGTTTTGTTTTTGGATATTTTCCTGTTATTATTCTGAAATTGATTTCTAGTTTAATTTCATTATTATCAGAGAACAGACTTTATATGATTTCAGTTCTTGTAAGCTTGATAAGAGTTGTTTCATGACCCAGGAAATGGTTGTTGATTTTTGTGTTCTGTGTGCACTTGAAAAGGATAGGGCATTTTGCTTTTGATGGTGCTTTATGAATTAGATCTAATTGCTTGGTGGTCAGTTCATCTACATCCTTGCTGATTTCTAGTCTGTTTGTTCCCTTGAACAAAGAGAGGAGTGTTGAGTTCCCCAACTGTAATTGTGGCTTTGTTTCTCCTTTTAGTTCTATAGGGTTTTGCTTCATTGTTTTCCTGTAAGTAATGGGTTGTTTTTTCTCTGGTTTCATTCAAGATTTTTTCTTTGTCTTTTGCTTTGATCCTTTTGATTATAATGTATCTAGAAATGAGTTTCTTTGGATTTCTCCTTTTGGGGGATTCACTGAGTTTCTTGAATCTGTAAGCAAATCTGAATTTGCTTTTTGACAAATTTGAGACACTTTCAGCTATTATTTTCTCAGATATTTTCCTACACTGCATTCTTTCTTTCTCCTTTCCTTCTGAAAATTTCAGGACATGAATGTTAGATCTTCTGGTATAGGTCCTGAATCCCTGTTCATTTTTTTCACCCTATTCTTAAAATTATTTTTTGGGTTGTTCACACTGAATAATTTCTATTAATCTATCTGTACACTCAATGATTCATTCCTCTGCTATCTCAATTTTGTTATTGAGCCCATCCAGTGAGCTTTAACATTTTTAATTTTAATTTATTTTAGCTTTAACATTTGGTTATTGTACTTTTGAGTTCTAAAATTTCAGTTTGGCTCTCCTTTATATCTTCTCTTTGTTTGCTGAGACTGCCTATCTTTCCATTCAGTTTAAGAGTGTTTGCCCTTACTTCTTGAAGCATTTTTTATAGTAGCTGCTTTAAGTCTTTCTGATCATCCTAAGATCTGTGTCCTATAGATATAGGGGTCTGGTCCTTTGATGGTAAAAGCTGAGATTTTCCTTTGGGGTATGTGTATGTGTGTGTGCGTGCACTAAATATGTAACTATCATCTGTATCTTGGACATTTAGAATATTGTATTATGAGGCTCTAGGTCTTGTTTAAATGCCATAGTGGACTTTGCTAGTTTTGGTTGATTGGGCAATCGACCTGTCCAGGCAGCAAGTTCCCACCAGTCTCCTATGAGCTGTGGTCCTGACTGCAGGCCAGTTTCCAAAACCTCTGCCATGCTGGTCAGAGCTGCCCCGCGTGTGCACCACCCAGTGGCCAGTCTTGGATCTGGATGATGGTTTATTCTGTGTTCAGTTCTCAAAGTCCTAGGCATGCTGTTCCGGGTCAGGCACATGCATGTGCACAGAGCTTGGGGGTGAGCCCAGGCACTTGGGTGCAGCTTTAAAGGGTCCCCTTTCCCACCTGCCCCCACTGTGTGGGCTCCTGAGTGATTTCTGGTTTCCTGGGCTCCCTGTGGGCCCTCACTCAGAGAACTGAGTGACTGAGTGACTTGAGTGACTCTGCTCTGCTGCGCATAGTTGATATCTATGCCTGTACTGTACAAAAAAGATCTTCACGACCCAGATAATCATGATGATGTGATCACTAATCCAGAGCCAGACATCTTGGAATGTGAAGTCAAGTGGGCCTTAGAAAGCATCACTACAAACAAAGCTAGTGGAGGTGATGAAATTCCAGTTGAGCTCTTTCAAATCCTGAAAGATGATGCTGTGAAAGTGCTGCACTCAATATGCCAGCAAATTTGGAAAACTCAGCAGTGGCCACAGGACTGGAAAAGGTCCGTTTTCATTCCAATCCCAAAGAAAGGCAATGCCAAAGAATGCTCAAACTACTGCACAACTGCACTCATCTCACATGCTAGTAAAGTAATGCTCAAAATTCTCCAAGCCAGGCTTCAGCAATACGTGAACTGTGAACTCCCTGATGTTCAAGCTGGTTTTAGAAAAGGCAGAGGAACCAGAGATCAAATTGTCAACATCTGTTGGATCATGGAAAAAGCAAGAGAGTTCCAGAAAAACATCTATTTCTGCTTTATTGACTATGCCAAAGGCTTTGACTGTGTGGATCACAATAAACTACGGAAAATTCTGAAAGAGATGGGAATACCAGACCACCTAACCTGCCTCTTGAGAAATCTGTATGCAGGTCAGGAAGCAACAGTTAGAACTGGACATGGAACAACAGACTGGTTCCAAATAGGAAAAGGAGTACGTCAAGGCTGTATATTGTCACCCTGCTTGTTTAACTTCTATGCAGAGTACATCACGAGAAATGTTGGACTGGAAGAAACACAAGCTGGAATCAAGATTGTTGGGAGAAATATCACTAACTTCAGATATGCAGATGACACCACCCTTATGGCAGAAAGTGAAGAGGAGCTAAAAAACCTCTTGATGAACGTGAAAGAGGAGAGCGAAAAAGGTGGCTTAAAGCTCAACATTCAGAAAACGAAGATCATGGCATACGGTCCCATCACTTCATGGGAAATAGATGGGGAAACAGTGGAAACAGTGTCAGACTTTATTTTTCTGCGCTCCAAAATCACTGCAGATGGTGACTGCAGCCATGAAATGAAAAGACACTCCTTGGAAGAAAAGTTATGACCAACCTAGATAGTATATTCAAAAGCAGAGACATTACTTTGCCAACTAAGGTCCATCTAGTCAAGGCTAAGGTTTTTCCTGTGGTCATGTATGGATGTGAGAGTTGGACTGTGAAGAAACCTGAGTGCCGAAGAATTGATGCTTTTGAACTGTGGTGATGGAGAAGACTCTTGAGAGTCCCTTGGTCTGCAAGGAGATCCAACCAGTCTATTCTGAAGGAGATCAACCCTGGGATTTCTTTGGAAGGAATGATGCTAAAGCTGAAGCTCCAGTACTTTGGGCACCTCATGCGAAGAGTTGACTCATTGGAAAAGACTCTGATGCTGGGAGGGATTGGGGGCAGGAGGAGAAGGGGACGACAGAGGATGAGATGGCTGGATGGCATCACGGACTCGATGGATGTGAGTCTGAGTGAACTCCAGGAGTTGGTGATGGACAGGGAGGCCTGGTGTGCTGCGATTCATAGGGTTGCAAAGAGTCGGACATGACTGAGCGACTGAACTGAACTGACCCAGTCTGGGTGGACAGAGAGGTGAATAGGGCCCAGGACCACAGCTTTTCTGATTAGTGAGGGAGGTTCTGCTCCCTCTCAAACAGGAGCTATGGCTCACTGCTGTGGCTGCTGTCATTACCTAAGCCCCGGGGATATATATCAGAACCTACAGGTTCTGTCCAAATTTTATCGCTGGACAAGATACTGAACAGCTTCATCCCCACAAAGGTCCCTCCTGTTGATCTTTGTAACCATGCTGACCTCCCTCCTGCTCCATCCTCTGCCCCTTCTCTCTACCCCCTGGCAACCACCAACCTGTTCTCCATTTCTAAATTCTGTCATTTCAGATGTAATCATTCAGAATGTGACCTTGGGGCTGACTCCTTTTCACACAGAAAAATTCCGTGGAGGTTCATGTAGGTGTTGTTCATTCCTTTCACTTGCTGAGTGGTATTCCACGGCGGGGACATACCACAGTTTGTCCATCCTCCAGTTTGAGGATGCCAGGGCTGGTTCTACCTTTTGGCTATTGCAAATAAAGCTGCTGTGGACATGCGTGGAAAGACTTGTACTGCAGCCTATTTGAATTCCTCTGGAATAAATGCCCAGGAGTACACAGACCTAAGTGGCAAATATTATCATTCTTTCCCCCTTATAGGTGAGCGAGCTGAGGTTAGGGAAGATGACCTGACCAAGAGCACTCAGTGAATAGATGGCAGCTCAGACTCGTGTCCTGGCTGTCTGATTGTGTGGCTGAACCTTTAGTGACCACTCATTGTCTCCCCCACACCTGTCTTAGCCCAGATTCAGCCTGAGGGGAAGCAGGAGATGCAGAGCCTCAACCATGAATGGTTTTAGCACCCCTCAGGGTCTTCCTCTCCATCTCAGCTCTGCTCATCACCCTGCATGCTTCTCTCATTCAGTTTGCAACTCAGAAACCCTTCCTCTGAGAAGCCTCCCTGATCATTCCAAGGACCACTAGACATGCAGAAAGTGGGGGTGCCGTTTCAGTTATGTCCATGGGGCTAATCGGCCCAACCTACTTATTTGTGGACCTGCCTTTGTCTCCCTTTCCTCATGAAATGGTGAGTTCTTTGAGGACTGGGTCTCCATTCACTGATGTGTCCCTGGTGCTTAGTGTAATTCCTGGCACACTGTTGGTGTTTAGTAACTGTGATTACAGGCAGACCTCATTTTACTGTGCTTAACTTTAATGTGCTTTGCAGGTAATGCATTTTTTACAAATTGAAAATTTGTGGCAACTTGACACCATACAGGTCTATGGGCACCATTGTTCCCGCAGTGTTTGCTCACTTCATGTCTCCATAATCACATTTTGTAAATCTCATGATAGTTCAAGCTTTTTCACTACTATCATATTTTGTTATAGTAATCTGTGATCAGTGATCACTGAGTTACCATGGCTAAAAGAATATGTCTTGCTAAAGGCTCAGAGGATGGTTAGCATTTTTTAGCAATAAAGTATTTTGTAATTAAGGTGTCCACATTTCAAAGACATAATGCTATTGCATATTTAATAGACTACAGTATAGTGTATACATCTTTTATATGCATGGGAAACCAAAAAATTTGTGTGACTCGCTTTCTTGTGATTGCTCTTTACTGCAGTCGTTTGGACCTGAACCTGCAGAATCTCTGAGGTGAGCCTGTAATGACTGACAGAGTGTTTAGAGAGATGAGTTTTGATGCTGTGAAGGCTGGATGGGTCGCTCTGGGGTTTCTGAGAGGGTTATTGCTGAGAATGAACTTTTAGTAAGGTGGATTCACGGATGAGGCTCAAGGCTCCCAGGAGCCCCTATTACTGTGTGCAAGAAGTGTGTGTTCCTTCTGGTTGGGCTGTCCTTTGCTGAAGTTGAATGCTGTGCAGTGTTTGTGAGTCCCCCATGGTCAATACCCTGCATTTTAACTCCGTCTCATCATTTTCAAGCCCCCCTTCTATTGTTCCATTTTCACCTCAAGGTTTTGAGAAGTAATTTTCTGTCAGAAATTGCACTAACTGAAGGCCCTTTGGCTTCCAAAGAGGCCCTTCTCTGTAGTAATTGAACCTGTAATTGGGCTTCATTTCCAGTGCACCATCCTCAGTCACATCTGTTGCTGATGGTCTTGGAGGGATTACAAACCAGGGGTCCCTCATTTGGATCTGAAAGGGGGCCCACAGCACAGGGTTGCTGTCAAGCTGTCAGGGCTTTGTCTCCAACTACAGAGCTGGGGAGGAAGCCTCCCTTTAAAAGACCAGTTTAATCAACAGAAATGAACAGGACAGGGCATGCCAGTTTGGTGGGAAGAGACAGGAGTTAGTGCTGGCCTCAGAGTTTGAGCAAGACTCTTGTTTGCAAGTTGGACAAACGTTCTGTGGTCAGAACAGGCCACACACTGCTGTAGTGAGAACCAGTCTTGAACAGCCGGGGACTGAGGATGGCAAGTGATGATTTCTTGCTGGTGCAGAGTTGACTGTGGGTGGAGATGGCTCCCAGGACAACTGCCCCCATCATGAAATTGTTCAGCGTCCAGGTTGCCTGGATCTAGAGGCACCTCCAGCTCAGCCTGTGCGTCCATGATGCCAGGAATGGGTGAGGGAGGGCAGAAGCGTGCAGGGGTGGAATGCCTCCACCCAAGAGGGGCAGTACCACTTTCACGCCCCTCTTCTTAGCTGACACAGGTCCTGAGGCCACACCTAATGTCAGTGCAATTCTGGCTGTCGGTTGGGAGCAGTGATGCTCATCTGTGAAGCTCTGCTGAATGCCAAGGTAGCTCACAGGTCTGGGTTCAGATCCAGGCTCTGCCCTGCCATTGGTTTAGTACTGGCGAGCTGTTGACCTGTATGCCTTGTTTCCTCACCGAAGGGCTCCTGTGGGGTGGAATGAGTTAATCCAAGTACAACACTCAGAACAGCATGCGCCCCAACCCCCCGACCCCCGCCATGCTGCACGTGCTCAGGAAGTGTGCTGCTGCTGCTGCTGCTAAGTCGCTTCAGTCGTGTCCGACTCTGTGCGACCCCATAGACGGCAGCCCACCAGGCTCCCCCGTCCCTGGGATTCTCCAGGCAAGAACACTGGAGTGGGTTGCCATTTCCTTCTCCAGTGCAGGAAAGTGAAAAGTGAAAGGGAAGTCGCTCAGTCGTGTCCGACTCTTAGCGACCCCATGGACTGTGGCCCACCAGGCTCCTCCGTCCATGGGATTTTCCAGGCAAGAGTACTGGAGTGAGGTGCCATTGCCTTCTCCGTCAGGAAGTGTGAGCTGTAAGAATTCTACTGAGACAGCAAAGGCAGAACAAGGGGAATTGTTGGGTCTTGGGAGGGGCAGGTGGGAGCTGACTAGAGGCACCTGCAGTGGGAGATGCCAGCCCTTTGGGACCGTCTCTTTCTCTCGCTTCCATTTCTGCTTCTGGGGTTTATTCCCCCAGGACAGTGTTTGACTGCAGACTTGTTACCACAGAACCATCTTCTGCAGACCTCACGGAGAAGGAGGAATACCCTGACGAATACATGATCCTCCCATCATGAGCCCGTCCCTTGTCCCTCAGTCCATCAGGCTGCCAGGGGGCAGAGTCCTGTGATTGGCAACTCCATCACCTGTCCAGGAGAGGCTGCTCCCCAGAGGAAGGGTGGTCGGTGGAAGAAAGGGGAGAAGAGGTGCTTGGCTGCTAAGGGCACCCCAGCCCTGGTGGGTTTGCTCAGCTCATGGACCCACGTCCTGCTGGTGGCTCTCATGGACCCTCCATCTTGTCAGAAGGGCCTGAGGGAGGGCGGGGCTCTTCCTGGCCACCTCATCCCATCCCTGCCTCATGGGTGTAGACTCAGACCCCAGCCTGACCTTGCAAGCTGTAACGGGGAAGATTGGCGCCCAGCCCAGACATCCATGAGCACATGGGGCCCAGGCCTGGGACTGGGGCCCCTCCTCCCAGACCCGCCTGGCTGGGCTGTGGTCAGAGCTGGGGCTGATGGAGCTTCGCTCAGAATCCATGCTATCAAGCCCACACCCCAGTACCTGCTGAGCCCAGGAGGGGAGGGTGAGTCGTGCAGTCCCACTCACAGCTTCTACGTCCGTGGTTAGGTCAGACCTCAGTGCAAGGAGGGGAGCAAGCATGCTGAGAGAGGTCCTGGCAGCCTCTGAGCCCCCTGCCACCAAGCTGCATTCCAGGACGTGGGAGATGTTCTCCTCAGCAGAAGCAGCAAGCGGTTAGGGCCTGGGGCTGTCCCCAGAGAACAAGGCCTGGGGACCCCTGGCCCCCAGAGAGCCTTTCGGCAAGGGGACCTTTGGCGAGTCCTTGCTGAGTGTTGAGTCCAATCAAAGCTGCTTCTGTATCTGCCAGTACCAACTGCGGGCCCTCGAGCAAGCTGCACCATCGCTCTGAGACTCCATGTTCTCATCTGTGAAAGGCGACTGCAGCACTGACCTCAGAGAGCTGCTGTGAAACAGAGAACAGGAAAGGATGTGTGCTGAGAAAGGCTGTCAGGAGCCCTTCGAGTGCACGTGAGTGGCTCCCACTGACTGCCCGCATCTGTTTCCTTAGGGCTGTGGGAAGTCCACTCAGTGGTCTTTCGGGCTCTCTGATTACTGGGACTCTATTAGTACTTGCAGTAAGTTCTAATAAACACCTGACACTCTGAAAAAGTCATTTTCACTTTTGCCAGAACCTGTAGGATATGAAGCTCACCAGCCCTGAGCATGTAGCTGGTGGAAGATGGTCCTGGTTAATTCCCCAGTTCTATATATTTAGGTATTAACACCTCCACTCCCCACTGGCCCTTCCCTGGAGGTGCCTGTGAGCACTGGCATAAGTCATCCTTCAGCCCAGCCGTGACCCCTCTGGTGAGCTCGGGAATATGGCAGAAACTGTAAGGTCACAGAGGTGTCCCCTGATGACAACTCTGGCTGTTTGTCCCCATAGCTTGTTGTTTCCTTTTGTGGCCTCCTCAAAGCCAGGCTGCACTGTGGGCATGCAGGTGTGATAATCCAACCCAGTGGTTCCACCAGCAGTGTCCACAGGGTGCTCACATCCTATGTGTCGAGTGAAGCATGGTGGGGAAGGGATATGGAAACTGCCAACCAGGAGCGTCCTGTCCATTGGTGGAACAAGCCATCCACAAGTGGCAGACTCCATCATGTGCCATGAGAGGCAGCAGGAACGTAGCGGGACAAGCCCAGGAATTGGAGTCTGGTTGACCTGGGTTCATATCCTGGTTTTGTACTTACTTGCTGTGTAACCTTGGGCAAATCTCTGAGTCTATTTCCTCATCTATAAAATGGAGATAGGCATTCTTATCTCAATTGCAAATGAAAACCATAGTGAGGTCTATGCATTTCTCTCCTATCAGATTAGTGAAGACAAAGAGACTAGTAACTCACCATGTTAGTGGTTAGGTGTGGAAATGGGTATATTCACATGTCGCTGCAGAGAGGAGGCATTGAGTCCATCTCTAAAGAAAACACTTGGAAACACCACCTGAAATGTACAATGCAAATATTCTCTGATCCAGACTTTCCGGAAGTTTATATCAAGATTATACTGACATGGAATGGTTGCAAAGATATCAATTTCAGTATTGTTTGAAACATAAAACAGAAACAGCATAAATGTCTATCTATAGAAGGTGTACCAATGGGACTTCCCTGACGGTCCAGTGGTTAAGACTCCACCTCACAATGTAGGGGTCGTGGGTTCTATCCCTGTGTTTGTGCGCCACAACGAGGGAGCCTGTGCATCACAACAGAGATCCTGCGTGCTACAGCTAAGGCTTGACGCAGCCAAATAAATAAGTAAATATTACAGAAAAATAGGAAGTGTTTAGTTTAGTCCTACAAGGACTGTTTCATGGCTGTGAAGTGGAATGTGGAATGGAGCAGAAGCGTACATACTGATGTAAAATGATTCCTCACTGTGGACCCTCTAGGGGTGTGTGCTGTGTCCTACAGAGACTTGGTGATATGAGCTTGTTTCCAGTGTGTTAATTTTCATGGTCATTTTTCATTTATGGCAAGTGGTACAGGTCTTTTTTTATAGATAATAACACAACGCTTCCTTTAGGGATATGTTTCGTTCAGTTAAAAAGTAATAGGTGAAAGAAGGCAGTCACAAAGGGCCGCATAGCGTAGGATTCCACTTATATGGTGTGTCCAGGACAGGCAAACCCACAGAGACGGAAAGCAGGTTTGCGGTTGCCCAGCTGGGGCAGGGCAGTGGGGAGGATGCTGACGGGCTTCCTTTTTGGGGTGGGAAAAAGCTTGGGAACGAGATAGAGGTGATGGTTATGTAACATCATGAATGTACTTAATTCATCTGAAAACTCTACACTTTCACAAGGGTGAAATGTTGAATTTTATGTCATATGTATTTTACAATCATCAAAACAACACCAGCAACAGAGTAGGATGTGAGTTCAAAGTTGTGTGTAAGTAGCCGAGCAGCTGGTGCTTGGTTGTGAGAACGCTGAGGTTGGGGGACTCGCAGGCCGTCTCTGGCGGGCTTGCTGGCTTTGAGATGCGCTTGTCCCACTGTTACTGGCCGTGCCAGGCCTGTCCTGTGGTTTCTGACCAGACCCCCTTTGATCTCCTTTCACGGTTTCTTGTTGATGTTCCGACATGGCAGCCATGAGCGGGGAGCCCTCTCTATGAAGTCCAGTCTTGAAAGTTGGCCCTGCCTCAAGCAAATGAAGGTCAAAGAAAACAAGATTTATTTCCAGGGAGAAGCCAAAACTATGTTTGCTGTAACATCAGGCATCAAATGATGATGTGGTCCCCCCCACCGTGGAAAAATACTTCCATCTAGTTTCTTCTATTAATAACGGCGGTCAGCCCGTAAAAATTAATGTGTCAACTGCCTCAGAGCTGAGCTATCTCAGAGGCCTTTGATCCCTCTCCTCGTGGCTGCTGGCCCTCAAAAATGTTTTCACTCCATATTTTACCTTGATGGGTTTGCAGGAAGGTAATTAAATTATTAAAACTTTAATTGCCTTCCTGTATATAATTATCGCCTGTTAAAGGACACTTTTTATTCACAGGCTGAAAAGCCCTATTTTTTTTTCTCCAGAAATGACCTTGCTATGTGTATTCTGAACCATTAATATGTGGTGGGATTTTTTTTTTTCTTTTCTGTCTTTATCTTTCATATTGGTCAGTTTGAAATGGTGCTTTTTGATTTTGAGGATTCTTTTCCTTCCTGTTCCCTGGGTGGAAGGACCAGTCTTCGACCGAGGAAGGTCATGGCAGATAGACCATCTTCCAGGGGTTCTCCAGGCAAGGGGACTCTGTGTCCTGGTGGCATTTTTCAATCACCTTATTCAGTTCTTTCATTTTACAGATAGAAAAGAAGCTCAGAGAGGGGGCCTTACTTGCCCTGGGTCACACAGGAATTAGGCAACAGGCATTACAGCCAAGGTCTGCTCTTAGGATTCAAAGACATATTTTGCCAACTAATTTTGACCTGTGCATAAAGATCTGGTTCATTCTGCTTGTTCTCAATATCCAGCTAAGTGCTCTTCTCTCTCTTCTAATAATCTCTTAGTATTGTCCTCACTGTCTTTACAGTCCTTTTCTAGGAGGAGCAAACAAAAAGGATCAAAGCATCGTCAGGGTCTTTGCACTCTTTCAGGAAACTCCCACCCTTCCTGGATGGCATCAGGAACCCAAGTCCACGTGACACGATGGTTTTCAACCTTGTCACATCCAGTGCCTCCTTTCTATAACAGCTACTTCACAGTACCTCCTTTCTTATCCTGAGAGAATTCATGTCACATAGCCTCATATGAACAGTTTCAAAAACAGTGCCATAATTCTTACATAAAGAAGCAATGTAAGGAAGTTTTTTACTTAAAATATATGTCATTATGCAAGTGCTCAGGCTTGCCTGTACTAGGGGTCTTGATCATGTCATCAGATGCTTCTCTCCCCTTATCATAAGTGAAGCTGGGTTTTAAAGGAGATGCTTCCCCATGGCGTGCCCTTCTCCTCATATCTGAGATTTTGAAATCAAGACTAAGTGTATTTGCTTCTAGACTCATGCACTCTCTGGAAGGGTGGCAGCCTCGGAAGGGGTGCTCTGAGAGCTGTATGGATGGCTCAGGCTCTAGGAGTGCTTCTCAGCTCTCACTGTGTTTCCTGAATAGTTTCTCATATGGTTTTGAACCAAGCAAATTGTAGTCTTCCTTTGATTTTCATGGTAGTTGGAAAATTCAGGGTATGTTAAAATTATTTTAAAATGTTTTATATCTGTACATAGAAAAGAGTCATGTTCCAGGCTCAGATAATTACAAAATTAACCTTGATCTCTGTCAGCATCAAAAGTTGTTCAGGGTATGGGCACTTCATGGTTGAACAAAGCTTTCTTGTCCATCATAGGATGTGAACTATCCCTTGGCTGTACCCTCCTCCTACAAGTATTTCAATGAAATATGCCCCTAGTTGCCACACACCCTCTAGGCAGCAGCATTAGCCTCATGGTGAGCTTCCAGTTCAAAATTACACAGTGCCAGGAACTGAGTAGCAGAAATTCAGATGAGAACATTTTATTTTATCTCATAAAAATGGAGGCCAGGAGTTGGGCAGGGCTCAGCTGGGCGATTCTTCTGTTCCACATGCCATCAATGGAGGTCACTTGGTGATACTCAGCTAGTGGATGGCCTGTTCACATGGCAAGCACCTTGGCAGGGGTGGCTAGAAGGCTTGCTCAGCTAGAACTGTCACGTCCAGATGCCTTTTCTGCATGACTGTGCCTGTGTGCTCGCATCAGCTCAGGGCTCCTGGAATGAGTGGTCCTAGGAAAACATGGAAGCAGAAGGCTTTTTAGTGCCTAGCCATGGGCATCCTAATCCATTACCCTGCCACATCCCACTGGCCAGCCAAGTGCCTAGTGCTGGCCTAGCCTAGACTCAGGAGGAGTGGGGAGGAGCAGAGACTGTCCATCTTCTATCATCCACAGCCCCTTTTTGTTCAAGATTTTCATCTATAGCATGTGGTTGATGTATGGCCATTTAGAGGCTAGGTCACCACAGGTGAAGGGGACTGACTAGTCTTTTATTTCAGAGTTAAAAGCAACCCACATACCTACTTTCCAAGCATAGCCTAGTGCTTGTATCTGCACTGCTCTATCACAAGCTGGTGGTGTTTGCCTTTGTCCCACAGGCTCAACCTGGTTCCCAGTGAAAGCAAATCTTGCTGCAGAGTGGCAGCTGCACAGGGGACCCAGCCAGGTAGAGATAGAATAAATGCCCAGCTCACGTCTCTCTACAGAAACACGCCACACTTTGGGCCTCTCGGGATTCAGACATGTCTGTGGGAGGGTGATGGCCATCTGGGCACCAGAATGGGAGATGCTCTGGCCAGGGCTGGAGATGCTTGGGGTGCAGGAGGAGATGTTTTATTTTTTAAACAGCTTTATTGAGATAAAATTCATCTACCATACAAGTTACCTGTCTACAGTATACAATTCAGTGATTTTTAAAATAGATGCATAGTGTTGTGCAATCATTATCTAATTCCAGGCAAAAAAATACATACACACATGTTATACACATACTCACATATACACAGACATCTTTTAAAAGCAATCAGGATGTTAAGGAAGATATATTTCATAAAAATTATTTTGAGAACCAGAGTATCTCAATGTCCTCTCTCTCTCATACCCCCACACACTCATGCTCACATATAGTCATACACACAAACATACACGTGCACATACACACGAGCACACATACAGACCCTACCCCAAGTCCTGATCATGCATGTGTAGGTTATAATTATGCAGCTAATGATCTGGCCAGAATTGAAAGCCTCACGGTGGCTCTGAGGGGGCCCTCCTGGCAGTGGGGTCACAGGGCCAGCGGTTTTGTGGGAGGCCTCTGCATGCCCTCAGTCCGTGGCCTGGGTGACGACAGTGAAGACCACCCACGTCACTGCTGGAGTCTGTCCCTCTCGACCCCGATGCCGCCCTCTGTCCCAGGGAGCAGCGTGATGTGTGCTGCACTGTAGGTGCCCTCGGGGGGGCCCCTAGCCCCACAGAGGCTCCTTTTCGCCAGGAACATGGTTTGCACCGCAGACCCATAGCTTCAGCTCATGCTGGGCTCATGTGGGGTGGAAAAACATTTCACAATGGGAAATGGGCCGGACTCGGCCAGGAGAGAGGAAGTGCCCTCCGCAGGCCCGTTTGGTCTTGGGGTACAGTTTCAAAGGTCTCTGTTTTGAAATTATGAGACCACCAAAAAAGCATGCTGGGGCCAAAAATGACTGTAAAAGGTAATAATTGTTAATAACTTGGCGCCCACCCCGTCATTCGAGCAGCCTGGTTTTGGCAAATATAAAGGACAACATTGTAAGCAAATAGGAAGGCAGCGGCCTGGCCCATAAAGCCGTTAACCGCACCATAACTAAATATTAAATGTGAGTTTTTAATTCAATTTATAGCTGAAATAAGGATCTTTGCACCGACTTACAGGGAGGAGGGGATTCGGGGTTCATAAAAGGTGTAGAGACAAAGTGCTTTGAGCATTCTGCTGCTTTCATAATCAGGGCAGCCACCTTGACCTGGGCAGCCCTTGGAGGGTCACCCTCGGTGTTCACTGGGTGCATCGGGACATTTTTAAGGAGGAACCAGGTGGTCAGAGGTTGAGGTGCCCCCATCTCCTGGTCTGGGCACTATTGTAGCCTGGCAGGAAAAGTGGTCCTCAATGACCAGCCACCAGCTCCTGTGTGGCCGCCGGTCAGCTGCCCATCTTAGGTGGGCCCACCAGCTGCCAGCCAAAGCCCAGCCCTCTCTTTACGTGGGTTTTTGTCCTTGGCCTTCAAGCTTTCCCAGCAGAGCCCACAGGGTTTACTGGGAGTCATGGAAAGAAAGATTTTTCACTTGAGATGCTGGCAACATGCATGCGTTGGTTTTCTCCGGGGGCCTTGGAGGGTGCCTGCCAACTCACAAAGTCCTTGACTGTATCCTCTCTGGCCCATCCAGTGGGGGTAAGGATTGTCAGATGTGATGAACTTCCATTTAAAAAAAATTATAACTATTTTTCTCCTGTAAAAACCGTATATCTATATAGTAGAAAATCTAGACAGTTCCAGACATTATCTCTATGACAATAGAAATTACGTGTGACCTCAACACTTAAGGCTAACTTCTTCACTGTTCTGCTCTGTTTGCTCTCATCCTTGTTGGTGCGCTGATGCCCTTGTTCTGCTGTGCTGATGTTGCCACGAAGCCCTGCTCTCTGCATGCCAGGGCATGTATGCTTGCCTAGTGTCACCAGCTCCTTATCCTGGGAATGGCCTTGTGGGGCACAATTAACGGGAGCCCAGTTAAACCAGGCAGCTTGCTCAAGGTCGCACAGGTGGCCCAGGAGCTGGGGATTTGAGCCCAGATCACCTGACTCCAAAATTCATCCAGCTGTGGCATCTGCTGGTTCCTTAACTCACTCTGTGGCTTGTTCAGCCTGTCCTAGCACTTAGTTATTTACATGCTTTATTTGCTTTTGAATTTGTCACTGTGGCTTCATAGGATGAATGAAGGGATGGATGGACGGATGGATGGGCATGGTTGAATGTAAGGAAGGTGGGGGCTCGGGGCTCAGGAGATAAAAACTGCACCCACCTCCTAGGGTTGTGCTGAGGACTGCTAGTGGAGCACGTGTGTGCCACGTGCACGCTCAGCTGTGTCTGACTCTCTATGACCTCATGGACTGTACCCGCCAGGCTCCCCTGTCCATGGGATTTCTCAGGCAAGAACACGGGAGTGGGTTGTCATGCCCTCCTCCAGGGGATCTTCCCTACCAGGGACTGAGCCTGTGCCTAGGCAGGCGTACCCTTTACTGAGGCACAGGGAAGGTAGGGCATGTGGAGCAGCTCTGGTGTAATTACTAGTTACTCATTAGCTAATAATGTGGATTATCGGTGCTTAGTAATGATTATTTTACTAACAATTCTAATGATGGATATTGTTATTTAATAGTAATAGTACAATCCAAGCTGCATGACTCTCCAGACTTTATTGTATAGTGTTTTCTTCCCAGCATTGGCTCAAAATAAGTTTTCTGGTACAGAAAGATACTCAGGTTTCATTTTTAAGTAGGTAATTAAAAAAAAGGAACTGTCCAACTTTAGCTGTGGTGTCTGTGTAATACCCTTAGCTCACCCACTCTGGACCCCCATCTACTGTCCCCCCACATCTCTAAGTGAGAGCACCCCCAGGCCCTCACTGCCTCCCTGTCCCCCAGTTCCCTGTACCTCCTCCACAGCCCCCCACGCATTTTGTTCTTTAGCCTTTCCCAGGCCTCAGGCTTTCATAACTCATCTCCCAGGGATTTGGTGAAAATAGAAACCAGTGTTTTCTAAAGATGACTTTTTGAAATCTGTGACCCTCTGTCCGGAGCTGGGAATTTGCCTTCTCATTTCTGTGCAAAATATTCATGAGGAAGTTTCCAGGGGGAAACAGAATTCTCCATGCTGGGGTGGGCAGAGGGTAAGGACCGTGTGCTGGCCGAGCCCTCTGGCTGCCGGGGTCAGGGACCAGATGCTGGGGAGCACGGACCGCCTCCTCCCTGGTCTGCCTCAGGGTCCTGGGGGCCGGCTTCCACTGCCCTCCCTGTGGCCGCTCTGCACCTTCCGCAGGGTGACATGCTTTTCCACGCAGGGGTTCTGGAGACCGTTTGAAGCACCTGTCAGTTACCCTGTTGGACTCCTTTGCCCCTCCCCACACAATCCCCACATTCTAGTTCCACAGTGGGCCTCGAGTCCATGCCTTTGGCTCGACCTGCAGTGCGGCTGTGTGGGCCTAGCCACTAGCGTTTGTGACCTGGGCCATGTCTGGTCCACTCCCTGTCAGTCAGCAGAGCGGCCGAGTGTGGGGTATGACCCTATTACAGTCACTCCCTGGGCAGAGTCTTTCCATGGCTTCTTCTCTCCCTTCAAGAAGCCCCATGAGTCTCCCCGAGGTCACCCCATATCCCTACCTTGCCTACCAGCCTCTCCACTGTTCCCCTTCTCACTGGGGCCCTCCACGCCCTGTACACCGGCCTTCTGCACACATGGGCTTCCAGGTCGCCTTTCCTGACCTCTGTCCAGGCAGATCCTTCCCTTCTCAGTGCCTCCCTCTGCTTTACCTCCTGCTCACTTCCTCGTGAGTACCCATCACACTTTGCATCACAGTCTAATATCTAATATTTAATATCACATCTCATATCTGGCTCCACCATCAGACTGTGAGCAAGCACTCTCGTCTCTCACTCACTGGTGCATCTTTTAGTACCTAGCATGTGACTCAGAAGTACTTGTTGAATGACTGGACAAATGAACATCTGTGGGGATCACCCTGATCTTTGGACTGGGTTTTTACTGCCCAGAATATTCTGGAGGATACTCAAGAGATAAAGCTCTTGCATGTTTTTTGGGGTCTTCTCAACCGTACATCTTGGGGCTTTCCTCTCATCTGTAGTGATTTTACCTGGATTTGCCACAAGACTCTGCGGGGCAGACCCCACAGACATCAGGCAGTACCGCTGGGAAGGGTTTATTATGTAACGATGCTCACAGTTCATGACCGGAGAGAGCCTCTCCCTCCACACAGACTGGCCAGCAGTCTGGGGGCTGTGTGCATGCCCACCATGAGGTTTGGCTCATGCTATGCCTCCTTCCTAGGAAGCTGCTGGATTTCTCAGACTGCTGTCTCAGTGCCCCGCACCTGGCTAGGCTCAGCCACAGCCCACCACTCCAGAGCACTGCTCAGATTCTCACCTCCGAGAGCTGCTCCCCACTTCCCTCACCACCACCACCACTTCCTGAGTGCCTCTTGCCCATGTCTGCTGTGGGCCCCCCTTCCTGTGGTTGAGGGGCCACTGGAAAAGCATCTTTTTTCAAGGAGAACAGCAGCCTTAGGGCAGGACTTCATTTCTTCCAGAAATTTCACTCCTAGGTTAGAATTGAGAGAAATGAAACACATGTCCACACAGGAAACTACACAGATATTCTTAGCTCCATTATTCCTAACAAGCTAAAAAGCAGAGGCAAGTCAGATATGCACAGACTGATAAATGGATAAACAAACTCTCATCTCTCCATACAATGGAATATTGTTTAGCTCGGAAAAGGAATGAAATTCTGGTACGAGTCACAATGTGCATGTACCTCCAAAATGTTATGCAGGTGGAGGGAGCCAGACGTGAAAAGTTACATATTGTATGAATTTTATTTATAGAAAATGTTCAGAGTAGGCAGATTCACAGAGATGGGAAGTAACTTGCTGGCTCCCAAGGGCTGGAAAGAGGGGAGAGAGGGGACGTGGCTGCTTGGTGGGTGTGGGTTTCTTTTTGGGGTGATGAAAATGTTCTGCGGTCAGAGAGTAGTGATGGCTGCACATTTCATGAATATCCTGAAAATAATTGAATTGCATAATTTAAACAAGTTTATGGTATGTGTGTTTTATCTCAATTAAAAATAAGAGTCCATTTAAAAAAATTCAGTCTGATTCCTGCCCCATTCCCCGCCCTTCTTTCCCTGGTCTTTGCTGGGCACTGTTTGGACTGTAAGGCTTTTGTTTTTGCTAGTGGAATATGCCCAGGGTGTTTTTTCAAGACTTGCCAAGGAGATTAGAACATAATACTGTAAGTCTGAGGTCCCCCTGGGAAAGCAGCGCAACATAATAAAAGGGGCCAGAGCTTTTACTGCTATAGGGGCTGGAGCTGGTGCAATGCTGCCTCTGGCTGCAGGGGTCCTGTCTACAGTCCTTACCCAGTGGAGGGTAAGGCGACAACCTGGGGACACCCAGTTTCTCACTGGGACTAAGTAAAGGAGCCTGCAGGCTGTTTTCATGATGGGGAGCAGTGTGTGGGTGGGTGGGGGTCTAATCAAGAGTTACTAGTGCCTTTGACCGCTGCAGAAGCTGGTCCGTGATGCCCTGGGCTTCCTTCAGAAGCTGCTGAGAATGTAACTAGAGAGACGAGATGCCAGTCTGGCTCAGATCTCTCTTCTCTGCCCCATAGGAGCTCGGGCCTCTGTCTCCCTTTCTTTGAGGAGGGGATGTTGATAATGATGCTGCTGCCCCCAGCGGGGCTGTCTGGCCCTGGGAGCAGGGATGATCCTGCTCTCAGGGAATCAGAAAACAGTGGTGGGAGCAGCAGTGATTATCTGTCTCCTGGAACAAAGAATCCCATTCAGTCCCTGTCATTTTATCATTTCCTAGTCATTCAGACATAGCAGTGGAAGGGCTTAGAACTGGCGTCAGGAGACCGGGGTCCACCCACTCAGGAGTGCAGTGGCATCTGGGGATGCTCGGCCTTACACAGTGACACCTCTCAAATGGACATTATTTTTATGTTAAATGAGCACATTTGAGGGAGCAAATACTCCAATGGCTCTAAAGTCAAACTATAAGGAGTTGCTGAGCAGCTTCACTCCTGTCCCGACCCTCAGCTGACCCCTCCCTTCTCCCCAGGATGGCATTTGTTCATTTCTCTTCTGACCCCTTGGTGCTCCTGCAGACAGCCACAAAACAGAAACTTTTCAAAATCACTTTATTGAGATATATTCTGCAGTTACAAAGCTCACCCATGCTAGGTGTACAATTCAAAGTTTTTATATGGTCTTTATAGTAAGTTTACATGAACTCAGCTTTAGAACTTTGTCACTCCCAGTCAGCTCCTTCACATCCACCTGCAGTTAACCTCCCAGCCCCTGGCAACCAGTAATCCACTTTCTACCAGTTTGCGCATTCGTGACATTTCATACAAGTGGAATCATATAATATGTAATCTTTTTTGTCTGGATTTTTTCACTGATAATGCCCTTGAGGATTATATTGTAGCATGTATCAGTGCCTCATTCCGTTATATGACTGAATAATATCCCATTGTAGGGCTGGACCTCATTTTGTTTATCCATTTTTCTCTTGGACACTGGGTGGTTTCATGCGACAGATTTTTACTTCCTTCTCTTTCTTATACAAGGTGGCTTCTCTGGCGTCTCAGCGGTAAAGAATCCACCTGCGATGCAGGAGGCACGGAGACATGGGTTCGATTCCTGGGTTGGGAAGATTCCCCTGGAGGAGGAAATGACCACCCACTCCAGTAACCTTACCCAGAAAATTCCATGGACACAGTCCATGGGGTCGCAAAAGAGACACAACTGAGTGACTAAACAGCAACACACTTTCTTATACAAAAGATAGCTTTACTTCTATATTTATATATAAGCTTGTGACTACACATATGCATATGTATCTGTGCATATCTGTGTACACACATATTGATATATTTGTGCACGTACATATGTGTATGCAAGTACACACGTGTGTATCTGTAGTCTTGCTCGATTCACTTAACAGTACACATGAGATATTTCTATCAATCGTTGGTCAGCATTCCCCAGCCATGGGCTCAGTCCCTGGTGAGCTGTCCTCTGTCCTGATTCCTGGGCTGGATGCACAGCATCTCTCTGGTCATGAGCACAATGCCCAGGCAGTCTTGTCTACCCCAAGCAGATGGTGAGCCCAGGAGGGCAGGACCCTGGCACATGGCCTGGCTTGTGCTTTTCTATTACGGATTATAGGGAAAATGATCCCTAGCCTCTAAGCGTGTCCCTGAGAGCTTTCTCTGGTGCTGGCTCTTGGCTTCTTTGGCAAGTGAAGGGGGCAAGGGTCTTGCTTCCAATGGCAGCCTTCAACCCTGCTCCCAGCCCCCCAGCCTGGTTGTGCTGCAGACTCGGGTGGTTCCCTGAAAATGGACGTGAGGTGGGCAGGTGTCCTTGGAGCCGATTTTGCGATGTTATGTGTTTCCACTGTCTGTGATCAGGGTCAGTCCTGGGAGGAGCTGGAAACTCTAAGGGATGGAGCAGGAGCAGCCCCTGGGTTGGCGGCTTTAGGCCAGGTCATAACCATAGTGATGATGAGGGCAATGACAGTAGCTCTGCCTGGAGCAAACTTTGTGCCAGGCGCCCTCCTAAGCACTGTGCAGGAACCAACCTGTGACACCTGCCCCTGACCCACGAGGAAGGTGTTGTGTGAGCCCATTTTACAGGGAGGGAAACAGGATCCCAGCAGAGCCCAGAGCTCTCCCTCCTGTCTGCCAGCTGCACAGCCTCCGGTTCCAGGGCCACTGCTCTCGGAGCTTTGACAAGAATAATGATGACGGCAAACACAAGACTGCTGTGTGTCCGGTGTGGTGCAGAGGGCTTCACTGCAGATCCGTGGTGTTGATGTTCCCATTTCACAGATGACACCAGTGAGGCTTAGGTTGGGAGGAGCAGCCAAGGCAGGATTTGCATTGGCCACAGGCCAGAGGTCAGCACTGCCTGCCCCTCCCCGCCCCTGGTGAGCACTGGGGGGCAGGCAGTGGGATGGGACGGCGGGGGGGTGCCGCGGGGAGGGTGGGCGGTAGGGGGGGTGGGCAGCGAGTGCTGTAGCTTGGCCCCCTGGAAAGCTCCTGCTTCCTGCAGGGGGCTCTGGCCAGCAAGGGGAGGTCCCTGCCCCTGCCCTCTGTCCTCCGGCCTGGCCTGGGCCCAACACTCGAGTCTGTTTTCCAGGCAGGAAATATGAATCAAAATAACATGACATACTCAACTGTAATTAGTGCCGTGTCGAGAGGCCGAGCAGCCTTAATGAGGAGCAGGCCTCTGCAGCTAAACCTGCTGCCTGCCCTGCCCCCACCTCCTCAGGTCCCCATCCTCAGGTCAAGGGAGCGAGAGAGTGAGGACCAGGGGGCGGAGGAGGGGAGGGGGGCAGCTCTGGTGCTTTTCTTGGTTTTGTTTCATTTCTAACCCAACTTGAATTCTCTGGATGCCTTGCTGGCTCTGGACTTCGCTGGAATCTTGTACTCTTTGGAGTCCGTGTGGAGGTTTTCTATGAAGGTCTGGCTATAGGAGAAGGGGGCTGAACCCTGTGATCCCTTCCAGCTCAGCGGCCTGCTAAGACCCTGCCATCTCCCCTCCCTGCCCTCTAGGCTCTGTCCCTGTTTGTGTTTCCCCAAGTCTGTGGCCAGTGTGCTGTGTCATCTTGGTCCCCTGGGTCTCTCTCTACCCTTGCTTCCATCTCAGCTGCTCTTTACTGCTCTGCCTCTCTTTTACTCTCTTTTTACACCTCTCTCTTCTTCCTCTCCATTTCTCTCTTTGTTTTTCTTGCCTTCTCCCTTCTCCCTCCGCCTTGGTCTTCCCTCAAATGAAAGGATTCCTGGGAAAGAAGGAAGCCTAAGGCCCTGGACATCCTCTGCAGGCCCCGCCCCTTCCTGTGACCTCCCTGCTTGCTAGAGCGCCCCACCCCCACCCCAGACTGCCTCCTCTCTCCAGTCCTTCAGCCCACCCCTCTTGCCCATGGACCCCCCAGAAGCTTCCCTCCTGAAAATGCCCTCACCCTGCTGTGACCACCCCTTGCTGGCTGACCTCGGCTTCCCTGGTGGTCTTCACTTTGGTCAGCTGGGTGAAAGGTCACGGCTGTTGGAGGAGGGTCTGGGGTCTTTGAGGGCATCTAACTGGGTGTTCCTGCATGAGGGTCAGGTCCCTAGGGACCTGAGGCTGCCCAGCCGTGGAGGGTGGAGTCTGTGAGCAATTCCCCCCTTCATTTGTTTTCCATATTTCCTTTTACACCCATCATTCTTGCTCCTTGTGGGAAAACAGGCATGCCAAGTGTAGAGTGAAACCCCATCCCCTCATGGAGACCACTGTTAGATCAGATACAGACCAGCAGGAGACTCATCCAACTGATTTCATCCCTGCTTTTCTCACTTGGCAACAGAGTTTGATGACTAAGGGCATGGCACTTAATGGTCAGACCTGGGCAAGTTACTAAGCACCACTAAACTTCAGTTTCTTCATCTGTTAAATGGGAACAGTGACAGTGCTGAAGCCCAAGGGGTTGATGAGAGGAGGACTCAGGGGCTATGACGCACATCTGGTCCAGGCCCATAGCGGGAGCTCAGTGAATAGTCCCTGTGGTATGTGTGCCAGGCCTCGGGCTGGCTGTGTCCATGCACTTTAGCCCTTGGAATTGTAATAATTCCCCCAGCGTGGACGATATTTTATTCCCTTATGGAAATAAGACACCAAGTTCAAAGAGGCTGAGTGACTTGGCCAACTCTGCTGTCATGAGCTTGTTTATTCGTTCATGGTTTTGCCCAGGATTTCACAAGTGGTGCTGTGTACTGGGCACTGTACTGGACACAAGGGTGCCATGGTGAGCAGGGCAAGTGTGCCCTCCACCCCAGACACTTTCAGTCCAGCAAGGGCAGATGTTCTACAGCATCACACAGGGAACTCGCATCATGTGACACAGTGCTGTGAGCTTGTCTGGCCTGGCCTAGGGGAGAGCCAGGACTTTCCCGAGCACGGGGCCTTTGCAGTGAGACTTGCCGAATAAAGAGAGGTTAAGAAGCGACAGAGGGAGGCAGCATAAGCAGAGAGAACAGCAAAGGCCCTGGGGTGAAGCAGAGCTTACTGTGTTCATGGGGATGAGTGCAAGCTCTTGGGACTAGACAGCGAAACATTGCTTAGTTTTCTGTTTGGTACACTAAAGGAGGTTGGTTGAGGGCCTTGCAGGCCACTGCAGGATGGTGGTCTTTCCAGGCCTGAGTCGCCCAGCCCTGTGGCTCATAGCAGTATCACCCCTCACTCCAGGGGGAGACATGAGGCCCCAGCCTCCCTTGGCTGCCAGCAGCCTGGTGTCTGATAGTGTGTCCCTCACTGTGAGTGGCCTTCAGCATGTGATTTTCCCATCAGCAGCCCTGGAGGTGCCCTCCACCTGGGCATCCAGGTGAGTGTCCAACTGCAGAGGGGGCTGCTGTCCATCATGGACAAAGGGCTCTGAAGGTGCTCTAGGAGTTTGTGTTCCTTTCAGCACAGGGAGAATGGCATGCACCCAAGCTGGCTGAAGTGGGAATCTCCAGAACAGACATTAAGTTCTGCTTGAGGTTGTAATGGGGCAAGGTGGCTGGATCAGTGATGCTTGCACACTCCGTAAGTTAGAGCTTCATACTTACTGATTTGTAAACAGCTGTATTGAGGTGTAATTTACACACCATGAAACTCACCCATTTTATATGTACAACAAAATTCAACTAAGCAGTTACCCATACATGCAATGTGGAGAAGGCAATGGCAACCCACTCCAGTATTCTTGCCTGGAAAATCCCATGGATGGTGAAGCCTGGTAGGCTACAGTCCATGGAGTCTCGAAGAGTCAGACAGGACTGAGCGATTTCACTTTCATTTTTCACTTTCACACATTGGAGAAGGAAATGGCAACCCACTCCAGTGTTCTTGCATGGAGAATCCCAGGGCCGGGGGAGCCTGGTGGGCTGCCATCTATGGGGTCGCACAGAGTTGGACACGACTGAAGCGACTTAGCAACAGCAGCAGCATACATGCAATGTATGTCTGCTGCTCGTACATTTTCCAGCCTCAGCTCAGAAAACATGCTGAGTGAAAGAAGCCAGATACAAAATCACACATATGCAACGATTCCATTTATATGAAATTTCTAGAAAAGCTTTCACCCTTATTTTGAAATATTGGATACAGAAAAATTCAGCTAGATTTGAAACTTTTTTTTTTTTTGTTCAAGGATGATTTCTTTTGCATTTGTCCATAATAGAAAAGGATGTGCAGTGAAAGTCTTTAAGTTAGTTTCATTTCTACCTTTTTAAATTAGGAAAATTAGTTAAACATTTTTTTAAAAAAAATCACCTTCTTGTGCAAACAAAATGTCTCCTTGACAGTGATTATAATTTAAAAACAATTTATTTGTTTGGCCACATCAGGTCTTAGCTGTGGCTCACGGGCTTAGCTGCTCTGCCGAATGTGGGATCTTCATTCCCTGACCAGGGAGTGAAAGTGCATCCCTTGCATTGCAAGGTGGATTCTTAACCACTGGACCAGCAGAGAAGTCCCAACAGGGATTATTAAGAGCTTGAGGCCATCACTAAAATGTCTCTCCCAGTGGAGGATGCTGCAGACGCCTTGTTCTGTATGCCCTTGGCCCCTCAGTTCACCTGCTGCTCTTGCAGATGAGTTATGGGCAGCTGGCAGCCCTACACCTCAAGCAGCTGAGTTCCTCTCCTGTTTCGCTTCAGAATTTTCTCTGGCTCCTGAGAACTTCTTTCACTCTCACCTCACTTTGCATCCTGGAAGTGAGGAGGTGGGTCATTCTCCTATGCAGAGAAGTGGGGGTGGTGGTAGAGTGATGAGTGTAGGTAGCTAAATGCCCTGACTCCCTGCCTTCCGGGGAAGGGGGGATTCTGTGTAGAGGATCATGTCATCTGCAAGTAGAGATCATTTTACTTCTTCCTTTCCAGGTTAAATGCCTTTTATTTCTCTTTCTTACCTAATTGCTCTGGCTAGGACTTGCAGTACAATGTTGAACAGAAGTGGTGAAAGTGGGCATCTTTGTCCTTGATAAGAAAGGGAAGACTTTCATTCTTTCACCATTGAGCATATTAGCTGTGGGTTTTTCATAAATATTCTTTATCATGTTGAAGAAGTTTCTTTCTGTTCCTAGTTTCCTGAGTGTTCTTTGAATGTTGTCAAATGCCTTTTTTGGTGTCAGTTGAGATGAACATGTAGTCCCCCTTGCCATGGTCTAGTAATGTAGAGTATTATGCTGGTTGAGTTTCATGTGTTGAACCATCCTTGCATTCCTGGGATAAGCCTCACTTGGTAATGGTTGTGTAATCTCTCTAACAATCTATGAGATTCTACTTGCTAGTATTCTGTTGAGGACTTTGCATCAATATTTATCAGGGGTGTTGGTCTGCAGTTTTCTTGCGGTAACAGTGGAGCAGTTCTGAACGTGTTCCATGTGGTTTCTCAGAGGTCCCCAGTGGGACTGAGTTCCATGTGTCCACAGTGGTCTCCCCATCTTCAATGCACCCTTTACTGGATTGTCTTCTGTATCTGTCTCACTCTCTTATTTTCTTACCTGTGCTTCCTGGGGTAGCCTCTGTTGTAAACTACTTCCTTTTAAGCCTTCACATCAGATCTGCTTTGGGAGAAACAAAAACTAGGAGAACCTGGGTTGATATGTAGCCATTTAAAGCATAAACCAAATTCTGTAAAATTATATTCGTGGAAGCAGGCTCAATTGGTTATTTTAAACAACTGAAATTGCCTTTATTTGTAAATTGAATATCTTTTAATATTTACTCATTTCCCCCAATTTTATTATTTTCATAGCACATTTAAAACATATGAAGAAAAATTTGGTGCTTTTCCCACAAGTTTTCCAAATAGATACCTTCCAAGTAGATACCCCCTTCTAGATGGTCCCTGTGGGCCGCACAGATGTTACCATATTCTGTGTGTGTGATGGGAAGGAGGTAAGGGGAAAGCCCTGCTTTGGGCAGGGGAGGGCCAGGGGTGGAGGGAGCTGCCTGGAGTCTATGTGGAGGGATCTCAGGGGACCCTGCCCTTGCTTTCTGTTTGAAGCTGGGAGTCAAGAGGAGCCTAAACTTAGCCCCTCAGCATAGTCCTCAGTGCACCCACAAAGAAGTGAATGGCAGCCCCCTCTGATCATGCTCTGGTAATGCAAGAATTCTCAACTTGCTTCTCAATAAGATGCTGCTTGCCACAGACCAGAGAGCTGATGACTGCGCCCAGTTCAAGGAGAGACCTGTCTCTTTTTTCCAGGTTAGCTCTCCAGAAAGCCAGTGAATGAGAATGCTGCCACTCCTCCAGTTATCCAGAGCTGCCCCCGACTTACATGTAAGTGGGCATGGAAGCACATGGGACCTGTCCTTGGCACTGATGTGCACTCCCTGCATTTCACAGTGATTGAGAGCCTGGGAAGGGGAGCCAGGCAGGCCTGGGCTTGAACCTTGTCACTTAATCTGCTGTGTTTCCTAGGGCAAGTCATTGAGCAGCCCTGAGACTCAGTTTCCCCTTCTGTAAATTGGGTCTAGTTAGTTGCTGGGGAATTTTGGGAGAGAAGGCATGTTGGTTTTCTGCCTGGCACCAGGAAGCATGTGACACGCGGACTGACTTCTTAATCCAGCCACACTGTTGGACACCTAATCCAGGTGCTGAGAGTGCATCGCGAGCAGAGTGTGCATCCCAGCGTGAGCAGCCGAGAGGGAATAGCACGTCACAGGCCTCAGATGGTGACTGTGCAGCTGGGCCAGGGAGAGGGTGGGGTGGGGTGAAGTGGATGAGGGAGGGCCTCTGTGATACAGTGGCTTATGGCCCAGAAGAGAGGGAGCGAGTCAGGCTGATGATGCCTTGGAGAAGGGCATCCCAGACAGACGAAGACTGATCGAAAGGCCCAGAGGCCAGTGGGGCTGGCCAGGACCAGCCCCTGGGGCTGTGATGTGATGCATGCCTGGCAGCAGGAGGCGTCGAGGGCCTGGTCAGCCTCACTTTGGCTCTCGGACTCATCCTAAGTAAGATGGGCTTTGGAAGGTGCTGGGCCGGACGTGCCGGGGCGCCTGTATATGTGCAGGATCCATCTGGAGCTGTTGTCCCATTGCATTCTCAGACTCCTGAGGCTGGTGGCCTGGGAGCTTAGCAGATGTCACTGTGAAGACTTTCACTCCCACAGGCCGGGGACTCCACCCTTTGTTGAGAAACCAGGCGTTGGATGGACTATGGCAAACCAGAGTTTATGCCTGGGGTGGGAAGGTTCATGGCCTCCCCTCTTGCAGTGGAGTCCCTTGCAGTGCCTTCCAGAGGGAAGTTCTAGCTACTCCTGTAGGGGTAAAGGGTCAATCTGTCTAATTTGACCCTCCCTCGGGCAGTGTAATTGCCCATTTAACCTTTGTGGGAGCTTAATTAAGGATGTTTAGTCTGGGCATGCTGCACTTGAGTCATTAGGTCAAGCTCATGGCCTTCCCTCCAGCCCATCAGTGGTCCAGACAGACAGGCTTTCTGAGGCGTCCCTTGAGAGGAAGGGGAAATGGAAGGTTTCACCCCAGCCTTCAGGCTGTGGTGGGTGTGGGCTGACCCAGAGGGCACTTGTGAGTGGGTGAGGAGGATGGCTGCCCCCAGGTTTGGGCACAGTGCCCAGGGTGTGGCCAGGCTGAACGCAGACTTGGATGGTTTACTCAGATAAGGCCTGGCCATGGCGTGTGTGAGTGCACGTGTGTGTGCGTGTGTCCATGCCTCTCTCCTTGTCTGAGTAGTAGGGGATCAGAACTAGGGGTTTAATCACCACTCTTTTGGCAAATTGAGGTAAGGAAAATGGCACACCCATTTTCCAGAGACCATCTCATATAGGAATTAGCAAACATTCTTTGTAAAGGATGCATGCGTGCTCAGTTGCTCAGCCATGTCCGACTCTCTGTGACCCCATGATTGGTGGCCTGCCAGGCTTTTCTGTCCATGGGATTCTCCAGGCAAGAATACTGGAGTGGTAGCATTCCCAGAGCAGAGTGTCCCCTTCTCCAGGGGATCTTCCCGATCCAGGGATCAAATCTGGGTCTCTTGCATTGCAGGTAGATTTTTTACCAGCTGAGCTGGGAAACCCTCCTTGTAAAGGGCCAGATAGTAAATGTTTGAGGCTTTTCTGACCTTGGTTGCAGCTACTCTGACTCTGCTGTTATAGTATGAAAGCAACCAGAGGTAATTAATATGCAAACGAACATGTGAGGTTGTGTTCTAATAAAATTTTATTTACCAAAAAAGATAGTGGACCAAATTTGGCTGAGGGGCAGTAATTTGTTGATCTCACATCTGGTAGAACTTTCCAGATGAGGAATTCAGATAATCTTCCTTCCACTACTCATAATAACTCATAAACTGCACTCATCTGAAGTCCCGTTCTCCAGCAAACTGCAGGTCTTTTTTAAGGTCAAGTGTCATGTTCACTGTGGTATTTATATATTAACAATTTAACATGTGTGAAACTGAGGTACCTCCTATTTTATTAGCTTCCCGTTATTTGCTTTTTAATGTGTCACTGGTTTTTGAGTGCTGTGCTCCTAAACCTATTTCTTTTCATAAGCCCTGTGGCTTTTATTGTGTAATTTTGCATAGGGTAGTGATTTTAAGGAATACATGTCATGTAATGGAGAAGGAAATGGCAACCCACTCCAGTATTCTTGCCTGGAGAATCCCAGGAAAGGAGGAGCCTGGTGGGCTGCCGTCTGTGGGGTCGCACAGAGTTGGACACGACTGAAGCGACTCAGCAGCAGCAGCATATGCCATGTAATAGAACTGACTGTATTTATGACACAGGCCTCCTGAGTAATAGTCCAGTAGTTTCGCACCTGTATTAGGATTAGCTAGGCTTTGCTGCAGTAACAAATAAACCCTGAAATCTCAGCAGCTCCATACCATAAGGATTTGCTTCTCTCTCACATAAAGTCCCAGAGCCTGGTGGGCTGCCGTCTATGGGTTCGCACAGAGTTGGACACGACTGAAGCGACTCAGCAGCAGCAGCACATAATGTCCAGTTCAGCTTGGTAACTCTCCGGAGTCACTGCCTCTGTGCTGTGGCTGGGGGATCCAGGCTGCTTTAAGTAGGCCTGCCCCCTCATCATGTCACCTCCATTCCACTGACAAAGTGGACGAGCGGCCTGGAGGATCCTGGAGGACATTTCTTTTCTTTTTAAAATATTTATTTATTTATTTTTGCTTCTGCTGGGTCTTTGTTGCTGCACGTGGACTTTCTCTAGCTGAGGTGAGGGGAGCTACTCTTCACTGCGATGCTCGGGCTTCCTGCTGTAGTGCTTCTCATGCTACAGAGCACAGGCTTTAAGTGAGTGGGCTTCAATAGTTGTAGTACACAGGCTCAGTAGTTGTGGCTCATGGCTCTAGAGTGTGGCTCAGGGATCGTGATGCCTGGGCATAGTTGCTCCATGGCATGTGGAATCTTCCCAGACTAGGGACTGAACCTTTGTCTCCTGAATCGATAGGCAGATTCCACTGGACCACCAGGGAAGCCCTCCTGGAGGACATTTCTTAGAGTACTTCTGCCCACATCCCAGTGGTCATAAATTAGCCACATGGCCCCACCTACCTGCAAGGGAGGCTGGGAAATGTAGTCTTCTTGTGTGTCCAGGAAGGGGAATAAGATTTGAAGAGCACATTGCAGGTCTTAGTCACATCATCTCATTCGATTCACTTACTTTTCAGTAATTCATTTACACTTTATACCAGACACTGTTCTAGGCTCTGGTGACAGAATAGAGAAGAGCAAAACCAAAATAAAACAAAACTACAGAATCAAACCCTGTTTTCATAGATGTTACATTCTAGGGGATGGTTAGACATGAAAAGTAAATAAATTAATGAAATGTGTGTCTGCTAGTGACATGCTATGGAGCAAAAAGGATGCATGGAAATTGGAGAGAGAGAATTGGAGGTGGGGTGTTCATACGACTTTAATAGGATGGTGAGTTCGAAACCCCTTGGAGGTGGCATTTGAGAAAAGTCTTGGAAGGGGTATGACAGGGAGCCATGTGGAAACCTGGGCAGAGGATCTCAGCCAGGGTGAACAGCCCGTGCCAAGGTCCTGAGGTAGGAACATACCTGGAATGTTCAGTGAATGGCAAAGAGGTCAGGGTGGCTGGAGGTATGGGTCGGGGGAGTAGGAGGCAAGGTCAGAGAGCTATCAGAGGGCAGACTTGTGAGGGGCTGTAGACTGTTTAGATCTCTGAGAGTCACGTGATGGCTGCACTTGAACTCAGGACATCCTGTTCTACCTCTTGTCTCCACACAGAGCTCTGGCATCAGGTCCTTTGACAGACGAGGAAAACGGGGCTCAGAGAGGTTAATGATTCCCATTTCCCAGAATCATTATAAAAGTAAAATGAGAAAGTGGTTGTTGTGTGTGTTGAGAATAGTAATTTTAGTTTATGGTAATGTGCAGTAAATACTGAGGTTGTCCAGGGGTGAATCCTGGGGACCATGGGATCAGCAAGTCATCCCTTGAATCCTTGCTCCATATGGAAGTTCCGTGGTTCAGATTCTCTGTCCGAAGGCAGCATCTCACACCCCCATTCGGTGGTCCTCAAGAGTCGGACATGACTGAGCGACTTCACTTTCCCTTTTCACTTTCATGCATTGGAGAAGGAAATGGCAACCCACTCCAGTGTTCTTGCCTGGAGAATCCCAGGGACGGGCCTGGTGGGCTGCCGTCTATGGGGTCGCACAGAGTCGGACACGACTGAAGCAACTTAGCAGCAGCAGCAGCAGCAGCAATGTGACCGTAGGCCAGGTGAAAACACTCTGTGACAGTTTTTCCTCTGTGGAAAGGGGACAGTCAGGCAAACAGCAAATAATTAAATTGATGTCGACATTTATTGCCATGAAGGCAGTAAAAGCATCACATGGCTTCCTCATAAAAAGTCATAAGGCCTATTTACAGTCCCACATTATTTTTCTGGTAATCCAAACCAGCAACTTTTTCTGAAGCTCTTGTGTGTTCAGCTGAGACCTTCAGAACAGGAAGAACTGGCTTGGGGAAGGGTGGGGGATGATTTAAACTCCACCCCACCCCCTCCTGGTGTGGAGGGTGGAGAGAGCCTCATTTCTTTGGGTTTGTGTGTTTTATTGATTCAGAACAAATGTCTTTTGGCCGTTAACCAAAGGTCAAAAGCTGCAGTCTTGGCATTTCATGGGCAAAAGGCCGGGAGGGGTTCTAGCCTTGGGCTATAGTTTCAGTCTAGCAAATCTGGACCAATGATGACCGTTCAGTTTTCTGCAATGGTATCTCATATTTCTTTTTTCTTAAAGAGAAAATTCTTTTTTAGAAATATTTATGTATTTATTATGGCTGTGCCAGGTCTTAATTGCAGCATGTGGGGTCTTCTAGTTGTGGGTGAACCTGGATCCCCTGCGTTGAGAGCACAGTCTTAGCCGCTGGACCACCAGGGAAGTCCTGATATCTCACATTTCAAGGCACTTATCAACTTTCTCGAGATGTGTTTGGATAGAATATGAATTAGGGGTGCTTCTTGAGGGAACAAGTCAATCACATGTATCAGAGTCTAAAATGCATGTGCCTCTCAATCCAGTAATTTCACATCTAAGAATCCAACCTGCAGCTGAACTCAGGCATCTGCCCAAAGGCTCATGAAGATTGAAATTAATATTCAGTACCCTTGAGCAACATGGGTTTGAACTGTGTGGGTCCACTTATACACAGATTTTTTTCAATAGTAAATACTATTTGCGACAGTACCGCACAGTCTGTGATTGGTTGCATCCAAGGAGATGGAACTGCTGATGGGGACGTAGGGGAGCAGTGTGTACGGAGGGCTGACTGTAAGTTATATGAGGGTTTCCCACTGCTGGAGGGTTGGTGCCCCTAACTCCCTTGTTGTTCAAGGACCAACTGTATATCTTTTGAAAAATTCAAATAAATATATGAAGTTAATATTGAGTATCAAAATGCTAAAAATCTCTGAAATGTCTATTAGTCGATGATTATAAATAAATAATGGTATCTGCCTATAAGCAAAACTAGATGAACTGTTTGTGGTGTCTGTGCAGCACCACCTGCAGAGCGCAAGGATGAGAGTAAGATGCAGAAGAGTGTGTATGCCCACTCACCTAGATTAGAAAAAAAGGGTATTTATGCTGGAATAGACACAGAAAAATTCTGGAGTGATACACAAGCAACTATTAAAAGTGGTTCTGGTAATAAGAGAAACTGAAGATCTTAATAATACACATGCATTATTTTAAAAATTAAAAACATAACAAAAATACAGTCTTATCCTGTGAAGATGACTATCAGGTCATCTCCAATATTAGAGTTGAACCCAAGCCTTTTAGCTCTGACTCCAGCTGCCCCATTCACGAGGTGTATGATTTTGAGCAAGTGACATTTCTTGGGCTCTCAGTCTCACTGATATTAAGATGTTATTATCTCCTCTTGGGGCAGGTGTGAGGTTTAAATAAGGTATTTTATATTTTCTGAAACTATTAGGTGCAATATGACACTGCCCCATATTAGGCAATCTTATTACTGTTTCATCTTTACAATGTATCAGTTTGGTTTCTTTTTGTTTTGGTTGTGAGAAATAGAAATGGACTTGTGAACTTCCAGATGTTCAAGCTGGTTTTAGAAAAGGCAGAGGAACCAGAGATCAAATTGCCAACATCCGCTGGATCATCGAAAAAGCAAGAGAGTTCCAGAAAAACATCTCTTTCTGCTTTATTGACTATGCCAAAGCCTTTGACTGTGTGAATCACAATAAACTGTAGAAAATTCTGAAAGAGATGGGAATACCAGACCACCTGACCTGCCTCTTGAGAAATCTGTATGCAGGCCAGGAAGCAACAGTTAGAACTGAACATGGAACAACAGACTGGTTCCAAATAGGAAAAGGAGTACGTCAAGGCTGTATATTGTCACCCTGCTTATTTAACTTCTATGCAGAGTACATCATGAGAAACTCTGGGCTGGATGAAGCACAAGCTGGAATCAAGATTGCCGGGAGAAATATCAATAACCTCAGATATGCAGATCACCCTTATGATAGAAAGTGAAGAAGAACTAAAGAGCCTCTTGATGAAAGTGAAAGAGGAGAGTGAAAAAGTTGGCTTAAAGCTCAGTATTCAGAAAAGTAAGATCATGGCATCTGTTCCGATCACTTCATGGGAAATAGATGGGGAAACAGTGGACACAGTGTCAGACTTTATTTTTCTGGGCTCCAAAATCACTGCAGATGGTGATTGCAGCCATGAAATTAAAAGACGCTTACTCCTTGGAAGGAAAGTTATAAGCAACCTAGATAGCATATTCAAAAGCAGAGACATTACTTTGCCAACTAAGGTCCATCTAGTCAAGGCTATGGTTTTTCCAATGGTCATGTACGGATGTGAGAGTTGGACTATAAAGAAAGCTGAGCGCCGAAGAATTGATGCTTTTGAACTGTGGTGTTGGAGAAGACTCTTGAGAGTCCCTTGGACTGCAAGGAGATCCAACCAGTCCATCCTAAAGGAAATCAGTCCTGGGTTTTCATTGGAAGGACTGATGTTGAAGCTGAAACTCCAATACTTTGGCCACCTGATGCAAAGAGCTGACTCACTGGAAAAGACCCTGATGCTGGGGAAGATTGAGGGCAGTAGGAGAAGAGGATGACAGCAGATGAGATGGTTGGATGACATCACCAACTCGATGGACATGGGTTTGGATTGACTATGGGAGCTGGTGATGGACAGGGAGGCCTGAGGTGCTGTGATTCATTGGGTCGCAAAGAGTCAGACACGACTGAATGACTGAACTGAACTGAACTGACAACTTAAGGGAAAAAACACCAGAAAATTTAAATTTGGAGGAATATGGTGGGAGCCTGGAGGAAAAGCTTAACAATTAGGTTTTGGAAAGGACTGGAACTTCATCTCTTTTGACTTGAGAATCAGGAAACAGAATTCACCAATGAGATGAGTCAGCTATGACCTTTTCTCTCCCCCATTTACTCTGCTCAGGATCCAAAGCCCCAGGACAGAGACTCTGATAGGCTGATGTTGGGTGCTGTGCCCACCCCCAGGCCTAGGGAGGATGGGGCATCTTGATTGGCACTAGGATTAACTTGTGAGGGAGGAGGGAAAGAGAAAAATGGTAACCAAAAGGAGAGATGGACTGTGGTATGCAGAAAGCCAAAATGAAATAAAGTAAATGGCAGCTGTTCTTCCACAGTGTTGAATTAGTCTCGGCAGGCTGACTGCTGTAATAAATGACCAACATTTCAATGGCTTCATAAATGAAAGTCTATTTCTCACTCACTCACTCACTCACTCCAGTGTTCTTCCCTCTTGGTAGGGTGCTGCTTCTGGTCTCTGCTCAACACCTCCACTCAGGGACTCAGGCTGCCCTGCGTCTTCTGGATCTGGCCAGCAGACAAAGGAAGGGGTGCACTTATGGGCCAGAGTCAGTCATATGGGTGTACCTAACCATAGCTGGAAAATAGTCTGTGTGTTCAGGAGGAGAAGGGAACAGTTTGGGGACAGCTTGTCAGGGTCAGGATAGATAGCACAGCATAGAACATGTAATGTTGTCATTCCAGGTCAGGGTCTGTGAGTCTAGTGCTTTGACCTTAGGAGAATCATTGCTCCTCTCTGGACTTCATTTTCTTCATCTGAAAAATGTGAATGTTGGAGAAGGTAGTCTCAGATAACTTTCTTCAGCTGAAATGCATTGCAGAACCTGATGTCAAAACAGAGCAGGCAACTGCAGATGTGGGAAGGAGGCAGGGGTCCCAGAGCTCATCCCCACCATTTGCCCCAGTGGCCCAGCTGCAGACCTTCTGGGGCTTTGGGGTCACATGTACAGGCTGCTGTTGGCCTACAGAACCTCCAGTGATGCGTGATATAGCCAATCTCTGGACTCTTGAGGGAACTTTCAAACCTTTGCTGTGTTCTCAGTTTGGAAAAATTGAAGACATTTGAAACCAAGGCCGCTTGGTCTCCCTCCGTGGCTGGTCTTGGATATGCCTGCTTTGGACTCAGAACCACCTGCTTGGCGCTCCAAACCTTACTTTACCACAGTTTATTTTTTTACCGAGAGGAAATGTTTAGCATAATAAATCATGTGGTTCTAGTGTTCCCTGAACCATCTCCATGAAAAGGGGATCCTGAGCTGGTCTCTGGATCAATGGTTACTGTCAGCTGAAGCAACCGGTTCCCGTGGTGAGAAGGGGAGAAGGTCTTCCCTGGGACTTTTCAAAGTCAGAGGAGCTGAACGGACACATCTGCTTTGGTGAAAAGCGAAAAGGATCAAGGACCGAGCAACGATATCACTTTACGGTGTGAGGAGACAGTTCCAAACCACGTTACAGATTTTTTTTATGACAGTGATTTTGAAAGGGAATTCATATAATCCTGGCAATTTAGACATTAAAGTTTCAAAACTCTAATGGGCCCAAAATAAATATATACATATTTTCCAACAATTTAAAAAATAATAAACCTAAACCAGAAACTACTTTAGTCTGTTTCTTGAATTGGTTTGCTTCCTTCCTGAAGCCAAGTAGGTTGAAAGAATCAGAGGACAGAGAACTCCCAAAGCTCCTTACTGCTCCCCCACCCACCCCCACCCACCCCCACCCACTTGCTTGAGGAGCCTTTGACCTTTCATGTGAACTGGATTCAAAACATAGGTTTTGCTGCATTTAAAAATGCATAAATTCCCAACATCCTCTTGAAAGCTACACACCTGCCAATGTTTTATCCTTCTAGAGATGGCACAAATAGGAAAAGTTTCAGGGGGTCTAGGAAATGGCTCTTTTGGAATTACTGTCTTAAAAACGGGCCAAGAATCTCCCAAATTCTAGTATTCTCAAATTCTTAGAAATACATGCCTCCACTGACAGGCCTCCACTGACACACTGGGGACCGAACTTTGTCAGCAGACCTGTTGCTGGGTCTCGAGGGCAGGAAGGAGGTGCCAGTGAAACAGCCAAGGATGCAGTCTTATCCCAGGTCCTCCTGGACCCTGACTTCAAGTGACGTGTCTCCAGAGACTCCCATGCATCATCCACATTTTGTAGGCTTGTAGAGAAGCTCCAGTGTATGGAGAACGTGGGTAGAAGCTTCAGTAAAGCATTCAGATGGGTCCTGACTTTAGAGTAAGGGTGGGGGTAAGTCTCAGCTCTGCCCCTTGTTTTCTCTGTGAGCCTGGACACAGCAAAAATAGGAACAATAATAGTCTCATAGCTATCTCATCTTGTGGCATAATACAGGTAAAAAGCTTCACACTGTGCTCGCAACATGGAGGTGTTTGATCAATGTTTGCTTTGACGATCTGTGGATCAGATGGAAGCATTCTCACATCCCTCAGAAAATAAGAGATTTCATTCAGGTGCTTTCAAAATTGTTGAAGAGCTAGAGGAACCAGGGTCAGGGAACACTGCCACTTGTGCTCAGGTTTGCCACTAAAATTTGGTGAACCAGGAAGCCGCAGAAACTGCAGGGAACTCCTGCTGAAAATCACAGCATTTGGTGGGACTCCAGGAAGCTGCTGCAAAATCTTACACCCTGCTGGTGTCAGGGAAGCAGTGTTTTCAGGCTTTCTCCCACTTCTCAAATCTTGGGTGGCTTGTTCATGGGTGGAGTCTAGAACAATCTTGATGGCAAAGGATCCTGGCAAATGCAGTTCCTATCTTCCAGCCCCTGCAATATGAAGGACAGCTGCTGAGTGGCCACTGTTTCTGGTACCGAGTGATAGGCTAGATCACTGGCATTTGAAAATAAATAAATCAAATAACCACACAAATGGGACCACAGTAAAGACTCAGAATGGCTGGGTTTGAGCTTCAGAGGCTAGGACACCAAATATAAGAGGGCTGTTGGCAGTTAGAAATTGTCTTTGCAGTCAAACATGTTGGGGATCTGGCTTTGAGACTAATATGTGACCTGGGAAGTGTGGAAACTGGGACAGTCTGGCTGAAAAGAGAACCTTTGTCATTTGGTGCTCTACTTACCAGACTGAGTTCCCCACTCTGGAAAGCCTCCCTCTCCACCAGGACTTCTTCCTCCTCTGAGTTCCTGTAACGACCTGCAAGCCCTTTTCTAATGGTTTGCTCTATAAAGTATTTTCTTCCTTAGTAGTTTCTAGCTTCTTGAGGGCAAGGAGCATGTCTTCAAATCTTTAGAACCTACAAAGAATGTTTCCTAAAGTAACTCATCAGAAAAACCTTGGAAAGTATAGAGACATACAAAAAGAAAATACAAATCTCCCTTAATTCCACCTCCCAGAGTTATGGACTGCTAATACTTTGGTAGTTCATTTTTTCCCCCAATACTCAAACATATAAAAATGTGTATTATTTTAACATGCTAATAAAAAGGATACCGAGCACTTGAAGCCCACCAGGCACTGACTTTGCTCTTCATTGTTTATGTGTGTGTTAGTTGCTCAGTCGTGTCTGACTCTTTGCGACCCCATTGACTGTAGCTGTCCAGGCTCCTCTGTCCGTGGAATTCTCCAGGCAAGAATACTGAAGTGGATTGCCATTCCCTTCTCCAGAGGATCTTCCCAACCCAGGGATTGAACTCAGGTCTCCTGTGTTGCAGGCAGATTCTTTGCCATCTGAGCCACCAGGGACGCCCTCATTATTTATAATGATCATAAATATACTGCCTGCCCCTCTGTTGATGGGGGATGTGTCACCAACTCTTCCTTGTGCTAAACATGGAATCTCACAGTAAGTGGTCCTTTGGTCTGGTTTTTGTTGCTCCACGTGGTATTTGCAACTTTCATCCATGCTGTAGCATGATCAGTACATCATTCCTTTTTGTGGACGAATAATATTCCATTGTGTAGATTGCCTACGTTTTCTTTATCCTTTGTCAGTTGATGAACATCTGGGCTGTTTCCACTTCTTGACTAGGGTCAACAGCTCTGTCCTTCTGGAAACACTCCCCACCCTCCCTCCCAGTGGATCAGTGGCTTTAACCGATGGGAAAGAGCCCGAGCTGCTTCTGCCTTCTCAGACAGGCCCCACGACAGTCAATTTACCCAACCTGCAATTTAGGCTCAGCCCAGAGAGGGGCGCGGCTCAGGCCCCCCAGGGCCAGACCATCAGGGCGGCCTCAGCTCAATTAAAGTTGTTATTCCCTCAAAGAGGGGGAGTAACCAAGTGGGTTCACAAGCAATAAAAACAGATGTCACAGCCCTCTTCTCCTCCAGGAAATCTGTCTCTGAGGTCCAGCCTTATTGCCCTGCTGGACAAATCCCAAGTGACATTGTTTTGTGACATGGGCCAGGAGACAGGAGCTCTGGTTTCCTTTGAATTCTGAGTGCCTGAGCAGCAGAAGGGTGCGTTAGAAGAGGGAGAAAACAAACCACTCCTCTGCCCCCAGGAGGTATTAGTGCCTGTCAGGGAGAAGCTTGGGGCCTGGTGGGGCGGCCTTACCCAGCCCCTGAGGGCATGAGGTGCCTTTGGCATTGGCAGGCGGCATCCCAGAGGGGCTCTGGCCCTCGCACAGGATCTATGTGTTCCTAGAGTCTGTGCTGAGCGGGAATTAGAGTGACCCATGTCGCCACTGTGACCCACGACGCCGGCGGGGCTTGCTGTGCTCAGCAGCGGGGGTGGCCAGGCAGGCTGTTTCTGGAATAATCACTGTGCTCATTACAGGCTTCAAGTGAGCTCCCAAGGGTCAGGTTGGGTTTGTTTGCCCATCTTGGGAGTCAAGGAAAATGTGGCCCTTTTAGCTGCTTCAGCAAAAGAGAAACCCCGGGATGGTGTCGATATGCTGCCAGGGACAGTAGCAAATGTAGAAATGGCGAACCCAAGGTCAAAACAGAAGAGGGAGGGGTTAAGAAAGTGGAATGGAGATGGGCGTCTGGGACTCCTGTCTGTTGCTCTGTGTGATGGCAATTTGTAAACACAGAGCAGCCTTTGGAGCCAATGAACAATAATAGCACCATTGGGCACCAGGTGTGATGATACTACAGAGTCGGTGGTTTTATCCTCTTTTTACATGGGTAGAGATGAGACTCAGAGAGGTTAAGTAACCTGCCTGAGATCACACAGCTGCCTGGTAGCAGAGGTGAGCTGTGAGCTCAGGTTACTGACCCCAGAAACCAGCTCTTGATTACCACACTCTTGTCGGGGTTCACCGGGAACAGAAGAAGTATAGGCTGAGAAAGGCTTGCATGTTCCTCTGCTTTTTTTTTTTTAAGTGGTGAAATGCATATAAAGTTTGCCATTGTAGCCATTTTTAAATGTCCAGTTCAGTGGTACTAAGTACATTCAGGGTGTTGTGTGACCATCACCCATCCTCCTAGTTCTTCTCAGCTTGTGAAACGGAACTGTCCCCATTAGAGAATAGCTCCCTACCCCCTCCACCCAGCCCTGATACCCACCTTTCTACTATCTGTCTCTAGAAATCTGAATCCTCTAGGGGGTTCAGAGGAGCCATGGAGTTTTTGGTCATTTGTTACAGTATGCATAGGAAGTGAACACACTCTTAAATTCACACCATGCCTTCCAGGGCTTCCCGAACCCTCCCTGATCTCTATGTGGGGGCTCCAGGGTGGGAGCCTTTGCGTGGTGTGAGGCTCTTCCATTCGTGCTGTGACCGCATGTGGTCTTCCCTCTCCTTCACAGCAGCTCTGGGGCTCGGTGTGTTGGTGGTTACGTGTGGAGGCAGACATCACATCCCCGTTTGTCTGTGCATAACCTGCACCTGCTTCAGCCAATGCTGGTGACTTACGTTTTCCCAGAGGATCGCCCATTTCATCTACACTTCATGCACCTTGACCAGACTTCAGTCTTTGCTCTGGGCTAAAACGTTTGAACCTCTTAATGACAGAATGGACTCCAGCCTGGGAAGCCTTTAACACCCCAGAAAATTATTTTTATGGGCTCCTTTCTCCAGAACAGCTAGTTGAAGCCTGTGGTGAAGGAGAGTATGGTAGGCTCCCCAAATCCCCCAGACCTATGGATGTGATCTTATTTGGCACAAGGGACTCTGCAGGTGTGATTAAGGTTAAGAATCTTGAGATGCGGAGATGATCCTAGGTTATCTGAGTGGACCCTGAATATAATCATAAATATCTTAAAACTTTCTTTTTATACAACTGTACTTTATACAGTTTAAAAGATTACTTTACACTTCTAGTTCTTGCAAAATATTGGCTGCATTCCCTGTGATGTACAGTACATCCCTGATGGAGACAAGATGGGGACAGAGACTGAGGTGGAGATGGCGATGGTGACGATGAGGGGAGCAGCAGCAGTAGCAAGCACTGCCTCCCCACCAAGTGCTGGGGTGGTGTTAACACACTTTACTTGGGGCAACACAGTATGTTGTCAAGTGAAGAGATCACGATGTAGAATTAGTGACTAATCTACCATTTGGTAGGAGAGAACTTTCCAGAAAAATGTCTTCAGAAGAGGAGCAAATGGGGGTGCTTGGGGAATGGTCGGCAGGGAATTTTCCCTGGATACTTCTCCCTTTTGCATTTTGTGTCGCATAAAACTTTTACCGATTCAAAAAAATCTGAAGTGAAAGAAGTCAAGTAAAGAGCCTTGAATGAACTATTACTTTGGAGGAGAACCGTAAAAAAACAAAAGCAGTTATCCTCAAAAAGCTGTGATCCCTATCAGCCACTTTCCCTTTCAAGACAAAGGAAAATAGGTTTTCTCTTAAGGTTTCTCAAAGGTTTTCTCTTAAGTGGAATTAGGTTTAAAAAATAGGAAAATAGAGGGGGAAAAAAAGAAAAACAGATCACCCCTTATTCGTCTCTCCCTTATGGCACAGTCTCTAGCTCTCTTTTTCCCTAAGGACTTTTAAATGGGCTGCAACATGACATCCAACAGCTAAAGACTTTGCCTTAGAACTTTGGGTGCTGGTACTTTTGAAATTTCACAGAGGGAATTCTTCAATTCAGTTCAGTCCCTCAGTCGTGTCTGACTCTGCAACCCCATGAATCACAGCATGCCAGGCCTCCCTGTCCATCACCAGTTCCCGGAGTTCACTCAGACTCACGTCCATCGAGTCAGTGATGCCATCCAGCCATCTCATCCTCTGTCGTCCCCTTCTCCTCCTGCCCCCAGTCCCTCCCAGCATCAGAGTCTTTTCCAATGAGTCAACTTTTCGCACGAGGTGGCCAAAGTACTGGAGTTTCAGCTTTAGCATCATTCCTTCCAGAGAACATCCAGGACTGATCTCTTTTAGAATGGACTGGTTGGATCTCCTTGCAGTCCAAGGGACTCTCACTGGTACATTATTCATTAACTGTTGTAGAAGGTGCCTCACTGTAGCTAAGACTTGGGGCCGTGGAGTCAGACAAACCTAGGCTTGAATACTGGTTCTCATAGACTCACTAGCCTTGTGACTTTAGGCAAGTGAATCTGAGATGCTCATTCCCAGACCCCTGCAGGGATCCTTTCTCTCTGGTGTCTGAGTTGAATGCCGCTTGGGTCTCATGGTGGGACAGGGATGCAGTGTGGGAAGCAGCCCTCTGGCCTCAATGCTCTTTTCTGAAACCACACTGTCCTGTTGGCCTCCTGCCGTGCTTACAGTCTTGTCCAGGAAAACCTTCCTTTCCCAGCTGTCAGCTCACTCAGCCACCCTCATTGCATCTCTCTCCTTTCTTCACAGCTCTGCTCTGTACATGTTCTAAATATTTGCCTGCTGATAAGTCGCTTCAGTCGTATCCAACTCTCTGCAACCCCATAGACGGCAGCCTATCAGGCTCCACCGTCCCTGGGATTCTCCAGGCAAGAACACTGGAGTGGGGTGCCATTGCCTTCTCCGAAATATTTGCCTAGTAGAGCCCAAATTCTCTTGTCCTCCCTTCCTGCTCACTCCTGGGATGATCCCACAAGGGAGCTAATTAGCACAGCATTTTTAACGGCATCCCCCTCTTTGGAACACGTGCAGCTTTATTTGATTTTCTTACAGCCACTGAAGCATGGAATCTTCTCAGGGCTGACTGTGTTCATTTCACTGATGGACACCAAGAATAAATCCTTAGCTCACTTTATATCCATAACCTCACTGTTCCCATCCAGGGGAAGAGAATTCCAAGGAATCCTGCTATTGTTGCTTTGTGTAGAAAGAAGAAAATAATCCTTCAGACTTGAAAGAGCAAACTGTGGTGGCAATGGGCGACTTTTTTTGTTTTTAGTGTTTAGAATATTATGCTCACCTACATATTATTTCAGTGTGTGTGCGCGCTCAGTCACTGAATCGTGTCCAACTCTTTGTGACCCTATGGATTGTAGTTCCCCAGTCTCCTCTGTCCGTGGGCTTCTCCAGGCAAGATTTCTAGAGTGAATGGGTTGTCGTTTCCTCCTCCAGGGCATCTTCACTCAGGAGCCTAATGTATGCTTTTGGAACTGAATTTAAATTTCTTCCAAGGATTTCATATCTTCTGCACTGAAGGGGAAAGTACAGCCCTTCCTCTACCCCACACGCATCCCCACTATAGAAGTCAGATGTATTAGTGATCTGTTGCTGAAACAGATTATCCCCAAACCTAGCTACTCAATACAACAATAAACATTTACTGTCTCACATGGTTTCTGAAGGTCAGACATTCAGGAGCTGCTTGGCTGGGATCTGGCTCACCGTCTCCCATGAGGCTGTGATCAGGATGGTGGTGGGGCTGCTGTCTTATCTGAAGACTTGGCTGGGACTGGAGGATCCAGTGCCAAGGTGGCTCCTTACTGGGCTTTAGGTAAGAGGCCTCAAGTCCTCTCCCTTGCGTGGTGCTGGGCACTGTAGATACTACGCTGCAGCAAATATGGATTCTGAATTGCATTTCAGAGAGTTTTTGTTTTGGTTTCTTTGAAGTAACTTTCTTGGACTTGAACTGTGAAATCCATCTCCCCTGCAGTGCATTAGCCCCCAATGGCTCTGCTCAGACTCTCTTGATTCTTGCTTTCATTTTTCAGCCTTACCTCCTAGTCCCCTAGTGTCTGTACAGCTCAGTGTTCAGCCAGTGAGACTGGCTGAGGTTGTGCCCAAAGGCTTCCACTGTACGTGGGTGCATCTCTGTGGCTGAGGAGCCTGGTCATAACTCAGTCAGTCTTCAAGCCTCCTTTGCATTTGTTGTCTAGTAGGCTTCTTGGTTTCATTTCCCGGATAGACAAAGATGAGGGCAGATCTTATCCTGTCCTTCTGTGCTGCTCTCATTTCCCGGATCCCAGGTGAACTTCTGGCTGCCCTGATGCTCTTCCTATGAGATTCCAGCCTCCAGTCGTGGGAGCTGGGCGTTCCCCTGCATGTCTCCAGCTCACCACTGTTAGCTGACCCCACCCCAAGTTGAGTGTGCTCTCTGGCAGCCCAGTTGCTGGTTTCCAAAGCCAGCCCCATGCTGGTAAAGCCACATTTCTTGCTGACCAAGGGCACTGGGTTGGGAGGGGTGGGTGGTGGCAGCTTCAGGTGAGAAGACCGCAGATTCTCAGTAACTGTACCCCAACCCAAGGCTGTTTTTCAAGAATAGGCTCTTCCCAGTTTGCTGTGTGCCTTTGTTCAATTTCCAGAGCCCTGATATTCCATTTTTTTCAGTGTGAATATAGATTTTTAAAATTTCACTTATATAGATGACATTGAGCAGGATTGCTGAATCACATGATAATTTATGCTTTATTTATAAAAATCCATCAAACTCACTCCCAAGAGGCACCCCATTCTGCGTTACTACCAGTGCTGTGTAAACTTCTGTTGCTACCAGCTTTGTCAGCACTTGCGATGGTCTGTGATTTTTAAAAATTCTAGATGCTCTAAAAAGTACGTAGGGGACTTCCCTGGTGGTCCAGTGGTTAAGAATCTGCCTTGCAGGGAATGCAGGTTTGATCCCTGGTTGGGGAATGACATTGTTGCTTTTAACAGTGTTATCAATTTTATGCTTGCTTTTTCCAGGTAGAATTTGCCAGCCTCTTCCTCCTGCCGTAGGTAGGTCCTTGGTCCACTCTTGTAGCAATACAGGGCTACATGGCTTCTAAGGCCACTGACCTTTCCCAGCCTCTCATGGCTTTGGGGTTCATTCCTTTGTGAGAGGTAGTATTAAATACTTAGGAGAACTCCTAGTGCGCAGCTGAGCTTCCATGTGCTGTTGTGGTGTCTGGGATTCCATCCTGAAGACCATGTGACAGGGCAGAGGCTGAGCCCTCCTGAGGTGGAAGGACAAGGTGAAGGCCAAGGGATCAGGGGCTCTCTGGTGGCCAGCTTCAGGGATAGACGTGAGTGTCCTGGGGCTGCTGAGACAATGACAACAAACCAGGGGCTTAAGCAGAAATGACTTGGGCATCAGATTCTGACCATTCTATCTCTGTGCTGGGGAGGGTGCCATCCTGCCCACTGAGAATGCTGTAGCTGCCTACTCTTGCCTCTGTTTGCTTGCCCTGGTTTTGGATTTGTGGGACTGCATACTTTCTTGAAACATCTTCTGGTCATTTCTAGAACCGTTGCCACATCGCCGCTGTCTGGCTGGTTGCAGGGGGGAACCAGCAGTAGAGGCTGCTTTCCCGCTGGCCCTGGATGTCTCTGTGTTGTGATGCATGTCCTAGGTGCTCAGTGACATTTCCTGAATGGCTGAAAGTTTGGAAGGTCAGAAAATGCATGCTCTAGGGGCAAGTGTGGGCCAAGCTGTGACCATTAGAGGGTCACCAGCACAACTGTTCAGGCAAATACGTAAAAAGATCAGTTTCCAGGGTATAAGATCAGGGTGAATGGGCTTGACTGTGGAAAAACCTGCCATCTCCTCACAAATGAATAGCAAGATGCGTGAACATCACAAACGTCCTTGATCACACCGATGCCAGTGAAGCTCAGTCTGTCTAAAGCAGAATTCTCTCAAGTACATGGATGATTGGTCCCCAGATGATCTATGATTGGCCTATTAATATACAACTTCTAGGGCCAAGTCAGCAGAGAAAATGCAACAGCCTCTGGTTCACATTCACAGTGCTCATCACAAAGTCCCTAGAAGACCTGTGGAAGACACCAAGGTCATGTGCAAACTGTGTTAAATCAGTTTAACTCAGTGTTTGCCAAACTACTTTGAGGTGGAGCCCTTTAGTGGCATGATGGCTGCAAGTGTCCCACAGGATGCACTTCCATGGAACCCACTTTGGAGAACACTCATTCTTAGGGAAGACACTTTCAGGAGAGGTTTAGAGATCAGGTTGAGATGGTGGTTTGGGGCCAGGGTGTCCAGAGCCCAAATGGTGGAGGGCCAGGGTCCCAGATGCAGGGCAGGGGAGCCCTGTAGGTTTTGAGAAGGTAAGCCATGCTATCCACGTGTCAGCTTATAAGTGGGGCCTGCTTGGGTGTGAATTTGGGCCGCATGAGAGTCAAGGGCGCTCCGAGGGGGTCCATGCCTTATCTAGCCTCATTACCAGCCAGTGATCCCACAGAGCCTTTGTCACTTTTGGCTACAGCCTGGTCCCACGTGTTTGCAATTGCCCGGGTCGCAGCCAGGGAGAGGCAGGCAAGATGATTGTGTGCTCAGGGGGTGCTGGAAGGTGGGGCAGGGTGAGGCTGGAAGGAAGGGGGTGTCCATGGGCCGGGCCGGAGTGGGGCTGACTGCTCACACCCTCTGCCCTCGCTGCAGGGTCTCTGTAAACACCCTTGGCCTGGCCCCCTGCCATCAGGATGAGTACATGTGCGGATCCCTCCGCCTAGCCTCGCATGCTGGGCCCACAGCAGGGTATGGAACGCCCATGTTTTGGGAAGCGGCAGGGGCCTCTGACTTCCCTGGGTCCCAGCTAGGGGCATGTCAGAGCCTGCTCATCCAGAGCCCAAGTAAACACAGCGCAGAGGATCACAGAACACACCAGCTGGAAGGAAGCCTAGAGACTCTTCTGGTGCAGAATTCCTCCCTTGGACAGTGGGGAGACTGAGGCTCAGAGTTGGGGAGGGCTTGGCTGCTGCTGAGATAGGCCTGGGACCTTGGGTCTGGATGTTGATTCCAGGGCTCCTTTGCCCTCACTGGGGTGTCTCCAGAGCCACTGCCTGCAAGTGGGGTACTGGGCAAGGCCTACCTTCCTGTTCGGGGTGGTTTATGTTGCTGGGGGAGGAAGGGCAGCAGGTTTGATAGTTGTAGTCTCCTCAATGGATGAAACAGAAGGAAAACAGTGACGATTCTTTCTTTCTTCAGTTTTTAAAACAAAAATATTTTTCTATTTCTATTTTTTCTATTTTTCTATTTTATCACCTTATTTGTGAATTACTTTCATTGTTATTACCTATAGTTTTTTTCCAATTATTTTTTTTAAGGTTAGCTTTTAAAAATGTTTTATGGAAAATTTCAGACAAAATCCCAAAGTAAAACAAAGCTCTACATGCTCATCACCCATCGTTGACACTTATAAGTTTACCAATCTTAATTCCTTTCTTTCTACCCACTCTCCCCAAGTCAGGATTAATTTGAAGCAAATTTATGATGCTGTATCTTTTCATCTACAGTTATTTCAGTTTGCATCTCTGATAGACAGGCTCTCACTCATTTTTTAAATTAAAATTTTTATGTTGAGATAGCTATAGATTTACTCATACTGTAGGAAAAAAATGCAAAGAAGTGACTAGCATAGTAAGGATGATTTCTCTTAAACACAATTGTAATATTATTATTACAACCAAAATATTTAATAATATTTACTTAATATCATCAATATCCAAACAATGTTTACATTTCCCAAATGGCTTTTCTTTTTTCTTTTTTTAAGTTTGTTTGATTGACTGGCTTTAATTAACTAGTTGTTCAAGTCGATCTTGTGTATCCAAGTTAATAGTCCCAAAACTAGTGAATTAATTAAAAAATTTGAGCTGCTTTGAGATATACTTCATATACCATATGATTCACCCATTTAAAGCATACAATTCAGTGATTTTTTTTCGTAGCTTTTGATTTAAAAGGTAATGTGCATCTATTGTAGGAAACATAAACAGTACTTATGAGCAGAATTTAATGTGAAAGCTCTCTCTCTGCAGTCATCTCTACCCAGGGAATGTCTGCTTTTACAAGTTGAATTATATATAAATTATATATGTGACGGATAAACTCAGGGGAAAAAAATGACTAAATTCTGTACCTAGGGATAGCCGCCAAAACTTTCAAAATTATCCTCCTGTTTGAGGGTGTTCTTTTTTCGCCAGCATGAACTTTAGAATGTCTTACACGTCATGTGCTGGCGGGAGGGTGTTGAAGGCTGGCCCCGGGTGTCTTCTCTTTGCTGACTCTCTGGGTTAGAAGCAGGGGGCATCTGGGAGTGACTGTCATCATGGTTGTCACCGGGGTTCCTCATTCCTAACCAAGCTATCCGTGGAGAGGGTTCAGGGGATTGACAAACCTAGAGGAAAAAACATTATTATACATCTTCATTTTGTCTGACCTAAATGTAGCATTTCCTTCTGTTATGGTCAAAGGCAACAAGCCAGTGGCTCTAACAGAATCTGTGACTTCGTCACCAGGGAAATCATAGATGTTCCCCATCATAGTACAGTCACAGCTACTATTTTGAAATGTAATTTGAGCTCAGTGCTACTATGAGTCAAAGAAACTGTTAGACTCTCTGTGAAATCTGTGTTTCTAAAAAAGCCCATATATTGACTATATACAATTAAAAACAGTTTGATTTGATCACAGTATTTCAATATAATTGTTTCCTTGGTAATCCTGCAAATTTTTATGTGTTTATGAACATTCCAAGAAGGGGCTCGCTAGTTTCATAAGACTTCCAAGGGGGCCCAAGTTCCTCTAAAGGTTAAGAACCTCTAGATTGGAGAGAAATGCTTTTTTTCCTAAGTCACTGATGATTTACTTTTAATCTTTAACTTTTTACAAATTCAGGGCCCCTTTACAGAGCTCCACTGCCTCTGGCTTCCCAGCTGAGCCCTTTCTCATTTTTCAGGGTTAAGTGCAAACCTGGCGCCAGGGTCCGGGGGAGAGAGGCAGCAGGAAGCAAAGGTTTCGGGATATCTCTGCTGCAGAGGGAACTGGGCAGGGCTGTTTTCCGTGGCCGCCTGCCCTTTGCTTCGATGAGCACACAGCTGGTTTTGTAGCGCTGGGCCTGCCCTCCCGGAGGGATCGTTTCAGGAGACAATCCATCTCCACGTCCACATGTCCTGTTGCCCTGGAGCACAAGCTAGATGAAGCATACGAGCAGCCGCTCCCAGATGGATGGGATGAGGAAAACCCAGGCTCCCCCATATTCAGGAGGAGGTTCGACCAGTTCTATGCAGCTGGTCAGGGAGAGCAGGAAGCCCTGGGGGCTCTGCAGGTTTACAGGGCAGTGGGTCAGAGAGGCATGGGGGGCAGATATGGCACTGCCGCATGCCCCTCCTTCCCATGGTCTCCAGTGTGCCCCCACATAGGGTGTGTGCTGACTGGTGCCGGTGGCATTCTAACCCAGGCCTCCTGTCACTAGCCCCAAGCTCAGGGCCTCCTTATTACAGCATAGCTGTTGATGTGCAGTGAATTGGCCAGTCTGTATACCAGTGTCTAGCCTGGTGGCCAAGGGATCTATGGAAAACCATGAAGGGTCATTTCAGATGACAGCCATTGGCCCTCTGAGCAGGAATCAGACCCATGTTGTTGACCATAGCCAGGTCTAGGTGGTAAGGGTTTCTCATGCCCCAGGGCTGTGCTACGTGTTCACACCTGTTGTCTCATTCAGTCACCAGAGCCGCTCTGCGGAGGGAGCCACTGGGCACCAGCATGAACTCTGGGCTCCATCTCCTGGTGCACAGCCCTGCTCTGCCATCTATTAGCTATGGAACCAGGCAATAACTCTGTCTCTCTGTGCCTCAGTTTCCTTGTCCATAAAATGGGGACACTGACATTCCCAAGTACAGGGCTGCTACAAGAATCAAATGGTATTCGTAGAGAAAGCGCTGCCAGAGTGAGTTAGTGTCCTGTGACTGCTGTAACTGAGGATCATCAACTTGGTTTCTGAGAACAACACAAACCAATTCTCTTACTGTTCTGGAAATCTGAAGCTAGTCTGATGTGGGTCTCACCGGGCTAAAGTCAGGTCGCAGGGCTGTGTTCCTTTTGGAGGGACACAGGGGAGAATGTTTCCAGGCCTCTTCCAGCTTCCAGAGGTGCCCACATCCCTTGCCTTGTGGCCCCTTCCTCCAGCCTCAAGGTCAGCAGTGTTGAATCTCTGACCCTGCCTCTGTCATCTCAGCTCTTTTTCCGACTCTTCCACCTCCTCTCCCACATTCAGGTCCCTCTGATTACACTGGACCCACCTAGGGGAATCCATGATGACCTCCCCATTTGAAGGTCAGCTGATTAGCAAGCTTACTTCTGTCTGCAACTTTCATTCCCTTTTGTCTTGTGAGGTGATATACTCACAGTTCCCAGGGATTAGTGGTGGATGTCTTTGGGGGGCATCAAACCCCCAATCCTGTGTTGTCCTTGGGGTCCAGCTGCCACGTGTGACAGTGGTTATGCTTAAACTGTTTCCCATTTTCCTGGTGACCACTGGATATTCCCCTCGAAGGCAGAGAACTTCAGGAAGTCAAAATCATTCGTTTGCTAAATATCGAGCCTCTGGACATGGTTCCAAGCTCTAGGACTGTTTCAGTGAATAAAACAAACATGGTACCTGCCTCATGGGATTTAAAATTAGTGTGGAGACAGATGATTGGAGAGGAAATAAATGAAAACTTCACAACCGACTGTGATGACTGCTCTAGAGGAAACAGACAGGTGCTATGCTAGAAACTAATGGAAGGGGAAGCTAACTGGTCTGGAAAGGCCTCTCTATGCAGGTGACATCTGAGCTGTCCCCTGAAGGATGACAAAGATCCCAACACAAAGGAGAGAAGGCTGGATGGACATTTGCGGTGAGGGTTCAAAGCTTCTAAAAGGGCCCACAGGTGAGAAAGGACTTGGTGTGAGGAGAGGCCAGCACAGGGGCAGGCAAGGGTCAGGGACCAGGCCATGGAGCGCACGGCTTTGTAGGCCATGAGGGTGAGTTTGCATTTTGTCCTAAGTTTTAAGTAGGTTGTGTCACAATCCAAGACAGGGAGCTGTGCGAGGGATGCTATGGAAGGGTGGACAGAGAGCTTCTGGGATTCCTAGCTAACCTCTGTGTAGAATTAGAAGGCTGTGGCTAGGTACCGTTTTCTCCTGGTGTTAGTCTAGGTACCCCCGTCCCCCAGCTACATATACTCTAGGTCTGTGATTCTTAGTGCCTGCAGTTGCCACTGCCCGGTCCTCCCGCCCTCGGCACCCTCCTTCCCAGTGCATGCTGATAACCTTCCGCAGGTGCCTCAGACTTCCCCTGACAGCTCCTCTCAGCCCACATGTGGGTAAAGCAGAGATGCTGGGGGTCCTCTGTCTGTGATGGACAGAGGTGGAGGATGAGTGCCCCAGGCTCCTCACCTGTGGAGGGTGGGGCTCAACTGAGGCAGGTCCTGCACCGTCTCCTCAAGGTCTCCAGCAGGAAAGAACTGGTGAAAAAACAAGATTATTCAGAATTTCAAGATGGCAACATCAGAGCATTGAACAATCACGGGGCCCTTTCGAGCATGGGGCCCCAGGCCACTGTTCAGGATGCTTTGAGCTCCCTCCATCTTTTCTTATAACCATTCTGCTCTTTTGCTCAGTTTTATTCTTTTATTTTTGTATTCCTAGCTGGAGCTTGCATGCATTTTTGTCATGGAGACAGAGAAAGCTTTGAGAAGGCAGGAATGAATGTGTTCAGAGGTCTTTTTCCTAGGAAGCAATGTTCCATCTCACTGGGACTGCTTGGAAGACAGATAGGGAGAGGACCTCTGATGGTGGAAGGTCCAAGTTGCAAGACTTCATGTCAGTGGATCTGCCTGGCCAGTTCTGTTTGGCCCAAGGGTCTACTGGCCCTGGCGCTGGCCTCCCCAGGCTCTAGACAGGCCTGGCTTGGTTTCTGTTTTATGTTGTCATACACATACCTTTCTAACAGAGAGAGATAGGTCACGGGGAAGGCAGCATTTGGTCTAAAACCCAAGGTCAACCCCTCAAACAGCCATGCTTCGAGGTGCCATGCCAGGTACCTGTATTCTCGCGTGATTTGGAGAAGACACCCCGCACTCAGGGCAGGGCTCCTGAAGGGGCTGGAGCTTGACTGATGCACAGGGCTGTGGGATCACATTTGGTGGTCAAAAGGGCGGAAAGTTATGGCCATAAATAACATAAGAGGGGGTTAAGGAGGTAAAAATCACCCGAGCCAAGCATGTATAGCAAAAGGGTTTTGTTTCATGCACAAACTCTGATCAATTGCTAGAGACTTTCTGGAGACCCCATGGTTGACTAGTGGCTTCTGACCAGGATGGAGTGAGAGGAATGAGTGACAAACGGGTGCCATCCTTGAAAGGCATTTTCTCACTTGTACAAGTGCCTCCTCTGCAGTGAACTGCTGGCAACATTTTCTGAGGCTGGGGAAGTGGGCCAGTGGATTTCACGGGAGAGCTCTGCACGCATGAAACAGGAGAAGGGATAGTCTGCTTCCCAGCTCCTTCCTTTGGCCTTCCAGTCTCTCCCTTCTGCCTCTGCTCTTCCCAGGCCTGACATGTCTTCCCCCTACATGTCCATCTCTTGTATCCCATTTCCTCCTTCGATTTTGGTTCTGCTCCCAGCTCCTTCCCACCCCTAGAGACCTCCACCAGTCCCCTTTGCTCAGTCACCGGGCCAGGCCCTTCAGGTAAAGGGAAGGCATTCTGCATGGCCCTCTCCTGTTGTCCTGTGATGTCGTTTATCCAATGCAATGACACACACGTGGCTGTGATGACCCGTGCTGGGTGGTCATAAGCCCCCAGCTGCACGCATCCCTTCTCAGACCCCTCATTGTGCCGCCTGCTGAGGGAGAGCCAGGACCGCCGTAAGCCGGCCAGGCTGTGTGGTCAGGACTAAGGAGGAGGCAGGCCTCATCACGTGCAGATGAATACTGAGTGCCTGATGCTGTCTGATACCTCTACTGTCGAGACAGTTACACAGCTTAGTACCATGTTTGACACTAGTAAATGCTCAATAAACTGTTAGTTACACTAATAAATAGTGATAGGTGGAGTATTTGCAGTTTGGCCTGCCCTGGGAAGTCGGGGTGGGTGGTCCCTGGGGACTCCCTCATTTTGAAGTTAATTTCCCAGGTAACAGGGATCGACGAGGGAGAAGAGAGCCTTTCTGGTAACAGAAAAGACTCCAGTCCACCAGTCTCGCAAAGAGCCATCTGAGTGCTGGTAGCTAATCAGTCTGGTGGGGAGACCTCGGCCTGGGGAATGTTTTCTTTCAATCCATCTTTCGGAGACATTTTCTTGCCAATCAGGGCCCTGGGAAGGCGGATGGGAACAATGGAACGCGTTGTCCTGCCTCCCGTTGACTCGCTGCCGATGGAGTTCACTCAGCGTGTAATCCTTGAGGCATGCGGAGCCCGCGGCCGCCAGTGAGGAGGATGAATCGCCCCTGTGTCAGGGAATTGGAAACAGATTGCTGGATGGGCCAGTGTGTCCCCGCCAGCCCCGCCCCCCACGGCACCACGGCTGTCACCTTCCCTGGGAGGTGCCCACCTGAGAAGACGCCCCCAGCTGTCGGGCTGGCGAGGACCATGGTGGCTTGATGACGAGAGGACACGGGCACCCTTGCGGGGCACTCTTCCTCTCGTCTGTTTTTATGTCTTGACTCTCCTGTTTGTAGCAGAGGCTGCTCTCCGTGGCAGAGGGAGACAGCGCCAAGTGGGTTCAGGCTGGAGCTGAGAGCCTGCAGGAAGGGAATGGAGGGCAGTGAGCTCTGTCAGTAAGCCATGGGATGACTGTGGCCCCGGCGCTCTGCTGCTCTGGGCCTCAGCCTCCTTGTCTGCAACATAACAACGAGGTACAAGAAGCCTGCCTGTGTTGCATTAAGGAGGCGGGGAGGGGCCTGCCCCCCCAAAGGTGATAGAAGGGCCAGAATGCTGGAAGGGAGGGTGCATTTAGAGATCATTTAATCTGGTATTTCCTCACCCTGACGGCAGGGCTGAATCACCTAGGAGTTAAGATACTGGTTCTCAGGCTCCCTCCCGATCTGCTCAGGCAGTCTCTCTCAAGCTGGGGTCTGAGGGTGCCAGGCTAAGAGCCTCCCTCCATGACTCTAAGTCAGGCTGAGTTTGGGGGGCCATTTCAGCTTTTCCCCGTAACCAAGACATTGTAACAATTTAATGTGACTCTGCCCACCCTCTGCACTGTCTGCTTCACCTTCTTCTTCCTCCCTCCCTCCTTGCCCTCCGCGTGGGACTCTGCATCCAGGCACAGCCTCAGGTTGAGTCTGGGCTTGTCCATGTCCTAATGCCGGGTGGGCCCTATGCCCCGGTCTCTTCACCTGTAAATCGGGCACACTCGGCAGCCTAATTCCCTGGGTGGCCACGTGACGAAACGAGTTCGTGTGTGTGGCTCTCAGTGCCCGGCAGGGCCCTGGCCACCCTGTCAACCTCGTTGCTCCTGGAAGTGCGCCTGCTCCCTCAGTGTTTGCTGGACTCCAGTAGCCGTTTTAAACAGAGATAGGGAGAGAAGGTGAGAGAAAAGCAGCTGCTTGCCTTTTTGAGAAGCCTTCAGGCTGGCAGGTTGGGAGGGAGGGTGGGGCACGGGTTTCTACTCCCCCAGGAGAGGAATCCTGTGGGGATCCAGGGTTGGCCCCTGTTTGGCTATAGGAAGTTGGTCCAAGACTCCCTCAGCTTTTGCAGGAAGGGCTTAGCTTTATTGCCGTGGAGTTTGGACTGACAGGGACTGCTTGTTGTTAGTGGGCTTCCAAGGTAGCACCAATGGAAAAGAACCTGCCGGCCAAGGCAGGTGACATGAGCGACGTGGGTTTGCTCCCTGGGTTTGGAAGACCCTCTGGAGGAGAGCACAGCACCCACTCCAGTATTCTTGCCTGGAGAATCCCATGGACAGAGGAGCCTGACGGGCAACAATCCATAGGGTTGCAAAGAGTTGGACATGACTGAAGTGACTTAGCACACACACACACGCATTTGTTATTAGCAGTAATTATTAGCATTTAATAATAATAATGACCAGGCTGCCCCTACGATGTATGGGGTCCAGGCAGATATTTTTTGCAGGACTCTTGTCTTAATAAACAATCTGAATGACTCCAAAACAGAGTCTGTTCTGGTGGCCTAGGCTCATGTGACCCTGCATAAAATATACTGTATCAGTCAGTGGTACCAGACTGGCACCAGTGGCCATAGAACCCCATATGACCCACAGACACAGGTCTCCAAACTCAGGGCCTCTAGTCGACCTCTTGGAGACTCGGAGGGAATGAGAACCAAGGCTCAGATGGGTCCCATTCTGGATTGGGGTGTCCTACCTGGATGGTACTGCCTACCTGTTTCACTCTAGTCACACAGAGGCAGTTCAGAAAAATTTGAAGACTGTGCTCCAAACTGTGGGTCCAAGGTGAGGTTCTAGGTCTAAGAGTGATATAATGTTATAACTGTACATCATTAAACATAATAGTAATTATAATTATAATGCTGATGTTTATGACACTGAGTAATATCTTTGTTATGTACTGGTCACTGTGCTACTTAGGATTAAACTTGGCTATGTGTGGTGAAAATTGAAAAAGAGAACAGCTTAAAAATGATAGAAAGTGACTTTGCTTCCATGTAATGGGAGTCCTGAGGTGGGCTGCTTGGGGCGGGGGAGGGGGCCTCTGCTCCACAGAGTCTTCAGGGCTCAAGACTCCTTCCCACTCACCTCTCTGCCACTCGAGCAAGTGGCCCGAGGACCAGGGTAGGACGGCCAACGTGTTTGTGTTCAGGCAGCAGCAGGGTGGAGGGAAATGGGCTTCTTCCGCTGCCAGGGGCACCCTCTGCATTTTCCGATTGAACGGCACTTACTCCCGATCAAGTCTGCCAAGTGAGGACCGGGGTCTGGTGTGGTACCTGCATCTGAACACAGGTGTTAGCAGCTGTCTTCAGGAGTGCCTGCACTTCCGCTGCAGGCTCCAGCCTCGAGCTTCTAAATGCCATGGTTCCCCTCCCTCGTCCCCACACTCCCCCGCACCCTCTCTTCCCTCTCCCATTCTCTGACGCAGGCTCTGCTCTCTTACCTCCTCCCTCTCTCTCTGGGAGAAAGTCCTGGTGGTGACCCTTCCACCTGGTGGGAAGAAGAGACCAGGGAGGGGCTCCAATGGAAGGAAGAGAGTGATGACAGGGTGGCCACCCACCAGGCAGCAGGGGATGTCCCTCCTCAGCCCTGGACCTGCTCTCCCGCCTGTGGGCGCTCACATTTGGTTATGTCCCTCAGGGGTGTGTGAGTCATACCCAGAGCTCACCTCTGACTCTTATCCTCTTCCAGCTCCCTGGCTGCTCTGAGGTCCAGCTCAATTCAACTCAGTGACTATTTATTTAGCAACTTCCCATATGAAGTATTGAGAATTATTTCCCTGGGACAATTGGCCAGAACAAATTAAAGAATCGGTGTCCAAGTGTGGTCAAAGCTCTTGGGACTGGTTGCCAGTTTGCTTTCTATTCCCATGGGTAGGGCATGAGGGTGTTGTTTTACCACATCCTCTCTAGCACTGGGTATTGTATTTTATTGTGTTTTAGAAGATAATTGTTTATCTCACAGGTGATTATCCTCCAAGATGAATAGACTGGACTCTCCCAGGCCGTTGACACAGAGGTGATGTCAAGCTAAGTAAGGTTCTTTTTTTTTTTTTTGACAAATATAGAATGTCATTGTATTTTTTAAAAAAACGTATTTTAATGTACCTTACTCATGGAAGGTACATTAAAGTCTGGTGAATTTTAACAGGCATGTGCCTGTGAAATATCATAGCACACAGTATTGAATTTTTCATGCTCATTGTTACTTTGCCTGGTGATTGTGCTGATCCTAATTTATGTCTTTTATTTTATATATAGTTCAGGATTAGATTCAGGGTGGACAAAAAGCCTTTTAAAAACACTGTTGTATTCTCTTAAGTTTTATCCTTAAGACGCTTGTCATTTTTGGAATCCACTCCAACCAGGGGGAGACTCATTCCAGTGCCTATTAAATGGAATCTGAGATTTTAGTTTTAAAAGTGGGACTCCAGAAGATTCAATCCATGATTGCAAAATAGTTATTTCTTAGTATTTTAGTTTTTCACAAACCAGTGTTTTTGAAAGAGATATCGTTCGTTGGGCTGTTTTACTTTTGATGTCATTTTTTGGGGGTGGGGGAGCAATGATAAATTTGGGTCCAATTTAATATTCAGGGTGTAGATCCATGTGATTGAGCACAGTTCTTTGCAGGGAAGCCAGAGGGCTTGAAAGGAAGGAAGGTGGAGTGTGGGAAAACAGGAACCCCCGTGCTCTGCCGGCTGGACCTTCTGAGGCTCAAGCTGGTTCGTTCTACTTGCGCGGGTTGAGTCCACACACACTTAGTATGGTAGGCAGGATATGTCACTCCCCCAGAGATGCCCAGTGATCCCAGAACCCATGACCATGTCAGCCTGCAGAGTGAAGGGGACTTTGCACAGATGATTCACATAAGGATCTCGAGGTGGCCAGCCGTGTCCAGGTGGCCAGACCCCTCCCGGACAGCTAGTGAGGTCCTGTGGGGGGCAGCAAGTCCAGTGTCCCCCAGAAAGCAGTGTCCCCTTGCTTTCTCCTTGCCAAGGCCACCTGCAGAGGAGGGGCAGAGACTTCTCTCGGGAGGTGAAACCTAAGTCCATTCAAAACCGTCAGCCTCAGCAGAGCCTCAGGGCCCTGCTAGATAAACACTGCTGTGTTTAAAGACTCCACAGGAAATGTTTTGGCCTGGAGGGGAGGTTCCAGGCTTCATTCTGAGCTGAGTCCATTCCTGGGACAAATTACAACCACTGTCCACGGTATCCTGGTCCTGCCATGGTCTTGCAACAGGAGGCAGCCCTTGACCTGGAGGTGCACTGGGGAGTCTGCAGTCCTCTCCTGGGATGTGGGGCTTCATGGAAGAATCAAGCCCATGGGCACACAGAGGAAGTTCCAGGGTGTGCGCTGACACCGGCCCGGAAGGCAGCTGGTTACACTGGCCCTGTCCCACCTCTCCTGCTCCCCTCTGTCTTGCCCTCCACTCCCTGACCTCTCTGTTCCTCAAATAAATAAATAAATTAATTAATTTAAAAAAGATCCTAATCACAGCTGAATAGAGAGAACCCTACTTAGTCAAGAAAAATGGTACAGCCTCAAGGGTGTGAAATTGCAGGATCCTCACAGTGTGCTCGCTGCTTGACTCGAGGTACCTGTGCACCCAGACTGCACACGACTGCTTTCTGAGCTGCTGCCTTCTGAGCCCCATGGTGAGCTGCACTTATTTTCTTCCTCCCTGGGGCCCGGCCTTGTTGCAGCTATGAGTCATTACTCAGCGTCCCCATCCCACACCCTGTGCACCTACCACCCAGCTCAAGACACAGAGCATTCGCAGAGCCCTTGGAGTCCCCTCATCCTCCTTCCTAGTTGATGCCCATCTCCCCAGCTTGTCGCCGTCCCGACTTGTATCACTGTGAGTTTTGTGGAACTTGAACTTCCTATCTGAGAATCACACCTTTTACTTGTTATAGTGTCTGTACTTGCAGTTGTAACATGCTCACCTCACAGATGGGGAAACTGAGGCATGACTTTTACTGCTGGGTCCAAAGTCCCAGAATAAGGAGCAGGGTTGAGATGCCAACCATTTCCTAGCTCCTAGAAAGAGGCGAGGCGCTTCAGGAGCAAAGTGGCAGAGAAGCTCACGGGTGGAAGCACTGGAGATGGCCTGGGGCAAGGGCCACCCTCCTCCTCTTTGGCAGAGGGCCCCTCGACTGTCCCTCATCCCCATCCTCAGTTCAGTTCAGTCGCTCAGTCGTGTCCGACTTTTTGTGAGCTCATGGACTGTAGCACGCCAGGCTTCCCTGTCCATCACCAACTCCCAGAGCTTGCTCAAACTCATGTCCATCCAGTTGGTGATGCCATCCAACCATCTCACCCTCTGTCATCCCCTTTTCCTCCCACCTTCAATCTTTCCCAGCATCAGGGTCTTTTCCAGTGAGTCAGTTCTTCCCATCAGGTGGCCAAAGTATTGGAGCTTCAGCTTCAGCATCAGTCTTTCCAATGAATATTCAGGGTTGATTTCCTTTAGGATTGACTGGTTTGACCTCCTTGCTGTCCAAGGGACTCTCAAGAGTCTTCTCCAACACCGCAGTTCAAAAGCATCAATTCTTCAGTGCTCAGCTTTCTTTATGGTCCAACTCTCACATCCATACATGACTACTGGAAAAACCATAGCTTTGACTAGACAGACCTTTGTCTGTAAAGTAATATCTCTGTTTTTTAATATGCTGTCTAAGTTGTTCATAGCTTTTCTTCCAAGGAGCAAGTATCTTTTAGTTTCATGGCTGCAGTTTCACCATCTGCAGTGATTTCAGAGCCCAAGAAAATAAAGTCTTTCACTGTTTCCATTGTTTCTCTATTTATTTGCCATGAAGTGATGGGACTGGATGCCACGATCTTAGTTTTTTGAATGTTAAGTTTTAAGTCAGTTTTTTTACTCTCCTCTTTCACTTTCATCAAGAGGCTCTTTAGTTCCTCTTCACTGTTTCTTGGTGGGTTGGTCTGGAACATCCCCATCCTGTCTGTCCCCAATCTCAAGCCTGGCTGTGTGCTTACTGCCCAAAGGAGCCCCCGACAGCTGTACTGATGTTCTGGGGAAAGCCCTGCAAATCTTGTGACAGACAGCTCTCATCTGGTGCTTAGCGTGGAGCCTAATGTCGGCACCAGCGAGGGAGGGTGCTGGCCCTGGGAAACCTGATCAGTGCCAAGCCTGTGAGTATGCGTCCAGCCCTCACAGATGGTCAGCCTGCTGACCCCCCACCAGAGCATGGTTGGAAGTTGGACAGCGTTCCTGCGGCCGTATGGGCCCCGTTTGCTGACCCCTGTGTGGATGTGAGCAGTAATGAGATAATCCATGCGAAATGCCAGCATTGCCCCGTGAATGTGAGCAGGCTCATTGTTCTTAATTGCTCACAATTGGGACTCATGATCCCAACAGTCTGTCCCATAGGTCTCTTATCTGAATCCTTATCTCAGACCCTGGGAGCCGGATCTGTTTCAGAATTCAGAATTTGTTAGATTTCAGAACTTAATCAGTGCTTGTGTTGTATATCATTAACAGCCCCGAGGGATCCTGGGCAGACTGGGTCATGAAACTTGCTGCAATTTCTGCAGCAAACCATATGGGCACGTAGCTACATCTCCTTCACAGCTCCGTTCTGGCTGGCTCCACGGCCAAACCTCGGGAGGAAACGTGGCGAGAGGCCTGGGTCCCCCTGCCTCTTCTGTGTGGCCTTGGGCAACACACCCTCCTGGGAAAGGAAAACAGAGTCCTCAGGGCTTCAGGACACTGGTTGGATGAGTTTGTCTAGGAGAAGTGCTCAGACAGGGCCAGCTCTGGGTGAAGATGGGGAAGCGCCCTCCATGATCACAGTCTTACTCTTACTGACTCCGGTGCTGCTGGTGGCTTACCGGCTCTCACCAAGACGTGAGCTGGGGGCCTTACCAAAAGTGCCCCCTCACCTGCAGGTTCAACTGTGTGCCCCCAGCACTGCATGCAGCTGTGTGTGCAACCGCGTGTGTGTGTGGCCTGTGTGTCGGGTAATGGGGGAGTGACTGCGGGGGTGTGCGTGGGGTGAGACTGTAGAGCAGGGCTAGCCCTGACTCAGATTTGGGCCTGTCGGACTCTGTAGCCTATTCGCAGCTAACCACCCAAACTTAGTGGATTAAAAGAAAGGCATTTATTCATTTTTCACTCATGCACATGCAGTTTGGGCAGGACTCTGTGGGGACAGCTCTGCTCTGTTCTGTATGGTGTTGGCTGCGGAGGCGTGGCGGCTGGGGATACCTGATGGCTGGGTTCTGGAACTCTCTGAAGGCTGGTTCACTCACCTGTGTTTGGGGGTGGTGAGCCTGGTGTTAACTGGACCCAGCAGGCCCCTCCACCGGAACCTCTGTGCTCAGTCTTCCCTGTGGCTGCTCAGGCTTCCTCACAGCGTGGGGGCAGGGTTCTTTGTCTCATCTTAGCGGTCACTTGCACCAGAGCTTCATGGGTTGAGACAGTCATAGAGTCTCCCCAAGTTCTAGAGGAGGGGACACAGACCCCACCATTGGATAGGAGGAATATCAACTCTTTTTATATTTTATATATAATATCAATAAATGTATATAAATGTATAGTATATTTGTCTATAAAATGTTTGTAATATTTACAAAATTTACCACTTTATTTAGTGGCAACATAGTGCATCTCATAAAGATTAGAATTATAATCATATTGGTATGTCTGTCTAACATTGGTTTTTCACAAGTGGTTTCAGGAAGAGCCAAATCTCTTCCAGGAGGAAGCATTTTGGGGATAATTCTAGGAGACAGGCTTTATTTTCAGCAGAAAAAGGAAGAGTTATTAGCCGAGAAAAGGGAGCGATTAGAAGATCTGATACCCAAAGCCTCCCAGCTAGTGAGTTATTCTAGATCAGATCTATTTTTCTTCTGGTTGAGGGGAAAAAAAACCAGGGGGGAAAAAAAAACACCAAAACACTTTACACAGGCTCATGGATTGCTTAAGTGCAAGGGAACTATCTAACTTAATTTAAGAAAAAAGTCTTGGGCTTCCAGAGCTGGTAGGAAACTTGGAGCTCAGGTAATCCTGTGCATCTTAAATTGAGGGGTACATAACCCTAAGTGTAGACGAAACAAGCAGAGAGAGAGAATTACAGCATAAACATAGCGAACTTTGATTTTTCCTAGATGCCAAGTAATCCAAAACATTTCAATATTCAAACAAACATGTCTATATTTTGGAGTAGAACATAAAATCTCCATAAATTTTTATGGAAAAACAGAAGACTTAAAAGAAATTCCACGCTGTCAGACTGGCTTGAGTGAAGAGTGAGAAACCTCCCTTCTACCCTCTCTGTGGTCCTAGCTTGGACTCCTGGGTCCTAACCCACCTTCCCTGCCATGGAGGGTGTTTCGGGTTGGGGGGGAGGGCGGTGGCGGGCAGCACCAGAAGCAGTGTGCTAGCTGGCAGTCCTACTGGGAACTCTCTACAATACTAGCTCTCAGCAGGAAGTGCTAAGGGAAAAAAAAAGAAAGAAGGCAAAGGAAAAGGCCATGTCATGTCAGTCTCCACATGGAGCCAGAGCTGCTCTCTTTGATAAAGGAGCCACCAGTCACATGTGGCCATTGACTAGAAATATGGATGGTCCAGACTGTGATGTCCCTAGGAGGAAATACACACTGGCTTTCAAAGACTTACCATGAAAGAGAAGAATGCAAAGTGTTTCATTATACATATTGATCATATAATGAAATGACGGTATCTGGGGCATATTGAGTTGAATAAATGCATTTTCTTTCTTTTTACTTCTTTAACGTGTCTACTACAAAATTTTAAACTATTTAAGTGGCTCACATTATTAATATTTTCATTGGCTGCATTGGGCTAGAGTTTAAGGTGTCTGCTAATGTAACATACCTCAGAACCCTGTCCTTCCTGTAACATCTTGAGTGACTAGTCTGGAGGTAGAACATGCTGCTGAAAACATGCCTTTAGGTTGTTTGTCTCTTTACTGACCTCTAAGTAAACACTGGATTTCCCACCTCCACACTTTTGTTGACCCTGTTCTGCTGAGAATTCCTTCTTCTCTTGACCATTCCAGACCAATCCACCCTTTAACACATAGCTCAAATCTCTTAAGAGTCAAATGCATTCTTTACTCTGCATCCCCTCCCCAGCTTTACAGAGAATCCCTCCTTCTGAAAGTCTTAACAGGCTCACTTCCTCATTAATTAATGAGATAAATCCATACTTCACTGCCCAGTAATCTTTACTCTCTTTTTTATGTGGTGTAAAGTATGAATGGCATGACTTTTTGTTGTTTCTTTGAGGGGTTGCTTGAAGCCTCTCCTAGTTTAGGGGGTACTCAGAGGGATGAGGTGCTTGCTATGGCTTGCACTGGAAGTTTCTGGGAAGGCTGGGGAAACAGGGAAGTTGGGTTGTGCCACATTTCTCCCCAATTTCTAGTTCATTCAGATGCATAGGACTGGAGAGTCCCAATTTCTCACCACAGTCCAACACCCTATAGCAGAAACTACTGGTCAGCTACCCACAGCCTGTGCCAATGCCTTTCTCTTGCTCCAAAGGCCTGGATGATCTGGATATGTGCTTTCTCAGCCTCCCCTGAAGCCAGGTTTGCCAAGTGACCCTGCTCTGGTCAATAAGCCAGAGGGAAGTCAGCAGAGCTTTTATGGAAGGATTTTCTTCCTTGATAAAGGAGAGGAAGTCGTGTAAAGGGTCACGTGAAGAAATTCTTCTTTACCGTCCTGGCCTTGCTCTGCTTCCTACTACTGAATATGGTTGAAGAAGCTGGCATTGCAGCAACCATCTTGGGACCATGAGGTGATAACGTAGGGGAGAAAAGTTAAGAAGTAGAACAGAGAAGGAGCAGAGTAGAACAATGGAAAGGGCCTGGGCAAAGAGGACTTGATTGAGTTGCCAAGGCAACTGCAGGACCACCTACTTACACTTCCAAAAAATATGATACAGCTGTATATTTTTTATCATCTATGCCATCCTTAGCTGAGCATTCAGTTCCTTACCCTGGAATGCCTTCTAACTGAGATACATGTGCTATGCTGTGCTTAGTTGCTCAGTCATGTCCAACTCTTTGCTGACCCCATGAATTATAGCCTGCCAGGCTCCTCTGTTCATGGATTTCTCCAGGCAAGAATACTGGAATGGGTTGCCATTCCCTTCTCCAGAGGATCTTCTCAACCCAGGGATTGAAGCCAGGTCTCCAGCATTGCAGGCAGATTCTTTACTGTCTGAATCACCAGGGAAGCCCAACTGATGTATACTCCACATTATCACAAAGGAAAAGAACTCATGCCACAACCAAAATATGTAATATAAATGAAAACTGCCACTGAATTAGAAAGTGGTGTTCTCACCTCAAAGCATCAACCACATCAGACTGACTTGTCATAGCAGGGACAGCTTCTTGCAGTGACAGGTCTAGTGGCATTTCACCAGCAACATCTCATTTAAGCATCCTGACCACTTGGTGAGGCAGACATTGTTACTATCTCTACATTACAGAAGGGAAAACTGTGGCTTGGAGGGGTAAAGTCATGTGTCCAGGGTCACTCAGAACAGAACGGTGTTGAGTTGCAGGAACCCAAGTCTGAGCACAGACCTTAACAGCTGACTGCCCATCCTTCTGTGACCCAAACTCTCTGTGTGCCTTTGGTTTGTAATGAGGCCATCATATGCTCCCAGCATAGATCCTCTTCAAGTGACTCCCATGAAACTTAAAAAAAGGAGAGAGAGACACACAGAGAAGACCCACTGTGCTATTTCTCCAATGACATGCCTGCTATCCACCCCCAGGAGGCCTACCTACTGTTTATTTGGGGCTGCACAAAAAATGTCAGTGTTGTAAGTTTTTCTTTCCTGCAGATAGGCAGTTTCTAAATGGACAGATCACATTCTTGATCTGAAAATAACACATGAAAGACATAAAAAGAAAAAATGTCCAGCAGGTTTACAATCTTTCCCTTATGCCAATAAATAGAGGAGGCAAGAATGTCATGGTAAAGACAAGGTGACCAACCTCCAGCGTAAAATGTGCTCGTCAGGAAAGCTGAAAAGTGTGCATGAAAGGAGCTTGGTTCTGCTCAAATGTAGCTTTGAATTAGTCTGCTTAAATTTAGTTGACCTGGGATAAACTTGTGGAATAAATCAGTCTTCTTGAGAGAGATGAGGTAAATTTGCTCTTCCAGAAAATAACCTAATCTTACAAATATCTCATAGTGTGTGGTCTCTGTGGAGAAACAGATAAGTGAAACGGAATCTTTTCAACCAGTGTTTTTCAGCATTGATTTTCTGTTATTGCTGCAATCAGATGTCCCCAAAACGATCTTCCCCAACATCTTAGGTTCCAAGCAGAGCCACTGATGACTTTCTTTAAACACTCTCAAAAACAGAAGAACTGTGTATATAAGATGTTAGAAACAGTTTGACTTTTCTGTGCAGTAGGATGAACATAACTTGCTTCCAGACTTTGAACACTGAGTGTAACATTGTGCACTTTGACATGCCGACTACAGGCCAAGCATTGTGCAAAGTGCCATATGTGCATTAGCTCAGTCCATCCTCAAAACCCTTGTGAGCTGGCTCCAATATTATCCCCATTTTACAGATGGAGAAACTCAAGTCTAAATCCCTTGTTTGAGATCACACAGCTGGTATTGGAAGAACTTGAATTTAGTTTTAGGTCTGTCTGACTCTAGAACTTTCCCCCTAACTGCTAGTCTCTTCTGAAGTGAAGGGTCTTCCTTTGGGTCCCTGCAAGAGCAGACCCTGAGACAGAATTTGGAGGCCTTCATCTCTCATGCACACATGCCTGTGAAAAGAATTGCTGGGTCACATGGCAGCTACAAACTTAGCTTTATAGAAGATGGAAAGCATTAACCAAACCGGTGGCCCTGTGTGCACTGGCAGCGTGTGAGAGTCCAGTGGCCCCGGTTGACATCAGTAGCCATTCTTGTGGCATGTCACCGTGTTATCCCCGTGTTCATATTTTCCCAGTGAAATCTCCCCCTTGGCAACCACAGGTCTGCCCTCGTATGTCTGTGAGTCTGCTTCTGTTTTGTAGATAGGTTCACTTGCGCCATAGTTTAGATTCCACATATAAGTGATATCATATGGCCTTTGCCTTTCCCTTTCTGACTGACTTCACTTAGTATGATAGTGTCTTGTGTCGTCCATGTTGCTGTACGTGGCATATTTTGTTCTTGTCATGGCAGAGTAGTATTCCATTGTATATATGCACCACGTCTTCCTTTACCTGTTCCTCTGTTGATGGACGCATAGGTTGTCTCCATGTTTTAGCTATTGTGAATGATACTGCTATGAACATACAGATACATGTATCTTTTTGAATTAAGTTTTGTCTTGGTATATGCCCAGGAAAGGGATTGCTGGAGCATATGGTAATTCTATTTTTAGTTTTCTGACGACTCTCCATACTGTTCTCCATAGTGGCTGTTACCAATTTACATTCCCACCAATAGTATAGGAGGACTCTCTTTTCTCCACACCCTCTCCAGCATTTGTTATCTGTAGACTTTTTAATGATGGCCTTTCTTACTGGAGTGAGATGGTAACTCACTGTACGTTTGATATACTAAATTGTTATCTTTTGATGAACACAAGTATTTAATGTTGACAAAGTCCAATTTATCCTTTTTGGTTAGTGCTTTTTTTGTGTGTCCTGTTTAAGAAATCTCCATTGATCTTTAAAGAAATGGCCCCCAAATGCCTCTACATTTTCCTTGAGGGTGTGAGTTCAATGTGAATTCATGAAGAATAGAATAGCTTACTTATTCCCTGACCCCAGCACTCATTCTGAGTTTCCAGCTTTCGCTTTCTCAGAGGGAGCTCTGCATCCCTGGGGCCTTGGGGAAGAGGTGTGGGTTTATGGGTTTTGGATGAGTGGGTGAGATTCCCACCTCCACTGGAAAGTAGATCCATTTGGATGCAAATTCTTTTGAAGGACGACTTTGCTTCATTTTCAGATATAAAAGTGGAAAGTAGTTAGGTTTCACTAGAAAAGTGTGTCTTTGAGCTACTGGAGTTTTCAGACACTGTGTCTCTGTTTGTAAAATAAACAGTAAAAAGACGAAAGGAGAGAATGAATTTTAATGTGGTCATTTGCTGGAAGGGGGAAGCCAGCATTCTTTGTATCACATTGCTATGCAGAAATGAATGAAGGAAACTTAAAGCTGCCACCTTATGGAAAGTGACAGTTTTTAGATGGCAGACCCCCACCCTCTGGCCAAGATTGTTCCAGTGACATTTTTAAAGGAGAAGAAAAATTTTCCATGTAAGAACCCCAGGTTCCTTAATTATAGAGCTAAAGACAGTAAAATACATGAAAAGATTCCCGTATGACTATAGAAGTGTCCATCTTTCCTTCTCAGTGAACTGCACCCTCAGCCTCTAAAAGGGAAGAAAGAAAGTGAGAATCTTTGTCGAAACCTTAGAAACCATTTATTTTCTCCCTTTTGTCTCTCCTTCCTTATTTCTCTGTCTCCTTTTGCTTTTCCTGCCCATTCCTTTCTAACTCAGTCCCCTCCGTGGGCCCCAGGTCTTGGTTTCCTCACCTCTAGAATCAGGTAATGCCATCATCTCATAGGCTTTCTGAAGGAGTCGGTGAGTTGGTGCATGAAGGGCTGAGTGTTCAAGAAATGCCGCCTGCTGTTGTCATTTCTGTTCTGGCTTCACTTCAGAAACAGTGAACTCTTTTTAATCATGTCTTTTTTGGGAGGACCCTTTTCAGATTATACACTACAGTGATTTGACTCACTATGAGCAGATCAGCCCTTTATCTTGGAGTTTTCTGGTTAGTCATGAGGCTGACATTTGAATCGACATTTTTCTATTTGATTCTTGGAACTACTTTTTATCTGTAGAAATGAACCAAAGCCACCTCCTTAACACTCTTTCCACCTGTCAAACTGTCCTCCAAGAAGCACCCACTTTCAGAGATAGGAAGAGTGTTGAGAAGTGGCAGTAATTGGTGCCAACACCATGCAGGCTGAGCTGTGGGTGAAATTCCCATTTAGTAATATAAGCCTAAATAATGTCCTATTTCAGTCTATTTTGTGAAATGCTATAAAAAAATCAGTAAAAGAGAAATGAAAAATTTAGCCAAGATATTGCTAGACAGGACATTTTATATTTATGATCTCTCTTGAGTATCGACATTAATATCTTCAGTTTATGGATGAGAAAACTGAACTCAAAGAAGCTATGTGACTTCCTGAAGGACCTGCAGCTGTTTTTAGGATGGTGTGGTAGGAAGGCACCAAAATATGGCAGAAGACTGTCTAACTTAAGTGAAACTAGAAACCAGATCTTGTGGAAGGGATCAGAATGAGATGGGGTCAGAGTGAATGCTTGTTCCTCTTCTGGGGGTTTCAGGACCCTCCTGGGCCTGGGGCAAGTCCAAAGCTCAGAGCTGGATTATCAGTCTCTCATTTGGGCCCCACTGGCATTTCTTCTTGTTTGGTAAAGGCATCCTGGTCTTCCCAGGGGAGAGCCTCTTCCCCAGAGTCCTCCCTTGTAGCTGGATTGGGCTGGTCTCGCCCTCCCAGATCCAGGCTGGAACAGTTTCTTAAGATCTGTTGATGACTGCTGTTCACCCTCTGAACACACAGGACGGTTCGGGGTGGTGAGTGACCCAGGATCCTGAGTCAGAGCCGGCTATAGCATTATTGTTGGAGTTATTGGGGGTGTCACCTGGGTGGAGTCTTGATGATGTTATTTGAGCCTCTGTCACTGGAAGGGCCCAGGCCAATACAGGGCTTGACTTGAATAGTTGGACCAAAGTAAAAGGAACACTGTGCTGATATTCTGTCAGCATCTACCCTGTAATAACTGAGTTATTAAAATTTAAAGTGTTTGGATAATTCCATGCCCTAGGGAAAATCCAGGCAATGTGCAGTGGCCATCTCAGGAGGCCTGGCAGTAACAGGGGGCAGCCCTAGGCTCTGACCCCAGGTCTGGCTCTCCTTTTTCCAGGTGAGGGTCTAGTCCCCTTGCCAGAGCTGTTTCCTCAGCTGTGAAAGGGAGACCACAGCATGACCTAGAATAGTCCTCGTTAGGATTGAATAATAATACATGGAAAGTTCATGGCTATGAGAGCTGTGCAAATATGTGTGGGGAGGAGATGATGGACACTATTAGTCAGATTACTACTTCTACTAAAATGACAGCAGTAATAATGACTCTTAGCAATTACTGAATTGTTACTGTATCAGTTAGCTCTTCAGTTCAGTTCAGTTGCTCAGTCGTGTCTGACTCTTTGTGACCCCATGGACTGCAGCACCAGGGTTCCCTGTCCATCACCAATTCCCGGAGCCTACTCAAACTCATGTTCATCACATCGGTGATGCCACCCAACCGTCTCATCCTCTGTCTTCCCCTTCTTCTCCCACCTTCAATCTTCCCCAGCATCAGGGTTTTTTCCACTGAGTCAGTTCTTCGCATCAGGTGGCCAGAGTATTGGAGTTTCAGCTTCAGCATCAGTCAATGAATATTCAGGACTATTTTCCTTTAGAATGGACTGGTTGGATCTCCTTACAGTCCAGGGAACTCTCAAGAGTCTTCTCCAACACCACAGTTCAAAAGCATCAATTCGGCTCAGCTTTCTTTACAATCCAACTCTCACATCCATATAGGACTACTTGAAAAACCGTAGCTTTGACCAGACGAACATTTGTTGGTAAAAGTAACGTCTCTGCTTTTTAATATGCCATCTAGGCTGGTCATAGCTTTTCTTCCAAGGAGCAAGTATCTTTTAATTTCATGGCTGCAGTGACCATCTGTAGTGATTTTGGAGCCCCCCAAAATAAAGTCTGTCACTGTTTCCACTGTTCCTCATCTATCTGCCATGAAGTGATGGGACCCGACGCCATGATCTTAGTTTTCTGAATGTTGAGTTTTAAGCCAACTTTTTCACTTAGAGTAAGAGTAAGTTAGCTCTTACTGCATCACAAATGATCCTGAAACACAGCAGCTTAAAATCCCACCAGTTGTTTAATTCAAGATTCTATGTGGAATTGGGGCTGGGCTCAGTGGGGAGGTTCTTTGGGTCCTGGAGGAGCTCATTCAGGTGTCTGTGGGTGTTGGCTGGGCCAGCGCTGGACTAGCTGACCCGGGTGGGGGACTGCTTAATGGGGTGCCTCATCACTGCCTGTGTGGCCTCTGGTCTTTCAGAGGCTGGCTGGGCTTGCCCACACGTCCATGCAGGGTTCTAGAGAGAGGGGGAGAGGACCAGACCCCTCCTTGGATTCCAAATTGTTGTGCAACCATGTTAGTACTATTGGTCAAAGCAAGTCACAGAGCAGCCCAGATTTCAGGGGCAGGGAAGTCGACTTCACTTCATAATGGGTGAGCATATCTTGTTCCTGACGCTGTGAAAATGTGGGGCTGTTTTGTTTTTTCCCCAGTCAATCACATTTACCTTGGTCCACATGCTGTTTAATTCTTGCAGTGATCCTCTTAGATAGTTCTGTTATTGATGTTCCTGTCATTGTTATCCCCATAGAATATGAGATCTCCAAGTGTGTTTGGGTGAGCACGGCTGGGTGGTAGGGGCCGAGACGTGAACTCCGCTTAGGTAGCCAAGCCTCATGCTCCTCCAGCCCATGAGACCCGTGTTGACAGCAGCCACGACTGGCTGGGGGCTCGCTGCGAGTCCTCACAGCAGTTACCAGTACCAGGACTGCTCTCATCTCCATTTAGCAGAGGAGGAGACCGAGGCACAGAGGTTAAGCCCTAAGTTGAGGGCATACGTCTGGTCAGAGACGAAGATGAGCCCCCTGTGCTGAGTGTCCCCCACTTGCCCTGGGGACCCTGGGTCCGCCTGCCCGCCCTGGTCTGGGCCTCAGGAGCCTGATGTGCACGGACTGCACTAATGGCTTCCTTACTGTCTGTCTCTTGCTTGGGTTTGGCCAGTGGGAGGCCTGGCTGGGACTATGGGGAGGGCCCATGGCTCTGGTCAGGGGCCCCCACTCTGTTGCTCTATTCTCTGGGTTCTGGTACCTGTCCACTGCCCTTCCCTCTGCTACCCTGCAGTGGTACCACCCTTGCTCTTACTACCTGGGGTTTCTATAGTACCCCTCGTTGGTTTCCTAAATTCCACCTACTTCTTGGCAGTCCCTTTGTGAGACTATTCTCAAGTTACCTGCATTTAATGTACCATCTGATTCTTACTGGGGCTCTGAATGAAACACCAACTGACTCAGCAGTTTCTATATTTAATATTTATTGAAAAGATGAAAAGATTGGAATACTAATGAGAAAAGTGCTAGGTGATACCCAAACCTTAGCTCCTTGAATAATGAAATTGAAAGTCTTAAGATGAAAACGAGGCATAATAAGGTTGTCTCCATACTGGCCAAAGGCAGGAGGCCGTGTTCCTGTCTGGAGGGACACTGAACATTGAATACTGTTTCTGTGTTATTTCCAAAGAGCTTGGATTGCATTTTAATTAATTTGCCTTGAAATTAACATACCCTGCTCTTTCTTGAGCCAGGCTCAAACTTTCCAGCATATCCTGTTGCAAGGAAATGCTTCTATAAATCAGGCTGAATGTGGCATTAGAGACTGAGAGGAGAGAGGGAGCTATTTATATATGGATGTTTTATATTCCGCTCTTGTGCAGAAGTTTATATATATATGTGTATATATATGTGTGTATATATATAGAGGCACTTTTCCAGATTGTGTGTGTGTGTGTTAGTCACTCAGTCGTGTCTGACTCCTTGCGACCCCACGGACTGTAGCCTGCCAGGCTTCTCTGTCCATGGGATTCTCCAGGCAAGAATACTGGAGTGGAATGCCATTCCCTTCTCCAAGGGATCTTTCCAGATTGGCAGACAGTAAGCCCTGAGAACGTGCTGGGTGGGGTTGCTCCTCTATCTCCAAGGGGTGTGTCACAGCCAGCCTATTCATGCTGGACCATGGGCAGAGGACAGGAAAGTCAGGTCAGGCCAGGTTCCAGTCCAAGCTCTGCCACTTATTAGCCCTGTCACCTTGGCTATATTATTTAGACCATCCTTGCCTCAGACCCCTCATGTGTAAGCTAAACCAAAGGGAGGAAGACAAAGGAACACACTTCCCCAGAGCCCTCAGGCACCCCTTCTACACCCCAGCCACAGTATTTCGCACAGGTGGTGCCTGGTGGGATTCTCAGCGGCCATGGGGACCCCCGAACCCTCAGATCTGTGTTTTGCCTGGAAAGATCTGAAAGAGCTAAAGGCCACCCTCAGAACTAGATCTTGTAAAAATGGTCTAATTTGCAGAATGACTGTGTAGACACCTTGTAGAAGGGTGTGTTCAGGCTTGGGTTCAAATCCTGGTTCTGTCACTTGTCAGCTAAGTGCCAGTGGGGAGGTGGCCTCACTTCTCTGAGGTTGCCTCTCCTGCACTGTGGACTGGGAGCCCTCTGTAGTCCTCTCAGAAGGTTGGCCGGAAGGCTCAATGAGATTCAGTGCACGTGATGGCCTCAGCCACTGCCAGGCACAAAGTGAGTGCTCAGAACATGGCAGCAAAGGGCAGACAGAAATGGAAGAATATGTGTTCATGTACTCGATAAGATGCACTGAGCACCTGCCTGGTGTGTTCTTTGCTGTATTGAGCAGGCAATGGAGTGATGCATGAGGTCATTACTGTCTCTGCCTTTAGGAGAAGAAAGACATTATATCAATGATACAAATAGTTAAAGAATTACAATTTTTAACAAGGGTAACAAGATGGAAACAAATAAGAGAGAGAATCAAGGGAAGAGTCCTAATTGAGGAGGGAGTGATCAAGAAAGGAAGTGGTATTTAAATTGAGTGTTGTATTGGTTAAGGTGATGGCAGCTGCTTTCCACTTAAACCCCAATCTCAGTGTCTAACACAACAGGAGTCTCTTTCTTGCTCATGTAACACTTGATTATGGGTTTAGCAGGCATTTTCCACCTTGAAAAACAGGCTCCTTTGATCTTGAACTCAGCTGTTGTAATAGAACAGTTCAGCAGGTTTGCAGAATGTAAGATCAATCTAGAGAAATCAGTTGTGTGTTTATATACCAACAATGAAAAGTTTGAAGGTGAAATTGGAAGAGCAGTTTCACTGACAATAGCATAAAGAATAAAATACTTAGGAATAAGGAAGTGCAAAACTTATATAATGAAAACTATAAAACATTATTGGGATATATTAAGTGAAGTCGCTCAGTCATGTCTGACTCTGTGACCCCATGGACTATAGCCTACCAGGCTCCTCTGTCCATGGGATTTTCCAGGCAAGGGTACTGGAGTGGGTTGCCATTTCCTTCTCCAGGGGATCTTCCCGACCCAGGGATACGAACCCAGGTCTCCCCTCATTGTGTGTAGATGCTTTACCCTCTGAGCTACTAGGGAAGCCAGAATATATTAAAGACCTAAATAAGGAAAGGCATCCTGTGTCTGTATCCTGAATGTTTACAAAGAAGGTACATGTATGAAAAATAACTTCTAGACCATAGGATAATGTGAGGGGTATTTAAGTTTAGTTCAGTTCAGTCGCTCAGTCATGTCTGACTCTTTGCGACCCCATGGATTATAGCACACCAGGCTTCCCTCTCCATCACCAACTCCTGGAGCTTGCTCAAACTCAAGTCCATGGAGTCAGTGATGCCATCCAACCATCTCATTCTCTCTTGTCCCCTTCTCCTCCCTCCTTTGATCTTTCTTAACATCAGGGTATTTTCCAATGAGTCAGTTCTTCATATCAGGTGGCCAAAGTATTGGAGCTTCAGCTTCAGCATCAGTCTTTTCAATGAATATTCTGGACTGATTTCCTTTAGGATTGACTGGTTCTATCTTCTTGCTGTCTCGAGTCTGCTCCAACATCACAGTTCAAAAGCATCAATTCTTTGTTGCTCAGCTTTCTTTATGGTTCAACTCTCACATCCATACACGACTACTGGAAAAACCATAGCTTTGACTAGACAGACCTTTGTTGGTAAAGCAAGGTCTCTGCCTTTTAATATGAGGGGTATTTAGTGATACAATATGTATCTGATCATATGTATACAATGAATATATATGAAAACTACTTAGAGCAGAGGACAGCTTGGGGAGGAATCAGTGATACAATATAATACCTGGACACATAGAAATTTTGTATACATCCCTCCTCACACACACACACACACACACACACACACACACACTCACATGTGCACTTCGCCCTACATCATAGGATGACTGGGGCTTCAGTAATACAATTTGAATCTGACTATCTATAAATATATATGTATTCAATGCATGTGTATGAAAAGTGTTTCTTATGTCAAAAGTTAGATAGAAGTTTTATTTTAAATTTTATTTTCTTGGGCTCCAAAATCACTGTGGACAATGACTGCAGCCATGAAATTGAAAGATACTTGCCCCTTGGAAGAAAAGCTATGACAAACCTTGACAGCATATTAAAAAGCAGAGACATCATTTTGCTAACAAAGATCTGTATAGTCAAAGCTGTGTTTTTTCCAGTAGTCATGTACGAATGTGAGAATTGGACCATAAAGAAAGCTGAGTGCCAAATAATTGATGCTTTTGAATTGTGATTCTGGGGAATACTCTTGAGTGTGCCTTGGACTGTAAGGAGATGAAACAAATCAATCTTAAAGGAAGTCAGTGCTGACTGTTGGAAGGACAGATGCTGAAGCTGAAGCTCTAAGACTTTGGCCACCTGATGCAGAGCACCAACTCACTGGAAAAGACCCTGATGCTGGGAAAGACTCAAGGCAAGAGAAGGGGCGGCAGAGGGTGAGATGGTTGGATGGCATCACCAACTCAATGGACATGAGTTTGAGCAAACTCTGGGAGACAGGGAAGGACAGGGAAGCCTGGTTTGCTGGGGTCCATGGGGTCACAAAGAGTCAGACTTGGGTTAGCAACTGAACAACAACAAGAAGGAGACAGCTTTGTTGATGCTCCCATAGCACTCAACAACTCAGAGAGGATAGTCACTTGCCAAGGTCACCCAGCCTGTTATTGGCAGAGCCGAGATGAACCAAGTCAGTCTGACATGTCAGCTCTTGGAGCTAGCTGCAAGGGTAGTGTGGCTGTCACCATGCGCTGTGCTCCCCACTTGAGCTCCAGGGGAAGGGAAAGTGCTGGCATCAGCTGGGGCTGTGGGACACAGAGCCTTCACCCCACCCAACTGTGGTCACGTGAGTGTGAAGTGATGGTTTGGGTCAGCAGGGTCCCTGCTGTCTGTTCTGGCTGCGAAGGTGTAAGTGACGCCAAGGTGGAAGCGACACTGGCTGCCGGTGAAGCTCTGGGGCAGCCTGAGGGGGTAACGTCCTGGGGCCTCGGCCGAGCCTGGGCTCTCCCTCAGGCACACGACGCTGATGCCGGGGCAGGGTGCCCGGAAGATTCCCCAGAGATCACCACAGGGAGATCTAAAAGCAAAAAGAGTGTGCTAAAAGCAAAAAGCAAGAACCAAGCTTCAAACAGCTATGGACCGGGCTGGGGGGCGGGGTGCAGCCTGCATACTGTTTCTGCTTCCCCCTCCTGTGGGTTAAACTCAAGAGAAGCTCCTCCCGACAGTTTTCCCAGGGGCTCTAAGGTGGGCAGAGGGGCCACTGCTCAGTTGGGTCCCTCCTCCCCACCTGCCAGGCCTGGGAGGTGGCCCTGGGGGTGTCAGTCACCTGGCTCTGCCACGGAGTGGCCCGGTACCTTGGCACACCTACTCACGTCTGTGGACCTCAGCACCCTCAGCTGTGATGGGGGGCTGACCGCTGTCTTGTCACCACGTGGCAGCCATTGGGGTAGTCAAGTGAGATCTGGAGTGCACTAAGAGCCTGGCGTGTGGTGGAGGTCTGCTTCGTCAATGCCTTTTCTTCCAGTGGTTAATACGCCTGCAAGAGGAGGTATGAATGACCTTGGGGGAGTGCACTGGGCCCTCTTTGCTAGAGCCCGCTGGGCCTCACACCGCAGGGCGTTCCCCCCTTGTGCTCTAGGACACACTCTCCCGCACGCTGGAACTCTCCTCCCTGATGCTCTAGAATGCAGCTGTCTCTGGGCTCTACAACGGCAGTTCTCTATCTGGGTCCCCCCATGCAGGGCTCTGGGTTCTGCGGTGGTGACGAGCGGTCGTCTCAGAGGGGATGGGGGAATGGGCAGGCAGGCTGACGGCTTCGCCCACCTGACAGAGCAGCTCTGTTTTAAAGTTCTCTTTCATACCGTGGGAGAGATTTTATTGGAACAAAGTGACTCACTCCTGGGTTATAGACTGAGGCTGCAGGGTTAACAGGTTTTATGAGCACCAAGGCACGGAAGTTTGAGAATAATCAAGTTACAAGGACTAAGTTACTGAGAGGGAGTGAAACAGGGCAGACAAAATGGAAATCGAGTCCGTTTTTCATCCAGCCTGGAGCTGACAAGGGCTATAGAAGTTCACTGTGTGTGGAGCCTGCCTTTGTAGCCAGGATCCACTGGAATCAAATACTTCTGAAGTCTATTGTATTGTAAGAGGGGGACTAGACTATGAAATTATTCCTCAGGATCACTCCATTTGGAAGGAAAAAGGAGTTTGATGGAACTTAAAATGCAAGCATTCTGGCACACACGCGTCTTTATAAAATTGTTTCTGGGTGTTCCATCCCAGGAATCACCTACCATCCCCTAACAGGGCTGGGAGGTCACTCTTCACTGATAGGCACATATGGTGTTTTGGGGGGTATTGTAGGACAGAGTGCCCTTACCTTTTCCTCTTGGTGCTATGAAGTAGCCATTTGCAAGGTTAGTTCTCATAGGATAGCATGGAGAAGGTCTTTGCTGGAGGCTAATGGGTTCTTTTAACAGCTCTCTCACAGGTGAGAATTTCTGCTTTCTAACAGAGAGTAAGCCTCAGCTCAGAGTCCTAAGAAGGCAACTGTAGCTAACATTTTTCATTGTTTATATTTTCTTATTTTTGAAGAAAAAAATGATACTAGTGTTTTATTTATGGCGTGGGTTTTATCTTCCTCTTAAATAACCAATTAAGCAAAACATCAGAGTCCACTTAGAAAAAACATCAAGGTGACTCAGGCAGAAATCATTGGTGGATATTAAAGCACTGCTCAGCCCCTGTCCCACAGACTACATTTTAATTATAAAGGAAAGAAAAGGTGAATTTATGGTGGGGAACCCTGGAGGACCCCACCTTTACCCAAGTGATCAAAATTTACCTCATCATTGCTGCTGCTGCTGCTAAATAGCTTCAGTCGTGTCCGACTCTCTGCGACCCCATAGATGGCAGCCCACCAGGCTCCCCCGTCCCTGGGATTCTCCAGGCAAGAATACTGGAGTGGGTTGCCATTTCCTTCTCCAATGCATGAAAGTGAGAAGTGAAAGTGAAGCCACTCAGTCGTGTCCGACTCTTCACGACCCTATGGACTGCAGCCCACCAGGCTCCTCCGTCCATGGGAATTTCCAGGCAAGAGTACTGGAGTGGGTTGCCATTGCCTTCTCCATTAGTGGACCACAAATGACGTCATGGATCCCTGATATGATGCCTTCAGAAGGACACAGCATCACATCTCAGGTATTCCTGCCCTCAAATGCATAATCTGAATCTAATAACGAGGAACCATCAGGCTACTTCAAATTGAGGGAGATTCTTCAAGACAACTGGCCCATGCCTCCTAAATCGCCAGTGTCAGGAGAAGATTGAGGGGCATCCCGGGTGTAGGGAGACGGGTCACGGAGCAGCTGGTGCAGTGCACCTGGGGCGCGTGGGCAGTTTGTATCTGATGACAGCAGGGGTCAGTGATGCCTTCCTGAACTTCATTGATGTGTCACGGTTCTGTGAGAGAATGGGGTGGCTTTTAGGAGACACACACTCAAGTGTGTCTGCTATCAAAAGATTCAGCAGTGATGGTAATGTGTGTGAGAGTGTGCGTATGATTGTGGGGGGCAGTGTGTATATCTAGGGAAAGGCAGATGGTTTCTCACTTCACTTGTGATTTTTCTATAGGTTTGACGTTTTTCAAAATGAAATCTTTTTAAAAAGGAAAAAAATAGCTGGTAATTGGTGTAGGTGTGACACGCCAGTGTGAGGTGGTTACAGCATTCCCCAGGTTGGGGTTGGGGGAAAAGAAATGAACAAACCTCTTAGGAATCCCCAGCTTTCACATCCAAGGGTGCCATGCCTATCAGCAAGTAAACTGCACCCCTATATTCCACCAAATAAAGCACATTTATAATTTAGCTGGAAAATAAAACAAACCATGAGATGCAGCAAGTATTGCACAGGGGCCTATAAACATGCAGGTTCCTCTCGTAAACAGAGTGCATGGAAACACATCTCAGCCTCCTCCTTCACCAAACGCTCTTGCAGCTTGCAAATCACTCTGACTCAATTCTTTTCTGTGTTCTTTTCTTCTCCATCCCCCTTTCCGCATCTCTGGTGAGGTTTACTAGAGAGTTCTGTTTACTCTTTGCCATCCTGCAGTCAGACTCTCCAAGTGCCCATTGTCCTGCTGGTGGCATAATTGTTATTTCTCCAGCAGAAAAACAGCCCCCTAGAGATGTCTGTTTAGTGTCCAAGGGGTTCCTGGTGAAAGGCAGAAATCCTGGCCACAGCCTGCAACCTGAGACCGCCAGGCAGTCCCACAGCAGGCCAAAACTGTGTCGTGGGCCTTGGGACAAAGCCCAGGCACAGTGTCTTCAGCAGTGAGCACCCGCAAGTGACCGTCTTCTCTTCTTCCCAGTCTGGCAGTGAGACTGGCCCAGCCCAGGGCAACCACCAGCTTGCGTGTGAGCTCCTAGGCCCTGCTGCATGCTTGGAGGTGCCTTAGGGATGTAAGCCTGGGAGGGCTGGGGTCTGCACCAGAAGCCCTCCCCCAGGTGCACCAACCTCTGCTCCTCCCTCCTTGGCTTCCCTGAATCCCTCCCCCAGCCCTGCTTCAGTAGAGAGGCCTGCTGAGCAGTCAGGCATGGCGCTACTGGGAAAGTCAGCTTCCGCTGTGTTTGAGCAAAGGCGCACCCTATGTCGGCCTCCCTGCTGTACCCAAAGGATGTGGCAGAAGCTAGGATTGGAGGTGTCTGAGACCAGGAGAATGGCTTCTGTCTCTCTGTCGAGTTTGCCAAGGAAAATAGACTTGGGGTTTCCCTAGGATCAGCTTAGCCCTTTGCTCTGTGCCCTGCGCAAGCTGCTGGGTTTCTCTGGCCTCTGCAAACTAGGGGTTGAATTGACCTGGTGGCCTGGCCCACTGTGTCCCATGGAGCAGGGAGATGTCATACGATGGACTATCACACACCCATGATGGGCTGTTGCAGGATAGCTCCTGTTCTCCAGCAATACATGGAGACTTTCTAGAAATTGCTTGAATATGGATAGTAGTTTTAAAGGAGTAAACTTCCACAGACTTGATGTTGCTTGCCTTCCTCTTCTTGCTTTTGAGAATTCTGAACAAGTGGTTACATTCTTAAAAACATATTGAAACATTGTTTTTATGCATAGACTAAGATGGATTCTTATAATTATGAATAAGATTTTAAACTTCACAACTGTCTGGGGTACATTTGAGGATCCTGTGGGACACAGGATGGTATATCACTGTAAACTGCTAAATTTGGAGCTAATTTGCTTTGCATCAGTAAGATCTAAGACCCCTGCCATGCGATGACTCTAAAGCAATTGTTTATCCACATAATGGAATGCTTTGGGTGCCCTTTACTTTGCGCATAGAGTACAGCTTGGGAGGTCAGCGAACCAGCCAGTTGTACAACCCACTTCGTCCATATTGCCTAGCTTCACTGAGATACAATTGACAGATGACACCATGTCGTTTGGGGTGTACCACAGGATGATCTGATATGTGCGTATATAGTGAAATGATCACCATGGTAAGGTTAGTCACCGCCTCCACCCCTTCACGTAGTTACCTTTTTTTTGGTACATCTGGCGAGAACTTTGAAGGTCTACTCTCGGCAGCTTTCAAGGGCAAGGTGCAGTGTTGGGCATTAGCCCCCAGAACCTGCTCATCTTCCAAGTCTGTGCCCTTTGACCAATATCTTCTCATTTCTTACACCCCCAGCTGGTGGCACCACTGTCTACTCTCTTTTGGCAAAACCCGCCTCTAACACTGGGAAATCCAGGGCCCCGAAGGAGATGCTATTTCCACACACCTCAAGCATTTCACCACAAAACAGAGCTGCTGTGGCTTATGACAGGGCCCCAGGCCGAGTCAAATCAAACCCAACTTTCCAATCAGGTTTAATAGGCGGGAAAAATGAGCACTCCCTAAGATTGGGAGGGAGGATACTTTGTCAGTAATAATAAGCCATCCACAGACAGAATGCTGCACAGGGCAGGCCTGATCGGAACCACATGTGTTCTCGGGGACTGTCTTCAAAGTGCCCGGGCCATTTGTGTGTCTGCTGCCCCTGGGGGCCCAGGTGCTGGGGACCCTGCCATCCTGTGTGCTGGTGGGGTTTGCCGCCTTCCTCACACGTGCAGCGCCAGGCAGGCCAGAGCAGAGCCTCACGCAGACACAGTGCGCACTGTTCCCTGGCTCTTCAATGTGGTGCTGGCCACACTCCAAGGCAGGGGACCTCCCTGGAGAGCAGACGTTTTGGAAGGAGCCTTGCTTAACCCTGTGCCTGACAAAAGCCTAACTTGAGGCAAGGAACTGGTCAAGAGACATGCCGGATGTGGACATGGAGAAGTTGGAGTGCTCACACATCGCTGGTGGAGATGTCAAAGGGTGCAGCTGCTGCACATTCAGTAGCTTCAACACAGAGCTACCCTGCTGCTGCTGCTGCCACCAAGTTGCTTCAGTCGTGTCCGACTCTGTGAGACTCCATAGACAGCAGCCCACCAGGCTCCCCCGTCCCTGGGATTCTCCAGGCAAGAACACTGGGGTGGGTTGCCATTTCCTTCTCCAATGCATGAAAGTGAAAATTGCAAGTGAAGTCACTCAGTTGTGTCCTACTCTTGGCGACCCCATGGACTGCAGCCCACCAGGCTCCTCCGCCCATGGGATTTTCCAGGCAAGAGTACTGGAGTGGGGTGCCATTGCCTTCTCCTGACCCAGCAATTCCACTCCTGGATTTATACTCAAAAGAATGAAAATGAGTGTTCAAACAAACACTTGTACACAAACGTTTGTAGCAGCATTGTTCACAATGGGCAAAATGGGGAAACAAGCCAAATATCTACTGACAGATGAATGGATAAGCAAATATGGCCTATTCATACAGGAATATTATTCAGCCTTCAAAAGAAAGGATGCACTGATGCATGCTACAGTGTGGCTGAGCCTTGGAAACATTGTGCTGAGTTTAAAAAAGCCAGTCACCAAAGGCCTTTACCATAACATTCCATTTATAGGAAATGTCCAGAGTAGGTGCACCCTTACCTTAGAGACAGACAGCAGATCAGTGGTTGCCAAGAGCTGGGAAGAAGAATTGGGGTGATTGCAACAGTTACAGGTTTCCTTTCAGGTAATGAAGCAATCATTACCTGACATGATTAGATAGTGGCGATTTAGTTGTACTAAATTATGCTAGTGATCAATTTTCATGTGTATTTTATGAAATTGAATACAATTGAAAAGGAACAGCTTTAATCACAGCAGGGACTGAAAAAGAGCATTTCCCACTCACAGGTGCATGGTTTGGACTTACTTGCTATTGGTATCTCTGCAGGCAGCTGCGTTCCTCAGACTTAAAAAGAGGGTGTTGGGGGCACCCCAAGAGAGCAGAGGAAGCACTCATCACGGAGAGTGAACCACGCAGGTGCTACAGGCCAGGTGCGGGTTACATGTTTATACACATACACTCTCTTTTATCCCATGCAACTGCTAGGAAGGAACCCAAGACGCAGAGAGGTAAAACAGCCCTTCTGAGGTCTCAGAGCCTGTGATTTGCACAGCTAGGATTTGAACTGAAAGTCCACTCAGCAAAGATCTGTTGATGTGTGACTGTCGTTGAGGACACTGAATGCCTGGCAAGGTCCAGGACTGGGGCTCCCACAGCCAGGTGATGCTGGCAAAAGCTGTCACCTTTGAGACAATGGGAAGGTCTTGTAGTTGTTGTGCTACAGACCCACAGACCAACTGTTCTTTGAGATGAAAAGCCTGGGTCTGAGAACACCAGGGACCAAGATAGGGGATCTGGGGGAGGACAGGCTGGGGAAGGGAGGTGACTCGTCTTGCTCATTCATTCTTCCCGCAAATCCAAGAGCAGGCATGGGCCCTGTTCCTGTCTGTGCTCAGAAGGCCAGCATCCCTTGCCTATAGCCCCACTCCTAAGTGGAGTGTCTGCACCTGGCACCCAAAAATGTAGCTCTCTTGGCTCTTCCAGTGATACTTTGTGTCCTGTTTCCCCTGCTACACTAACATATGCTCCTATGGCAAACACAAAAGTACAGAAAGAAAACCCCACATGGAATAAAATAGAAATCTTTCATCATGCTACCATCCAGAGAAATCTACCATTGCCCCTCTGAGAGATGGCTATTTTTATCTGGTTTGAAGCATAAACAAACACATGCTTATAAATCCTTATAAAATTGTGATCATGCTAAATATACAGTTGTTTCATACTTATTTTTCTTATATTTTCTATTAATTCATTATGGGAAAACTTGATTTTTAGTATCTACACAGTCTCCCATCACCTGGTTCCTCCAGAATATGATTAACTAATGATGGACCTGTAGCTGGTTTCCCAATTATTGTTCATAAAATCAACACTGTTCTGATGGTCCTTTAATGCAATTGTTGTATTTGGAATATAGTAGGTGCTCAATATTTATGAATTAATTAATGATGGATGAATGAGTGGATTTCTTTAGGATGGGTCTTGGATGTAGACTTATTTTGTCTAAAGTAGATGGTCCATATCTCTGGTTGGCGCACTTAGTCCCTGCTTTCTTCTGATATGGTTAGTAATAGTGCTTGCTTTTACTCTCAAATGCCCTGATTTGGATGATAAATTATAAGGTCACCCTAATCAAATGGCATGAATCCTTTTGAGGTTCTTGATACACATTTCTGTATGGCTCTATAGATGATTTGTACCAATTTACATCTAACCTATAACCTATTCTTATAGGAGAGGGGTTGATGAAAAATAAGTTGATGAAAAATGTGGGAAATAGAATTATTCTTGAAAATGGATTTGTTATGTAAAAATTGAATTAACTTTGCAAAATTAAATAATGACTCAAGCTCCTTTCCCCTTTAAGTTCTCATGTTCTTAGAATCCACCTTGGTCACATGTTAAGCTTAATTATTGCTTATCAAGCATTTTAATAAAAACATACTCATTCTGAATGATTATAGCTTTTTGATGGGAATAGTCTGGATCCGAAAGCTTTCTGGGTTTGAATCCCAACTGTATCACTCGCCACCAGCTGTGAAACTTTGAACAAGTCCCATAAAGAGAGTCAGTTTCTTCCTCTGCAAAAAGGAGAAGGATGTTCCCTCATTTCAGAAAGTCATGAGGAGTAGACAGCAGTATGCAGCCCAGAAAGCCAATTTCATGCCGACTTCACTCAGGTCCACTCTCAGCCTAAGAAGCCATTCACCCCGCCTATGTAGCAGCAGCGCCTGGCCCTTTCTAGTCTGCCACATGTATACTGACTTCCCGTTCTCATAAAATTCTGACTTGCTCCCAGAGCCTGAATGAGTTGCTCTACTAGGTTACCTTGTTGGAGGACTAGTTAGGCACATGATAGTGATAAATGGCTCCCTGCTTCAAAATGCATTTGATGTGCACATTGTCAAGTTAAGACCAAGAAGAGAGGACTGCGTGATTAAGAACTTGGTTGCCTAGGAATTGTGGGTGTGTGGCCTGTGATTGACTTATTCTGTAGCTAATTGATGTCATATTTAGGGATCTGTTGTAACTCCTGTTTTCTCACCTTTATGGGATAGCAGTCCTGGGAAGCTGAATCTAGTCAGGATCAGCTGTGTTGCTGTTACTCAGTCACTAAGTTGTGTCCAACTCTCTGCCAGCCCATAGACTGCACATCAGGCTTCCCTGTCCTTCACCAGCTCCCAGAGTTCACTTAAACTTATGTCCATTGAGTCAGCAATGCCATCCAACCATCTCATCCTCTGTCATCCCCTTCTCTTCCTGCCTTCAGCCTTTCCCAGCATCAAGATCTTTTCCGTTGAGTCAGTTCTTCACATCAGGTGGCCAAAGTACTGGAGCTTCAGCTTCAGCATCTGTCCTTCCAATGAATACTTGTGGTTGATTTCCTTTAGGATTGACTGGTTTGACCTCCTTGCTGTTCAAGGGACTCTTAAGAGTCTTCTCCAGCACCACAGTTTGAAAGCATCAATTCTTCAGTGCTCAGCCTTCTTTATGGTCCAAATCTCACATCTGTATATGACTACTGGAAAACCATAGCTCTTACTAGATGGACTATTTTTGGCAAAGTGATATATCTGCATTTATATATGCTGTCTAGATTTGTCATAGCTTTTCTTTCAAGGAGCAAGTGTCTTTTAATTTCATGGCTGTAGTCACCATCCACAGTGATTTTTTGAGCCCAAGAAAGTAAAATCTGTCACTGTTTCCATTGTTTACCCATCTATTTGCCATGAAGTGGTGGGACCAGATGTCATGATCTTAGTTTTTTGAATGTTGAGTTTTAAGCCAGCTTTTTCACCCTCTCCTCTTTCACCCTCATCGAGAGGTTCTTTAGTTTCTCTTCACTTTCTGCCATTAAAGTGGTATCATGGGCATATCTAAGGTTGTTGATATTTCTCCTGGAAATCTTGATACCAGCTTATGATTCATTCAGCCTGGCATTTTGCATGATGTGCTCTGCATAAGTAGAGTGACAGTATACAGCCTTGCTGCTGCTGCTGCCAAGTCACTTCAGTCATGTCCGACTCTGTGCGACCCCATAGATGGCAGCCCACCAGGCTCCCCCATCCGTGTGATTCTCCAGGCAAGAACATTGGAGTGGGTTGCCATTTCCTTCTCCAATGCATGAAAGTGAAAAGTGAAAGTGAAGTCTCTCAGTTGTGTCCGACTCTTCGTGACCCCATGGACTGCAGCCCACCAGGCTCCTCTGCCCATGGGATTTTCCAGGCAAGAGTACTGGAGTGGGGTGCCATTGCCTTCTCCATTACAGCCTTGACATACTCCTTTCCCAATTTGCAACCAGTCCGTTGTTCCCTGTCTGGTTCTAACTGTTGCTTCTTGAACTGCATATAGCTTTCTCATGAGACAGATAAGTTAACCTGGTATTCCCATCTCTTGAGGAATTTTCCACAGTTTATTGTGATCTGCACAGTCAAAGGCTTTGGTGTAGTCAATAAAGCAGAAGTAGATGTTTTTCTGGAACTCTCTTGCTTTTTCTATGATCCAACGAATGTTGACAATTTGATCTCTGGTTCCTCTGCCTTCTCTAATCCAGCTTGAACATCTGGAAGTTCTCAGTTCACATACTGCTGAAGCCTAGCTTGGAGGATTTTGAGCACAACTTTGCTAGCAGGTGAAATAAGCGCATTTGTGCAGTAGGCTGAACATTCTTTTTCATTGCCTTTCTTTGGGATTGGAATGAATACTGACCTTTTCCAGTCCTGTGGCCACTGCTGATTTTTCTAAATTTGCTGGCATGTTGAGTGCAGCACTTTCACAGCATCATCTTTTAGGATTTTAAATAGCTCACCTGGAATTCTATCACCTCCACTAGCTTTGTTTCTGGCGATGCTTTCCTAAGGCCCACTTGACTTCACACTCCGGGATGTCTGGCTCTAGGTGAGTGACCACACCATTGTGGTTATCCAGGTCATTAAGACCTTTTTTGTATAATTCTTCTGTGTATTCTTGGCACCTCTTCTTAATCTTTTCTGCTTCTGTTAGGTCCGCCTTGCCATTTCTGTCTTTTATTGTGCCCATCTTTGCATGAAATGTTCCCTTGATATCTTCAGTTTTCTTGAAGAGATCTCTAGTCCTTCCCATTCTATTGTTTCCCTCTATTTCTTTGCATCGTTCAGTTAAGAAGGCTTTAATCAGTAAGAGATGTGAATTTTGAGATGATCCCTTGACTGGCTTTCAGATATTAGAGGGCAGGGCATTTGCTAATGTCCGGGTAAGGTCTGGATGGTGGTTTTAGTGGGTGGGGAAGACTGGTGGACTCTCCTTCCCAATCCAGGGAAGGGGAGGAAATTTGACTATTCGAGAGGAATCAGGAGAGTTTGACAGTTCCCTGTTGGCTGCAGTCCCTTGTGTTTTGGTCTGTGTTGGCCCCGGGAGCCTTCATTATAGCTGAGCTGAATCAGGAGCTCTGAAGTCAAATGCGGGTCATGCCCATGGGAGCAAACACATGTTCTTTCAGAGGCTTGCATGTGCTGGCCTCCTAAGGAGCAGTTTCCTGGGACAGTTACACACAAGCTTATGGGCTTAATAAGGTCTTCCTTTCTGATCACAGTATCTGACCACAAGTGATGGCTTAGCCACTTCTCACTTGCCTGGCTCGGTCCCAGAGTGGGCCTGTGAGGCCAGTCATTGCGAGTTATATGGACTTCCACAGCTCTTGACATGACCCTTTGCTCTCCCTGAAAAACAAGAGTTTTTCCTTTATCTAAATTAAAGATTGACTGAGCCCTTGGCCAGAAGCGTTTGCACTGGTAGGAAGAGGAAGGGTGGCTCAGGACCCTTTTCCAGCAGCTGAACCCACAGAACCTGACCAGGCTCCAGGGCTATCAGCAGAATCCCATTCTTTAGAACTTGGACTGGGGATGGAATTCAACTTGAAGCTGGCATAGAATATGTCCTGGGTCAAAGGGGAGGACTTGAAGAGCCTAGAGATTTAAATGAAATGAATTGAACCTTGGCATGAATTTCTCTTGGGTACCACAGCACCTCAAAATGTAAAGGACGGGGACTGAGTGAGTACAGAGTACATTTGGCTATAAGAAAAATGTTCCAAAGCAGCCTTTGGAACCTTCTAGCAAGACCCAAACTGGGGCAGGTCAGATGTAAGTGGGGACAGAATCCTCTGCTCTCTGAACATCCCAATGTCCATTTGCCCCACGGAGAAGGCAATGGCACCCCACTCCAGTACTCTTGTCTGGAAAATCCCAGGGACAGGGGAGCCTGGTGGGCTGCAGTCCGTGGCGTCGCTAAGAGTCGGACACGACTGAAGCGACTTAGCAGCAGCAGTAGCAGCATTTGCCCCGAGCGTAACCTGGCTAACTTGCTTTTCGTTATGAGACAGAAAAAGTTACCTCGGTGACTGCATAGGGGTAGGTATCTCCTACTTCAAAAACTACATGTGAAAACTTTAATTCCACCGGGTCTTTATGTTTCTTAAACCAATCAGGGAAACTATGGGGAGAGCATATCTTTTCCTCCCGCTCCACTCCACAGTCATTGTGTGCTGTGTGTTTATAGCGTAAGTAAGACTAACATGCATAATAAGAGGAAGCACAATCTGAGGGAGGAGTTGGGAGTGTACCACATGTGAACCCATGTAGTATTGTTTCAAGGTAAACTCAGATCCAATAAAGATATATTTTATAAACCCCAGAGTAACTACTAAATTTTTATGAAATATGTCTATACACGACCAGGTCTCTCTCATTAAGAAAAGACAAACACACATCAGTCCCACATGGTCCTCCAGCTGCCACTTGCTTACATCCTCTCCTTTCTTCTCTTGTTTCTCAGGAGTATGGTCTGCACTTAGTGTTTTCATTCTCTAATCTTCTATCAATTATTATCTGGCTTCTACTTCCATTGTTCTCATCAAACAGCTTTTGCCAAATTCACCAATGACCTTGACATGACTGTATCCAGTTAGACAGTTTTTGGACCTAACGTGCCCTCTCCTCGGTTCACAATTGGAGATGCTGTGGTTCCTTACTTGCTCAGTGAGCTAATAAACCCGACTTGGTTGCCTGCAACCATGTGTCTAGTGAGCATGGGCTGGAGGCTGTAACATGATAAAGCACAAAATGGGTAATAGTGGCTCTGACTGTAAAGAATCTGCCTGCAATGCAGGAGACCTGGCTTCGATCCCTGGGTCAGGAAGAGCCCCTGGAAAAGGGAATGGCTACTCACGCCAGTATTCTTGCCTGGAGAATCCCATGGACAGAGGAGTCTGGTGGGGTGAAGCCCATGGGCTGCAAAGAGTTGGATACTACTGAGCAACTCCCACGTCACTGTTTTTGATGACATAATTCCAGCCCCATCGCCGGCCACCCTTGTGATGACTCCCTCTACTGTCACCTGGGTTGCTTTGGTCCTCAAACCTGCCATGTTCCCTCCCTCCTGCCTCCTGAGCTCTCATGGGCTCCTTGCTCTAACGTGCTTTTCATGTTGAACAGTTGCCATCTCCTCCTTTGATTTGCCCGTTTAACATCACTTGCTCGGCCAGCATCATTTCCTAGTTGGGGAGCCGCCCTGGATTTCTACTGCAGGCTCACAGCACTTGCTTGACTTCCTAAGGTTCATTATTCTGTGAGCTGGTTTGGCTGATGGCTGTCTGTCACGGGACAGAGCTCCAGGAGGTCGGGCGATGGGTCTGCTTTTGCACATGGGTGTGTGGAGCAGTAAAGCAGACACATGAGCACCAACCAGGAGCCCCAAAGCCAGGGGTGCTGCCTGGAGCACCGCTAGCAGATGCCTCCTCAGGGAGACGCCTCGAGCCCCTGCCATAGCGAATCCCTGAGAGTGCTGGAGGAAGCATTTCCCAAATTTAGCTAAGTAAGGAGCACTTTATTCAAGGCATAACACTCATATCTTGAGGAGTCTTGTTTGAGAAGTACTAACTTACGGCATAGTCTATTTTCCCTCTGTGTGTGCACACGTACCTTTATTCACAGGTCATGTCTCCCCTGTGTGTGTGGTGGGTGGGTTTCGCCCTTACAGTCCTATTACCTGCAATGGTTTTGTTGAGGACAAATGGCCCAGGTGTGGCCAGAGCCAACTCATGGTTGGACTTGCGGGTTTGGAGACAGATGAAAGGGCCTCAGGAGACGAGTCCAATTGCTTTAAGTCCCTGTGGAATGAGGGGTGTGGAAAACAGCTAAACACACGCGGGTCAACATAAGGTCCTATCCAGGAGCCCTGTGATGGCCACTGGGCTCCTCCACACACGACCTGAAAAGGAACTGGGACCACAGCTAGTCCAAGGAGGAGCAACATGTGCTTCCTCTGGGCTCAGCTGTGAGAAAGACATGCACCGGGGGTGATTCCGATGTAAAGTCATAAGGATGGCTGACTCCCCTGCTGCTGTCCTGTTGGGGGGGTCACCGTCGGGTCACCATGGGCTGCTTCTGCAGAGGCAGCAGGCTGGGGAAGGTGGGGCACCTGGGATTGTTCTGGAAATCTGGACCACACATACAATTGGACCCTGGGGCCCGACTGGGAGGGTCTGAGGTATACAGGTGTGCTGACTCTGGGGGGGTGTTACCCCAGTCCTAGTAGGGGCCGAGTGCCAGGACCACAGGGTCGTTATCACTGAAGGGGCATGGTCAGGGAGAGACAAGCACATCCCAAGCCTGACCTGACACAGGCCACGTGAGCAGCCCCACCTGAACTGAGGCAGCACGCGTGTGGGTGGTTCCGTGATCCAGTGGCCTGCTGTTGAGCCCTTTGAAACAAGGAACACAAGATCTGGATGCATGGGAAGTGTCAGAGGAAGTGGGCCTGGAGGTGGGATCAGTAAAGCGACAGAAGCACTGCAGGTTGGGAGAGGGGCAAGGAAATATTTATTCCTATAAAAGAAGGAGAAAAATCCAGTTACAGTCCAGTGAAGTTGTTTTATTGCTGATCACGTTCATTTGGTTGATAATTTGAGGGAAAAAGAAAATTTGATTCTCTGTTGTCTGCCCCTTGTCCTGCAGGACTGGGGCCCTAGGAGTGTCGATTCTGTCCCCTCAAACCCTCTGGGGTCAGAGTAGTCAGGGACCTCCTCCCGTAGTGTCAGCAGACGTGGGCAGTCCGCCTGCCCCATCCAAGAGGCAAAGTCCAAGCTCAACCAGGGGCCGGTGTCTCCCAGTTTCCTCCCCAGCAATTTGGAGTTGATTCGATTATGGTCTCATCCTCAGTGTCTGGGCCTCAGGTTTTCTGCCTATGAATTTGCTTTCAATGCTGGGGTGCTTTTCTGTTGTGTTTTGATTTTTGTTTATTTGTGGTGGTTATTTTTGGTCCCATGATTCTAGCAGGGGCCCTGCCTTTTGAGGGACGGAACATGAAGCCAGGCCTGCCAGCGCATGCTGGTCTCCACCCTCAGGACCAGAGGAGCTTGAGCCATGCAACATGGAGGTCGCAGACCCGCCCCAGCTCTGGCTGTGGCTCACACAGGTTGTGGTGTGCAGCTTGAATGTTATCCCCTGCGCGCTCACCCAAAACTCTAGGCCACTTTGTGCACAAATAGAGTGGCAGTATTGTTGTCTATAACTGCAAAAAAGGGAGAAAGAAAAGCCTTGGTGAAGCATGAATGTTTCACAGCAAGGGAAGTGTGGACTGGGTCTGGATGGGGCACATGGCGGCTTCCAGCCTGAGGCTGTGGAGCAGTCCTCCTCCTAACCCAGACCTCTGCTTCAGCTCTCCCAAGGGCAGGATGATGGCCCCTGGGAGATCTGAGCTCTGTACATGGTACATGGGGCCTTGATTGTCACTGACCACGTGGGAAGTGAGTGTCGTTCAGGAGAAAAAGGCATCTATTTTCCTCTAAGCTGTATTTCTTTATCTTTTCCTAATTTCCTTTATTTATTACCCAAGTAGTTAAAACATTAAACATTATGGATTGAAAAAGAGTTATTAGTAACCTTATCATCTAAACATCATCACCTAAGCAGAGTTAGACATTTTGGTGTCCTGGCCTTTTTCTGAGCATTTGGATATTTTACAAAATTTTGTATATGTTTTGTGCAGCCAGCATTTTATTATATGAATGGTCCATTGCAGGCTGCTGAGTAGTCAGGATAAAAGTCCTATGGGTCAGTAGGACCTTATGGAGGGGAGGTGTTGCCAAGACCCCAGGGTAGGTGCTCATTGCTAAGGCCACGTGAAGGGAACTGCGAGCTGTGACCTGGTCTTGCTGGGAGCTCCCTAACCTGATGCTGGATGGCACATGAGGACCCACAGACCAGGTGTGATGATCCCCATTTTGCAGGTGAAAGAGATGAGGCTCTGCAAGGCCAAGCACTTCACCCCAAAGCAAGGAGAAGAGCTCAGACACCCAAACCAGGCACTTCTCACCCAAGTTCTGTGTGCTCACCTCTGCCTTATTTTGCACAACTTCTTGTTGGTTTGCTGGAAAGTTGTCCATTCCCTGGTGAATTATGCACATGGAGGGGTGACAACCTCCTAGGACCGCCAGTTCCAGGATCCTCAGGATGGCCGATGCCAGGAAACAGCTCCCAAGGCAAGTGCATCTAGGAGCCGGCTTGTCCTGATCCCACCTGGTGCCCACACAAGACTATTTCACCTGGTGCCCACACAAGACTATTTCACCTGGTGCCCACACAGGGCTGTTGGCTCAGCTGAGTCCCTTTTCATCAGAGTCTCCTCTGGTTCCAGTACTTCTCCTTGGGCTTTCTGTTTCCTAAAACAGCTCTGATGGAGAAGCAAATGGAGTGAAATATGTTTCCTTCCCTCCCGGTTTTCATAACCAGCCTCGGTGCATGCAGCCCCTCACGCCACCTGGGTTGACACAGGCAGGAGAGACAGGGCCTGGCCGTGGGCTCTGGAGCCAGGTCAGCCACTTGGTGGGGCCACGGCTCCTGTGACTCTGCTTTCTGGTCTGCAGAATGGGCGTGCCAGCGGCGCCTCTACAGAAGGGCCTGGGGGAGCCTGTCAACAGGCGTCAGGTTCCGAGCTTGGCCTGTTGGAGACACCCTATAAATGTCAGCTCTGACAATTACTGCTTGTTTATGAGTAGTGCTCGCTGAAGTTTATTTTCAGTGCCAACCACCAGTTAAGAAGTGCCATGAAAACATCTGTGGCTTGGTCTAAAGAGGAATGCTGAGGAAGGATGGCGATGAAGGAGAGGGGGTCAGGCACACCTGGGCATTCCCCTTTCCGCCTTTGCCTGGTTCTCTCCCCACTAGTGCCCACAGCCTCGCCGAATGCTAAAGAGGCTCTTCTTTCCTGGAGTGTATTGCTTGCTAGATATCCTCTATTTTCCCCACCCTCCCAACCCTGTGAAGCAGGTATAATTTTAAGCCAGGTTTACAGGCTTGCAAACGGGCTCTGAGCCCACCAAGGGCAGGAGAGAGGCTGCAGTCTCACTGCTGGGGCTGACGCCCCCAAGCCCAGAGCTCTCGACTCCTTGTTGCCGCCCTCCTTTGAGGACACCAGACATCAGGTTTGCTCCCGGTGCTTCCGCCGGCTGGATTTAGGCCGCGTGTTGGGGTCATGCTGCACTGGAGTCGGCTCTAGGCCGAATGGGTTCCCCTCTGTGCGTGCACACACCGTGTGTGAACTCATGGGCCCACCCACAAGTCCGGAGCAGACCAGCTCTGAGCAGAGCGGAGGGCAGGAATTCAAGTTTGTGCTTTCGCCACCTGGTGGCGCCACCGTGGCTGCAGGATGGAGCCACCTCTGCAGGGGGCCTGACAGGCCCCGTGTAAGTGTGTAAATGCAGCACGACCCACGTCCATGCTCACAGTGGTCAGGGCTGCGGAAGGGTGGAGGCAGTCTCTGGCTAACAGACACCCCTGGTTCTCTCTCTCTGCTTCTTTCGTCCCAGTCTGTCTGTCTCTCTGCTCCCTCCCCTCACTGCTCCCTCTCTGTCTCACTGTCTCTGTCTCACTGTCTCTGTCTCTCCCCAGGAGGGACAGGGCCCATCTTTCCCTGCAGTGAGGCGCCACTGGAGCAGCAAGCTCCCCAGGTCAACTCCCCTCCTGGGAGTCTACACCCCAAGGCGGCTTCTCCTGCATAACCCATGCCAGGCTTGTGGGCTCACAGGCAGGCTCAGAACCCTTCTCTTTGGCCTCAAAGGACAGGCGCAAAATGACCCTGGTAATCCTAGTTGATGGGCTGACATTTGACTGTAAATTGGATGGAACCAGCTGCGAAATGAAAGCAAGATTCCAGTTTATTTAACAGTGATCGTGTCACTGTGCTCAGTGCCATGGGACGTTAGAATAAAAATAAAAAATAAATGAGAATACTGTTCAAGTAACCTGGCTTTTATCGCTCTCGCTACCGCAGAGGCAGCAGGCCACCTCTCTCTGTGGAAACCAGTCTTGGAAAAAACGTCCTCCGAGACTAGACCAAGTACAGGATGGCCTCGAATGGGGTGGATGGAAGAGCTGTACGCTGGTAGGGTTTCTGTTCTATTTTGAACTTTTCTACTTTCTGAACATCCTTTCCCAGGAAATACCACACGGGGAAGAGAACAGCAAAGGAAAATTCCTAATGTCACTTTAGCAATGAGGTTTCTTTTATTAGTAGACTTCATTTTTTAGGGCGGGTTTAGGTTTACAGAAAGACCAAGCAGGAAGCACGGTCCCCATCTCCCTCCTGCACCCCACCTCGGTTTCCCGTGTCGCTAACGTTTGGCCTGCATGCTGTGCACTTGGTGCAGGTGACGGGGCAGTATCGATGTATCACTTAACCTGTAGTTGGTGCTGTACATTCTGCGGATTTTCATAAATGGTGATGTCATGTATCCACCATTACACTATCATCCAGAAGAGTTCAACTGCCCTAGAAATCCCCTGAAGTAATGAAATGTTAAAGCAACTTAAAAAAAAAAGAAAACCAGAGATCCCAACTTTCAGAGTTGCACAAATACCACAGGAGTTGGAGCGCGGGAGCATGTGTAAATGAGATTCTATTATCTGTGCGCAGGGCCGGGATGATGTGTGTGTGTGTGTGTGTGTGTGTGTGTGTGTTAGAGGCTGGCCTAGAGGCTGGGACATGTAGAGTGGTGGTAGTGTGTGCATGTATGTTATTAAGACAAGAGGAAGGGCCATGGGGAGGCGGGGGTTGGCCCACTGAGTAGGACTAGGAGATGGGGTTTTGGGCAGGGGCTTGTTGATTCTGGCTGATGGACACGTTGCCTGTTCGCAAGGCTGGCTCGGAGCCTAATGGGGAATCGGGAGGAGGTGGCTTTCCCCTTCTGCCCCGTCCTGCTGAAGCACCTTCTGCTGAAACACATCCTCCCTCTGCAGGGGCGCCTGGAGAACACAGGCCGGCTGCATCCGGGGCTCCAGGACCCAGGGTAGTAAAGCTGCCTTGCTTCCTGGGAGTGAGCAGCGGCTTGGCCAGGCCCCTGAATAGAGCAGGCTCTCAGGTCCACTGAGATGGCCTGAGCGGCCCCAGAAGCCTGGGCTTACGCTGGCGTCTGTCTGAGAAGGAACCCTCACCCTCCCATGTCCAAGTTGAGGGTCCCTGGAGGCATCTGTGAGTACATAGACCCTGTCACATCTGCCTGCACGTGACCTTCTGCAGTTTGTTGCGGGAACTCTCCCCTGCGAGGCCGTAGCCCTGCCCTTGGGTGCGACGGCATTCCTGAGACCTCAGCCAACATCCCCTTTTTTCTCTGAAACCCTTGTTTGCCCCCAAAGACATTTCTTTGCCGTTTTCTCCCTCTTCTCCCTCCCGGGCTTTGTCATTAAATATGATGAAAAACTCCTGGCTTCTTGGTTCTCAGGACCGTGGAGACAACGCATCCCTGGGTGTCCTAGGCCGCTGTGGCTAGCAGATAGCCAGTTGGCTGGAATCTGACGTTAGGAATGTGGGGTCTTTTGGGGAATTGCCCTCAGCTGCCAAAATGGTTCTAAATACATGAAAAGTAGGTTAACTTGCTATACTCCTTGCGTTTATTCTTCCAGCTGAAATTTTCTTGATTTTTTTCCCTTTCATTTTATTAGGTTAATAAAACTTGGTTTTCGAGCGTTTCCCTGCCCCAGGAGGGCAGTGGGCCCCATGTCCAATTCATCAAGTGCCTAATGAGTGGCCTCGGAGGTCCCGGCCCATCCATTCCAGGAGCTCTCTCTGCCTCGTAAAGGTGAGGCCTACGGGCTGCTCTGTATATTTTGTCTGTTGGTTTCCCAAATTCTCCTACCAGCTCAACTGTCACTTTTCAGGATTTATACGAGGCTGACGGCACTGCGGGGCAGCGCCCCTCCCCAGCAGAACAGCCCTCCTCTGCCTACTCTTCACACACACCACACACCCTGCGCCATAAAACAACGATTCTGCAATAAAGTGAAATAGAAATGTGTCGATGCTAGCATTTTAGCACATTCCAGCCAGAGGGCTGTGGGAAATGCCTTCCTCTACATGAAGTAGGGAAGTTCTGTGAAAGCTGGGGATAAAACAGCGTGAGAAAAGGCCTTTGGTGAGAAGAAATAGTCTGGTGTTTAAAATAAATAAATTAAAAATAAAACATGGGCATGTGTGTGAGTGTGTGCATACACTGACTAAATTCTTTATACACATACATTTATGCGGCCCTGGTTTGTGTTTTGGTGTTTTAGAGAAAGAACAGTGAGGGGGAAAAGTGGATGTTGCTTGTCCCCTGGGCCCAGTGTGTGGCTCTGTCTCCTTCTAGAACATTCTTGCCTTTCCTTCCCCTGCAGCTCTTTTGCCTTTGCCAAGTTGTCGGGACTCTGCAAGCTCCAGGCTTGGGTGGCGTCTGCCCCCAACCCGGAGGGGAAGCTAGAATCTGGGCGCCAGGAACTCGAGGTACATGCATCACTCAGGGCCTGGGAAACTGAGAGACCCGGCGAAGGTTGAGAGAGTGGGGCGGTAGCTGGGTTGCAGGGTCCTTGGGGCCAGAGGACCCTCAAATTTCCGCATAGCAGCCTGGCTGGGTCTGGGTTCCTCCTTTCTGGACGGAACCTCCAGATATCACCCGGCCTCTACCTAAACACTCCAGCGGGGCGTGCACGGATGCTAAGAAGTGACTCTGCATGACCTGTGGCTTTTTCTTCCCTTCCTTCCTTCCCGTGGCTTCCTGAGCAAGGAGGAAGCAGTGTGGAGGGGAGCTCAGCTTGCTCTGCCAGCGGTGGGAGGGAGCTGGAGATCGGCCTCACAGGGCTCCCGGCATTCTATCACCACCAGCCCAAAGCCAGGGCACAGGCCTGTCCACAGAGCTGGCTGGGGTGGGGGACTTCTTTCAGTGCCTGGGGCGTGCAGAGGTGAGACGCTCCCAGGCTGTGGGGCAGAGGTGAGGACGACGGTCCCTGTCTGCAGACTCTTTCCATGGAGGAGGAGGATTCGGGAAGGTCTCTGAGGCCGGGCTAGGGTGGGGGGTGGGCATCCATAGCTGGCTCACCCAAGGGTGAGTGGCACCGGCCAGCACCCCCCTCCCTCCATGTGGGGAAGACAGTGCAGATTGCATGGCTCTCAGCAGGGACTTCAGTCACCCGGCCTTGCACACCCGCACATTCCCCATGGGCTGAAGATCTCACATGGCTTAGGGGACCCACAGGGGAGGGAGGCCATGAGCAGCCCGTTCTGATGGGGCTTGGGGTCTAGTTCATGCCCTGTGAAGACCCTCAGCTCAGGACTGGCCTTTCTCAGTTGGCCCCCGACCTACCCCAAGGCTGCTGGAACACCGCTCTGAAGCAGGATTTCCCACGAGGAGCTGGCATTCTCCCCCGCATGCCCTTTTTACCAGGCGCTCATTGTGCATTAGATTATCTTCTGAAAATATACTTTGAAGGGTTTTTGTTTTGTTTTGTTTTTCCTACTTGACACTCTTGAATCAAGTAGGCCATTTATCTTTTAGGCAGAAGAATTTCAACAGTTACAGTGCACACTTGCTGGAGGGTCACAGGCTCAAAGCATAGAAGTAGTTTAAAAATTTTTTTCATCATGGGTTTATTCTTGTCTTGGCTCCCCCCTATACTTTGCAGCTTTCCTCCCCTCTAACTAATCCTCCCAACTGCTGCCCACCCCCACCCGCCTCATGGATTCAACCCACCTCAAGCTACTCAAACTGAAAGGAGCATTCATGCCCAGCCCATCTGTTTGTTTAAACTCACCCTGTGTTAGTCTGTGTTAAATGCAACAGAATGGAGAAAAATGTAATTCTCTGTCGGCTTTTGATCAAAGAGAGTTGTTTTTTTTTTTTTTTTATTCAAGATGGATTTCTGAAGGACAACGTTATACACATTCTGTGTGTTTCTGAGTTTCAGTGTTTAGTTGATTTCGGGGAAAATTTTTTTCCCCTTTTGATCCCAGGGAGAAAACACACACAAACACATCTCAGCGCCACAAACATTGCAAGTCGGGCCCTTTTCTGTGGACTTCTCAGCTGAAGAATGGAAAGGGACTGCCTTTAACTTATCAACACAGCAAGAGAATTTGAAATGCGGCGCAACTGCTCCATGCAAACCCTTCCCAGCTTCTGTGGGAACTCAAGCTAGGTCACTCTTGTCTGGGTAAATTCAGGGCCCAGCACACTCCACAGCCCTCATCCCCCACCAGCTCAGAAACACGCAGGTCCACGCTCACTCCACCCTCTTTCTGATTTTCACCACCAGTCATTAGAAGTACATTTCTCCCCTCACTCCCTCAGCTTCGGAGCAAATGCAAATAAAAAGTGCTTAAAATGGTTAACATTTCCTGTCACCGAAGGCTTTCGTTAGGGGTGGGGGTCGCTGAGTTTTAAAGTGTATTTTCATAGGAAAACTCATTTCAGGTCTGCGGCAGGAACTCGGGCCGTTTTGCACAGCGAATTTCAGGGTTTGCGATAAACCTGTGTCCTTTACAGACGGTCGAATAATGCTTTATATTACGCGGGACAGGAGAGCAGTATCCAGATTCACACTGAGATTAACCTGGGGCCCAGCTTAGGTCACAGGAGAAAAAATTTAAATATGTCCTTTTCCCCCCCTTCCCCTCAGCTGCTCACTTTCTTTTCCTTTATTGGAGAAAAAACCCAAATTTGGTACTTTAATTTGTTGTGTTTCTTCTATTGATTGTTTAGCTAGTGATTTTGCCAACTTCCTGGATGTTCACTCGAGTTCTGCACAAAGAGCCACATTTCCTTCTGGAACCAGCACCGGGACCCAGACAGAGGAGCGGACACTGGAAACTGTGAGTACTCCAGTCTGTCCTGCGGCTCTGGCCCTGATCGTCCCCTCCCATCAGGCCTCCCCTTTCTTTCTCTAGTGGTTAACTTTGTAGGGGCTCCCCGTTCGAACCCGCTCTGTCGGCCCTCAGTACCATTCTCAACTTTTAGGAAAAGAGACTCTACAATTTCTACACAAACATCGGATAGGAAGGGGAGGGGGAGTGTGCTTACCGATGGCAGTGACTTCAATTTTCATTTTGAGGCTCCGAAAGATGGAGAAAGTAAACAGAAGCAGGCTGGTTTATTTCAGGGGCTAACAGAGAGTCCCTGCTGAATTTACCTAATAAAACGAATTTTTAAAATTTTCATTTTCTCATTTCATTCCAGCAGAAAATGAGTTCGCCTTTATAATATCCAGATCTTTCAAACTCTATTGAGTGAGAAATTAAGTTACAAATGTAAATACTTTGGTATATATATATATATATATATGAAATGAATATATATATATGAAATGAAGTAATTTGTGACTGTAATGCAATAGCAAGCCTGACTTTAAGGCTCCTAGAACACTTAAAAATTTTTTATAATGCATAATAAAGGAAAATAAAATTCAGTAAAAATGTTTCTCTTTTAAAATGGGTGAATTTTGATACTTAACACATGTAATTGTAATTTTCATTTAACAAAAGTTATCTTTTAAAGAATTTATTTTTCTGAACATCTTGTCAAATGTTGGGAGGATTGTAAAGAAAACATATATTAATATTCTAGGTCACAACTGACTTCTTTCCTTTCCATAAAACTATTCCAAGGCGTATGGGAAATTGTAAAACAATGTTGTTCTCTCATGAAAAGAATACCCTGACTTTAATTACCAAGAGAAAGCAATTAATGCTCAAATTTCAAGGCCAATCCAGTGATCAGTTAGGAGCAGGAAGAAGGGGGGAAGCAAGACTGTTACTTGCGTAAGGAAATCCAGAAATCGACATCATGCAGATGTATAATCGGAATGTGATTGTATTTATAAGGAAAAGTTATATAAACTTCAAAAATGGTAGTTGTTTTGCTTAAGTGCCTGAAAAAAGAGTTTAGAATAATATTTGGGTTATCCCAGTTTTGTGCTCTTGTGTTCCCGAAGCCTTGTTAGATTAAAGAACTCCAAAGGAATTGTGTGTGTGTGTGTGTGTGTGTGTAAAAGCACACACGTGCGCATGCGTGCTCGCCTCCCCCAACAGTTCCAGCCCTGAGTAAGTGTGGAGAGAAAAAGGTGAGGGCTGACTGGTGACCAAACAAACAAACAAAAAAAACTTTCATTCTAGAAATTCATAACTCTTAGAAATTAAAAATGGCAGTTGTCTTTCTTTTTTCACCTTCTCTGGGGGTTGTTGCCTGGGAAAGGGGGATTGAGGAGAACCAGTTTTCAAAAATGCTACAGACCAGTTGGAGAAGGAAATGGCAACCCACTCCAGTGTTCTTGCCTGGAGAATCCCAGGGACGGGGGAGCCTAGTAGGCTGTCGTCTGTGGGGTCGCACAGAGTCGGACACAACTGAAGCGACTCAGCAGCAGCAGCAGTTTGTGCAAAATGGATATTGCCACTTTCCTGCACTTTTGCTTATTTTGTTCTTGGTGTCCTGTCTCCGAAGTGGTGGCCTTGTACATGTTAAATACATTTTGTAAGTAGTCTAATGTGGATTGCCGAAACAGAAACCTTCCCCCTCTTAGGGAGGTTCCTTTAGTGTCCAGCAGATGGCGATGTTACTTCTAGAGTGACCCATGGAGTGGGGGTGGGGAAGATAGAGACTAAAATTTAGTCCCCCTTCCCCACTCCAGAGCCCATCCAGTGATCTCTAAAAGCAAGAAGAACAACTTTGTTGTGGCCTGGCCTGAAATGTGCCAAGCCATCCAAGAGTATTAAAGTGTTAAGGCAACTGTTAATTACCAAGTGTCTTACCTTCTCGACATGGTGTGAGGCAGCACCCAGCTAGAGCACAAATACCTTCTGGAAATGTTCAGAATGAAAATGGAAGATGGTTAGCAGCTATTTCAATATTTTATCTGTTGCCCATCTATGTTTTATCAAGTAGAAGATCTCCTCATGGTTTTTCTGTAATGTTCAAGAAGAATGCACTTGTTACAGTATTGCATAGAATCTTATATGTGTACAAATGACCAGTTAAAATCGGGCATGTACAGATAGTGATACCAGAATCTCACCTTCTCGAGAAAGTCTTTTCCTTTTGAAAGTGATGAATGCACGTGGGACTTCCACCCTGGACATTGTATTTCATTATATCAGCACCTGCTAAATGGTATCACCAGCTTCTTAAAGCTTTTAAACCTCCATCTCCCATGAATGAAACTCTTCTCCCACTGGAAAAGTTTCTACTCTATTCCAAAAACAAGCAAACATTTTTCTCTCCCTACTTCTTTGCTAGAGAGAATCTCAATAACGATGAGCATGTCGTTTAACATATTTAATGTTAAAATGACTTTAAAATATATTTTGGAAATTTCAGTGTTTTGATTCTTTGTGGGACAACATGATTCCTTAATTTGTTTTATATAATAATTTGTCATATCTTATTTTAATTTAAAAAGAAATAGGGTGCATGTTGACAATTATTTTAAACAAGTTGGAATTCAACAATAGCAACAAAAAGATTTATTTATTTTCCTAAAAATGATGTGATCATTTGTCCTTGGCGGGGAGATAGGCAGGAATTCATTTCACTCCAAGTGTGAAATGCTATTTAAAGACAGAAATATGTAGATGCAGCGGAGTACCGTGACTTCATCCTACTGGTAGCAATTAATCATGTGTTGCTCTTTAAGAATTTAATTGAATGATATGCCAGCTTTTATACCTGTATGTATTTACAAACTGAGCAAGTTACTGAGTATTCATGACTTCAATCTATGTATTAATAAAACGATTGTGCAAAAAAACAGCTGTTTAAATAAACTCTGTTCCGCTTTAAAGATGTTGCCCTTTGGGTAGAAAGTCATTTAAGTATTGAGTGGCAGTGGCCAGCAAACAATATAGTTAAAATGAAAATAAATCTTCATGAAACTTAGTTCTAATTTTCTTGAGCAAGATACGAAACCATAAAAAATAAACATTGTTTATGGAGCCAGGTTTGTATCAAGTGAACCTCTGTAAAATGATACGAGAAAATATGGGCTTGTCTGTCTCAAGAACTTTGGTTACCTAGCAGAACAGAGAGAGCTATTTGATACGTAGAAACCGAAGAAAATAAAGTTAGTGATTCTGGAGAGAAGTCCATTCAGATTTGTGCAGGCCCAGGGAGGTGACTGTATTAGAATTCACACACACAAAGCTGTGTCACTTGGCACCTTGGCTTAAGGGATAATTTAATTACACCACCTATTAACGCTGACTTACGTCTCTGCTCCGGCCAACCTTCTTACGATCTTGTTTATTTCCAGAAATCACGTTTGTGACAGCTTTAATAGGTCATTCAACAGCGAACATTTTCTCATTTAGTTGAAAATATTTCAGGTTTCAGACACCAAACAAGAAAAAGCACTTTCAGACTTCATGAAAATGAATAAACTTGTTCAGGGCAAGACTTTCAGAAAATGAATTCAGCAAACCTATGTGATCAACTTCAGCCTAAAATATTATGTTTCAGTTTACCAGCCAGGCTGATAGGGCCTCAGCTGATGCAAAGATTATTGCCTCTTCTGGGCTTTCTTTTTTTTTTTTTTTTTCTGGCAGATGGGCAGAAAGTGGCCCTGGTACCATCTTTGCATGTGGGTTTACAGAAAAAGCACGGGAGGCCTGGTTGCCGGCAAGCATGTTGGGCTATATACATCCCTGACTTGGAGTGATGGCGCACTGTTGCAGATTCTGAGTCCTGTATTTGTAAACTTTCCACTTTTTGTTTTTTGAGAAATTCACGTTTGATCTCTGCCAGCAAACAGCTGGGGCGAGGGGGCGGGGGTGAGATGTACTTCCCTCTTCACAGCTGAAGGCAATCAAAATGCTTATTTTGTGTTTTAGTTAAAAGGTAAAGGAGAAGAGAAAAAGACACCCAAATAAACCAGGAGACACAGTTGGCATGGAGTCATCAACCCTAAACTGGCAGTGCCAGGAATAAGCCCGCAGGACACAATGCATTTTATCCCCCCTCCACCCCCTGCCCTGAAATTTTCTTAGAGGGAGCCGGGGCATCGTGGGGATTCCATTTAAGGGTCAGCTAACGTGTTTAAGCTGCGTGTCAGGAGAAAGACGGCTGAAATCCTTTGTGCAAACAAGCGCCAGAAACTCAAATCCCTGCCTGTCTTCTCAGAAACAAACTTGCCCAGCATCTTCTGTGTGGTTTGGAGAAATGAGGTTGGAGGCCACTCTTCAGTGGCCTTGCATCGCCGCCTCTGCACGGAGGTGTCCAAGCAGGAGTGACGGGAGGCCCCAAACATTCCAGGCTGCTCTCCCCAGGTCTTTTCCCAGCGCGCGGTGGAGGCTGGCTTTGTGAGGAGACGGGACACGCTCTCGTCTAGGGGAGCTGAGACCAGTCCACAAAGCGGGAGGCCTCCTGGGCACCCAGTCCCACGGGGCTGGGCAACTTCTCGGATAGTGCGGTCGGTGCTGCTGTTCATTTCATGGCACATGCTTTCTTGGAGTTGTAACCTTGGACACGCAGTCAGGTGACAGATTCCCAGTTTTGATGATTTGATTTCCCACTAAAATCTAAACGGCATGATCGTTGCGTATCTATCCAGAGTTTGAACATGCCGGGGTCACACAGGATAACTGGATGGTGCCTCCCAACGTGATGATGCGATTGGGAATGTCCTTGTCCCTTCTTGATAGTTGAGAAAACTGAGCGGGGCTCCCAGGAGGCCCAGTGTGTGTGCAGGGTTGGCAGGAATGAGGTCTGAGTCCAGGCGGTGGGACCACAGTCCCCACCTTCCAAAGCAGGACCCCAGGGGCCCTGCCAGTACAGCACTGTGAGCGATGGCAGTTGAGTCTGAGAGGCAGGGCTGGGGCCTGAGCAGAGGCTTCAGGCAGGTTTGGGTTCCCACAGGGCTCTGCTCTCCATCCCTGGGGACTCTTGGTGAAGTGTAAGTTTCCAGAGTCTAGGTTTCCTCCTACACAAAATGGAGATGGTGATCTTTCTTTTTTAGGTCCTGAGGATCTGAGACTGTGAATAAGAAGGCTGGGCCCCTAGTGTGTGCGAGATGGAGGACTGGGTCATGGCCGTCTGTGGGCCGGTTCCCGGAGCCCAGGAGCAAACCAGCAGAGAGAGGGGCCGCCTGGGAACGGGTGACTCCGGTGAGTCTCTCGAATTGCTGGTGTTGATTTTCCCTCCAGCTGCCATTCCTGCCTCAGAGGCTGGAAGAAGGGAAAGCCCAGCTGCAGTAGGCACTGACCAAGTGTCCTCTGGGCGTCTCCCTGCAGGCGTTCACTCCTTGTGGGTGCTGCCTCGGGAACAGCCTGGGCCTCCCCAGGAGTCTGCTTTGGGTGTGCAGAGGCTCCCCCACCCAGCCCTCCTGAGTCCAAACCAGGGCTCTGCTTGTGTGCACTGGCTTGGAACCCAGGGAGACAGAGGCAACTTGTCCCCTGGAGGCTCCCTCTGTGTCCTCAGCCTGACCCTCAGCCCTTCCTGGCCGGCTCTGTGCAGCGGGCTGAGGGGCTATATTATTCCCCTGGCTCCCCGCTGGGTCCCCAGGCTCCCCGCTGGGTCTGGCTGGTGGGAGGTGCTGGTGAGAGGAGGGTGGTGGGAGGGAGGGCTGCAGAACGGAGAAGCCGGGCACCGCCTTCCTCCTTGCCCCCTCCCCCGCTCACCGCCCCCTGCCTGGGCTCCCATCTCAGCAGTGTGCTGCTGCAGAGGCAGGCTCTTGCCAGCTGGGGCCCCTCTCTGTCCCTCCAGCCGCAGGGTGCCAGCAGCTTCCTGCCCGAGTGATGCATATCTCCCAGCTCTCCTGGTTGGCTTCTCCGTTTTCCATCATCAGAGCAACCAGTTCCACATATTGAATTCTCTGTTTTAAATACTCAGCGAAGTTTCTGTTTTTCTTGGTTGGACCTAGTGATCCACCCAGGCTCACACCTCAAGGGGAAGGGGTCTTGGAGTCAGAGGGCTTGGACAAAGGCTCCGGCTCCCCCACTGCCTCCTGCTGGACCCTGGACAAGTCACTCCTTCTTTGCCTGGGGGAGGACCCAGGCTCAGAGAGACCCCTGTCTCCCCCCACCCCCAGCACCTCCTCTGGCTCTGCTCTGGGCTTTTTTACCTGTGCAGGTGGAATGCATGCATAAGTGGCCTCAGGGCTTCAGCCTTTGCTGAGGGCTTTGAAGCTCCTTCTATTAAGTGGTGGGTAGATTTCCCTGTCCCTGGAAGCTGGGTTTCACTCTGTGACTTGCTCTGGCCAATAGGGTACTAGCAGACGTCACTCCGGCAGAAGCTGGAGGCACGCTTATCTGCCTCCACTAGTCCTTGGGTGCCTCTGCCGTCTGTGTGAGCAGGGCCTGAGCTGCTGGACTGAGGAAGGAGAGGAGATGTTCATTCACCCCAGCAGAACTTCAGACGAGTAAGTAGCCCAGCCAGTGTCAGCGAGGATGCCTAGCTGACCATTTCAGACGCAGGGTGTAAATGCCCCAGGTTGTGTGCTTTTGTTACACAGCAGGATGTGCTGACTGATCCATATCACCGGGTGACTGAGCAGCTCTCTTCACTTTGCCCAAGGGCAGGGGTTGTGGTGTAAATGGGCCTTGGGAATGATGTTTGGGGAGCCAGGAGCCTAGACTGAGATTCTAGCTCTGCTCCTTCTTGTCGGGTGTCCTGTGAAAGTCAGTTTGATTCTCTGGGCCTCAGGTTTGTCTTCTAAAGATGGGGATAATTGTAAGGCCTACCTCCTGGGGGCTGGAGGGACTGAGATGGTGGATGCAAAATGCCTGGAACATGGTGCTGGACAAACATTGTCATTATTATAAACAGAGTTAATGAAAATCTCATGCTATAAAAACCAACAACCACTACCATCTAGCCTTGGTCCTCCTCGCTGTGCTCCCTGACACACCCACGACTCTCATTTCTCCAAGACCTCAGTGCCTTTGCACCCGCTCTTCCCTCTCCTCCAGTGTGGTTCCCTGTCCTCCAATGAGGGACTCACCTCTTTGCCCCAGGGCTTATGTGCAGGGGATTCTGGGTATCTCACTTCTCCTTCCTGTCCTTTTGGGCTGTTCTAGGTGACCTGGGGTGAGCATCTCTCCCAGCACGACACCTGGGCCCACGTGATGAGATGCTCCTCAGCCTTTCCCCAAGCTTGGGAGGTGTAAGGGTGTGGCGTGTGGGAGAAAAAACACAGACCTGGTAAAACGAGGCTTTGCTGTACCCCTCGGCGCTCCACTGCAGCCACTGTGAAATGACTATGTCCCCCCTCTTGGTCAGCAGGCAGTCATTCCAGGGAAGGAAGTGTCTATGGAGCCCGACTCTGCCCTGTGCTTGGGTGGTTCTTGGTTTACAGCTGTGAACAACAGACAAGGTGGTTTCTGTCTTGGCCTACCGTCCACGGGGAGGCCAGACATGTGCTGGACAGCTGCGGGCTTTGGGGGAGCATTGGATAGGGCACTGATGTGTAGGTAAGGGGTTTGGAGGAAGCCCTCAGATGAGCTTCTGAGTGGAGACGTGAGGGGCTCAGCCTGTGGGTGGGGATGGGGCAGCAGTGTCCCTGGCCCTGGCCTGGGCAAAGGGAGCATGAGGACGGAATGGGACGTGGACAGAGGGTGGACGAGGGGGCACGTGATCAGAGACCATAGCCTTGGCCAGATCACCGAGGTCGGGGCAGGTAGCTGCCTTTGGCTCAGCTCCACGTTCCCAGGGCTGAGCAGGTGCCATCTGGGCATCCCAGCTGCACAGACAGAGACACCAAGCCCCTCTCCTGAGTGGCCAGCTCCCTTTGTCAGCACCCTGGGAGCAGGCAACAGCTCAGGGGTGCCACGGTCTGTGTCACGCTGTGCGTTGGGAAACCTGAAGGCTGGTTTCGCTAAGCAAATTAATAGATAAACAAGCCCAAATAAATAAAATACTTATGTCAGTGAATAGAGGCACCTACTTTTCAGTGCCCCAAAGAAGACAGAGAACGTTGTGATTGAATGGTATTGATGTCAATCCTCTCTGCTAGACAGCAGGGAGGTGGGAGCTATTTCCATGGAGACGGCCTGTCTAACCTCTATTGTGTTTACTCTCAATGATGAGGTCCTAGTATTCAGGTGCATGTGGGTCAGCTGCAGATAATGGAGGAGTGTTGTCCCCAGTGGGGGAGGCAGGGGTGGCAGACTGGGCAGGGACCCTGGTTCTCTCCATCTTTGGGGCTCTGGACCTGTGGGCTCAGGTCTGAGGTGAGTGGCACGCCTCTAAGACTCATGGCATTCCAAGAAGGATAAAGGGCCAGGGAGACGCTGCTCTGTCTTGTCCTCTGGAAGGGGCCCCCTTGAGGCAGCTCACCTCCGTCACCCGGCTGGGACCGTGTCACCTGACCACTCACTGCAAAGGAGTCTGGGAAACTGCATATTTTTAGTCGGGTCCCTTGCCAAGCCAAACAAAACCAGAATCCTGTCAACAGGGAGGAATGGGGTGGGGAACAGATGCGGTTGGGCGACCAGCAGAGGGCCGAGGTGGTGCGGGTCACATCTGACGATTACGTGACGCTCTCCTGATGCGAAGCGGAAAGAGACACTTTTCTGTACAGAAACCCTTCTGATGAGATGTTTATCTCTTCACATTCTGGATATCTCACTCATGGCCTCTCTCAAAATAAAGTGAATTAATATGTCTCTACCAGTTGGGAAAATAAAGGATTGTTGTTTGGGGCCAAGGCTTCCCTTAAAAGTGGGGGCTTCTTTTATGACTTTCAATTCACAGGGAAGGAATTCGAGGCACAGAGAAGTTGGGGATTTGCCCAGAGTCACATGGTGTCAGAACCAGAGAGGGGTCCAACGTGCAAGACTCTCCTCGGGCTCCAGGACCCCAGCCCCGTGGCTCAGGGCTGTTGGGGCTTCGGGAAGGTCTCCCCAGGGTGGGCGGGGGTGGTGTGTGGGTCAGCCTTGGGGGAGGGCAGCCTGGCCGCTGTGGTCACAGCCTGGGAGGCCCTTGGGGTGGGTTGTGGGGTGCCCACTGCTTCCTTTCTCTCTTCCCACACCTCTCTTGGGCTCCCAGTCAGTCTGGGATTGTCTGTGAGTCCAGCCCCTGAGCTCAGAGCCGGGGTCTGGGAGGGGCCTCTCTCTGCTCCTGGCTGACTGCCGGCTCAACCTCGCTGCATTCTGGGGCCAGGGAAGGCTCTGCTGCAGCCTGCGGGCTGTGAGGTCACAGGTCAGAGCCCAGAAAGTGCCATCAGGCAGCCTGCATTTACACCTGTCTCCACGCATCTCAGAATGGTGGGCAGCGCAAGGCCCTTCGCAGCACAAGGCCCTTCGCAGCGCTGTCATGAGGGGCAACGAGGAAGGTCGGTGCAGTGGGGGGTGCTTCTGGCGGGGGTGGAGAACAGTCACTCTCCTGCTGTTATGGAACCCTGCTCAGCCTCCGATTCCTGGCCTGGAGTGTGGGAATGCTCTCTAGACTTACCCCGAGAGCTGCCAGGAGTGCTGGAGAGAAAGGCATTTCAATAGTTAACGTTTGCTGAGTGCTGGTCACCTGCCGGGCCTCTGCTAGACCTTTCACTGGACGTCTCTTTCATCCATAACCGGGTCAGGCCACGCTGGGCGGGAGCAGTGAGTATCAAATGTCTGCCCACTCTGGCGCCGAGCGGCCCTCTCCTGAGTCCTGGCTCCCCTGCACCCAGCACAGAGGGGGCAGGTCCCCAACAAATGTCCCTTCCTGACTCGTAGGTTCTTTGTGTGTCACGAATAAGCAATGGCATCTTCCCACAGCCCACTCCTCAAAACCCAATTGTAAAGTGAGTGATAAAATAGGTTAGGAAAATGCAATTCAGAAATTACATTACAGTCAAGTTGTATTTCTGAAAAGGGCTCTCTGTCAGCGAGGTCACATCAATGATGAACAGTCTGCCATAGAAGTAAGACACAAGGAACCCTGTCCTGAGCAGCTATTAAATTGGAGAAGCTGCATGCAGTCCTCTCAGGGGGGCCGCTATGAACACGGGGACTCTGCCATGGAGTGGCCACAACGCCCAGACAAGGTCACGCTTCTCTTTATTGCAGTCAGCTTTTTCGTCTTAAGTCCACTTTATGGTTCAACAAACATTTAATTAACGTTCCGTTTCTCATTTTAGAATGTTGAGGGCTTTAGGGCGTTATATGGAGGGAAAGTTTTCTGAAGAGAGTTGCTCAGGGAACTCTGACCTCACTATACCTTCCTTTCTCCGGAAAGGCCCCAGGGCCACCTGGCATTCATTGTCAGACCCTGGGGTGCTGTCCTGGGGCTCAAGTCACATTGTTACCTGGCAATGCTGTTTCCTTCTCACAAAAGGAATCTTGAGATGAAAGCTTCCCTAGCTGACACAAATGCCAGTTAGAAATGTGCTAAGCTCTACATCACAAATAGTCTACCCTGAAGTGCCTTAAGCCAGCCTGGAGTCATTCGCCTCACACAACAAGACGTCTGGAGGAAGGCAGCTGCTGGCCTTGGTTCATTTGCTTGACAAAGGCAAGCCAGCATCTCATATGGCTTGTGTCAGGGTCCTGGGGCTGCTGTGACAAATGACCACAGACTTGGCCACTTAAACCAACACAGATGTTTTCTCTCAGAGTTCTAGGGAACAGAAGTCTGGCGTGGAACTCATGGGGCTCTGTTCCTCCTGGAACCCACTTCCTGGGCTGTCCCTGCACCCCTTGGCTCCTGGTTCCTGCCTGCACCTCCAGACCAGCTCTGCATCTCCCCCTTTCTTTCTTCATCACAGCTCTTTTCTGACTTCTTCTTCTTCCATTTCACACCCTTAAGGACCCAGTTATTACATTGGGCTCATGTGGGGGAGTCCAGGATGTCCTCCCCATTTCAAGTTCAGCTGATTAGAAACCTTAATTCCCCTCTGCCATATTGCCCAACATTTTGGCAGGTTCTGGGGATTAAGATGTGAGCATTTCTTGTTGGGGGTGGAGGCAGTATCATTCTGTCTGCCACATTTCCGTTGCCTGTCCTGTTACGGTATCAAGATGACTGCTGTATCTCCAGACATCACATCTATATTTGAGGGGGGAGGGGTGGAGCAGGTTTCCAGAACTGTACCAGCAGGGTCTCAGTCTTTTTATCAGAAAAGCAAAAGGTTTTCCAGAAGTGTCCCAACAGATTCTTTTGACATCTCATGGGTCAGAAGTGGGTCACTGACTGAGTCTAGCTGCAAGGGAGGCTGGTAAGGTACACAGTTGGGAGAAGGTGGGCATCAGAGACTGTGGGAAGCACACCCACAAGGTCTGCCACAGCCCCCTTCCCATACTCCTGTTTATTTCAGCAGCTCCTTCCAGGGAGGGCACCAGGAGGGAAGAAGTGGTGGCTTTCAGGGCAAGGCTTCTAAACTTTCCAGTGGGATGTGGTTCGCAGGAACTCTCAGAGCTCTAAACAGAGACCTAAAATCTCCCCCTGGAATTGTGGAGAAGGCTCTGGTCTTTGGAGTTGGCTTTCATGGGTTCCAGAACCATCTAGACTTGGGAACAAGAGAAGATATGCAACTCATGGGGCTCCTGGAGTTTCTCAGAGCTCAGGTGCCCTGGGGCATGTGCAGCATGTCAGAGAGGCAGGCACTCTTGGGCATCAGCATGTCAGAGAGGCAGGCACTCTTGGGCATCAGCCTGGCAGAGGGAGGTGTGACTCCCGTGCACCCCCTGCCCACCCCAGGCTTCTGTTTCACGGGGTCAGCTCTGTCCTGACTAAAGAACTCAGTGCACTTTGAACCAGGTGGCCCCACTAGGGTTCTGAGGGTGTCAGCACCTCCACTCTGCCTGGAGAGCAGGGACAGGTGCTGGGTTCCTAGCTGGGCTCTGCCTCCGACCCTTTATTGTTGAGTTCCCCTAAGACACACTGGCTCTGCCCCCAGCTCATTCAGTGCACCTGGCGGGAAGGAAGCAGACCTTGTGGGCAGCCCCTCGAGAGGCGGGAGCCTCGGCCTCGGCAAGCATGGAGCCACACCCTTCCTGTTCTGGATACCACATGCCCAGAATCACCCTGGAGATAAAATCTGAGTCAATTAGACTTTTGCTTTCTAACCACCCATCAACTAGTTGCCTTGCTGGCATCCTCTGGGGACACAGAAGGGAACAGGGGAAGGGAATTCCCATAGAGGTCCTGAGGGCTGGGTCCCTGCACTGGGGAGGCACATACTTCCCCGATGACCGCTGGGTGACGCTGCACAGATGACCTCTCTGAATGTCAATGGCCTTGACTGTTGGGGGTCAGATGACAGCACCACCCTCCCAGGGCATCGTATGGAAAGTGTGCTGTAAGTACTGGCTTTTAGGCTTTTTTTTTTTTTTCTTTTTTAATCATTTGTGGCCTGCGCAAGCAAATACTCAGCATTTGGATTAAACTGAGCTGTGATTGACCAAGGGCTGGACCAGGTGACACAGGAAAGTGCTGAGGACATAAACACAACATTGATCACCCCAACACCTGGAAGAGGGAACAGCAGTAGGTCCCACCTATAGCCCCATTTTGCAGGTGGGGAAACTGAGGAGCAGAGAGGCAAAGCCACTTGCCCAGCACCCCACAACCAGCCAGAGGTAGGGTGTGCTTGAAGATTAGTCAGTTTGAGGGCTGATACAGGAATGAGCAAAGGGTGAGAGATGCAAGGTGAGAGGTGAGAGATGAGAGGTGCAGGGTGACAGGTTAGAGATGAGAAGAACAGGCAGGGTGAGAGGTGAGAGGTGCAGGGTGCAGAGTGCCACGTGGAGCTTCTGGCAGTGTTAGCCTCGGGCATCTTTCTCACGTTCCTCTGAGCTCCCTGCCAGCTCTTTTGTCCCCGGGGAGAGGCCGGGCAGTGAGAACCTGGGAATTCTCTTATCTCTGCCGAGCAGGATGCGTCCTGTATTGTGTCCCCGCCGAGGTTTCCAGGCACCGTGATGAGCTTGCAGATTTTGGCGGGCGATTGCTTTGGGGGGGCTGTGTTTTGTTTGCCAGGCCCCCGCGCGCGGCCGGCTCACGTCCCTGGCCTTTTCAGCTCCTCTGCGGGCCCTCCCCAGCAGAGCACTGTGAAATGGCAGGGGTGAGTTCCTGCCTGCGGCCGTTTCCGCCCATTCTTTCTGTAGGGGCAGCGGGTGGGTTCCCTGCCGAGGGGGCTGGGGGATGCAGTGCCCCGCATGGCCCTTGGGGGCGCTGTGCAGGGCTGGGCGAGGGCCTGCCTACCTGGCCTGGGCTAGGTTTTCGTCCTCCCACCTCCCATCAGTGCTAACATCTGAAAGATGCTCTTAGCAAGCCACAGAATGTTCATGGAAGCGGTAATTAATCTACTTCTGTGATGGAGTTCGGCAGTACTGTTTGTTTGAAGATGCAGAACGTCAGGCAGGAGGTTTCAGAATCAGACTCATTCAAGTGGGCTGGGATCCACCACACACAGTTTACACCAGGCCTCGGGCAAGTCTTCTGACCTGGAACAGTCGGGGAAAGGCTGGCCTGGCAGCTTGGGCAGGCTCTGGAGTCAGACAGGCTGAGATTCGTCTCCACCGCTACTCCTCCTGGTCATCCTGAGTCTTGGAGCCTCTCAGAACCTCAGTCTCCTCCACTGACTGGGGATGATGTTATCAGCCTTACAGGGCAGTCGGGAGACATCCTAGGGTGCTCTGCACACAGCCAGCACAGACAGTAGGTTCAGGAAAGGATTAATTCCCACTGCCCATAGTGATGTTCAGTGACAGAACCTTCCTCACAAAGCTTCTGATGACTGTAAACATGGGGCAGACCACGCTGAGCTCAGAGGGCTGGAGTCAAAAGCTGAGACAGGCTGTTTTGAGCACCTTCTGAGACCTCATTTTAGAAGCCAGAGCTCTTTGCATTGGGAGTTTCCAAATGTCGACAGTAATCCAAGGGACTCAAGTCCTTGCTGTTCTCTGGGGCCCTGAATCGAGAAACGTGGAGTGAGCCTGGGATTCTCAGGGCTGATGTGTCGGGGCCAGACAGAGACTGGCCCCTCTTAGGACACAGCGAGTTAACAAAGTGAGTGAAGTGTGAGTGAAGTGTCACACTCGGTCATGTCTGACTCAGAAGAGACCATGCAGATGCTCGTGTTTCCCACGAGGAAACCTTACAGCAGTGAGGATGGAATCCTGCAAGAGCCGCCAGAGGCCACCCATCAGATGGGGGCAACGAGCGCCTCCCGGGAACGGGGATGGCAGCAGAGGAAGTGCCCGGGCGAGCCTTCTGAGGCAGCTGGCATTCTAGCGCTGACTCAGCATCGCACGGTCCCACCGCATTCCTCCGGTGCCCGGGTCCTCCTGCGTGAGGCCAGGCACTAGTCCCAATGTCACCAGTCCCTGAGGAGCAAGTGCAGTCTGACGCAGAGGCCTGCAGGCGGAACCAGGGCTGGTGACAGTGGTGGTGGTCCGGCTTTTCCGCAGATAGAAAAGCTGCAGGGGCCAGGAGGGATTCCTCACTTGCACCAGGACCTCGTGATGCGTGGTGGGGCTGGGGTTTGAATTTGGGCCTTTGGGGGATCCGTACCGCCGTCCAGTCTGTGAAAAGACAGGCATGGAGCTGGTGGAAGAGGCCAGAGCCGGCCGCCTGATTGTCTGGCAGTCAGCAGGTTCTTGGGTGATAGGAGAGGGAGGCACCTCGAACAGGCTCACTCCCTGTCTGTCCAGCTCCTGTGCCCTTTTCTGAAAGTCAGCAGGAAGGGGAGCCCAGTGGAGCCCTCAGAGTTTGGGTCCTTGTCTTTTATGAACTTTCTGCTTTGTTGTCAGGATCTCGCAGTAATCTCTCATCCCAGAGTTTCTGTTGCCCAAAGCAGGAAGCTGCAGGCTGTGAGCTGGGTTCCCATTTATTGGCTTATGTTTTCCCAAAGCAGGGGTGCAATAAAACATGAAATATGGTGGCTGACCAAACGATCTCATGCTGTCTTCCTGAGACTCTGTTTCTCTTGAAGAGGAACACACACACTCACACGCACATACACGTATTCAATCACATCCACACACTTGGACACATAACGCACACATAGCTGTGCACATGCACATCTGTGCACACCAGCACACATACACAGAGGGGCACACACACATGCAGACACACACTGGATGGTGAGGTGGGTCCACTACTGATGTCCCATTTGTGAACGCCCAGTCGGGCCAGGAGGGTTCTGAGACAGATTGGCTTTCTGCATGTGTCTTATAGCGATGGCTTCGGAGTCCTAATGCTGTGGCCAGGAACCCCCCAGCTCATGCTGGAGTAAGTTTGTGACCTGCCAGGTGATGTCATCCCTGGAGTGAATCACTTACATAATGTAGGCTTCCTTAAAATTTTCTGTCCCAGAATCTGGACAGAAGAGACTCCTCTTCCCAGCAGTGTGGACCCAGCCTGGCCAGGCATGGTCCTTGGGTGTCTGCTCACCCCGAGTCACGTCATCTTTGCCCTACATCTCATGCTGCTTGCAGAGGCATTTTAAAAATCCACTGTGTCCCTCCCATTATTTTAGCAAAAATGATGACTTTTCCATGCATCATGTTTGTCTTCTCAAGGTGTCTTTATTTGAAAAGCCAAATTGACCGTAAGGTGGTAACCTGAACTGCAATCTTGTTTTCCTAAATGTCAGTCATTTACATCTTAGTGAGAATGGCAGTACAGTCTTAAGAGAAGGTTTTCGATGCCAACTTGAGATGGGTCCATTAAAACCCAGGATGCCTGTGAGGGGAATGTTGATGTCCTAGAGTCAAATGCAATGAGGGAGTTGGAACAAAGACATTTTGCATTTTCCCTTTGTGCTTTGGCCTCCCCTAGTTCTCTGAGGTCTGCGGGAACCAGACCTGGCAAAGGTTGGAGACAAGATTGTTCCACAGAAACCTCTCTCCCTAGCCAAGAGCTCAGGTGTCTGGCTCCTCTCCGGTTGCCCTCTGTGCCAACCCATCACAGCAAAAGCTTCTGATTTGCTCTTTTCTTCCAATCTACTCGTTTCCTCGGGTTTGGCAGAGCACTGAGATTATCAGTGTGGGGGCTCTTCTTGGGCTGTTTGTCATTTTCTAAACTTCTACACAAATCATTAAACTTTAAAATACGTAGCTTGTTTTCCTACAGGCATAACAATGAAACGGTAACTATTGTTTTATGGGATCGCAGTTATGTGCATCTGTGATGTCTGCTTCCTTACCTGGGTTCAAATCCAGTTCCTGCTGCTCCCTAACTGTGTGACCTTGGGCAGGTTACTTTCCCTCTCTGTAGTTTTCTAATCTGTAAATAGAGGATAAAAGCAGCACCTAGGTCGTCTGAGGATTAGATGGGTCACTGTGTGTGAAGCCCTGGGATTGGCGCTGGGTATAGGCCTGTTAGCTGTGTGCACACCAGAGCAGTGTGCCCCACGCTGGGGAAGAATAACTGACTTTTCAAAATGACAGTGAGAAGTGACTCTTCAGTGCACGGTTGCTGAAAGCTTCACTCTGGAGTTACGCAGGCTCAAGGTAGTCGAAGGGGCAGCATTGTGGCAGCAGGTGGCTCCCATGCTGGGGTTCCCCCTGATGGGGTGGCAGCATCAGAAGCGTTTCCTCCCTGATGGGCTGCCTGGGGCTTCAGAGGAGATGGCCAGGCTCAAGCCTCTGGTTTGCCAGAACTCAGCTCTTGAAACAGCTTGCCAGGGAGCTGCCTGGCTCCCCACATGTGCCGCTGGGCCCCTCAGGGTCTCTGTGATCTCCCCAGCAGGCCTCCGGGGGCCGTGCACAGGGGCCCTCCATTTGTGGTGGGACACATGCCATTTGTCAGTGGCATGGGGTGACTCTCTGGGCGCCCCTTGAAGAGGGCTTGCAGAGTTCAAGGCTGGTGGCCTGGGCACTCATTATCTGATCTAATTGTGCGCTCGGATTTCACAAACCGGGGGGTGTGCAGGTGGAGGACAAGCTGCCAAGGTCACGCCTAAAAGCTTATTAAACCGCTGGTGTGAAAGGCGAGACCATCTGGATGCCATTTGACAACTTCAGTGGTAATTACACCATTTGGCGCAGGAATTAGTGAGAGCGGTGGCTTCCACTGTGGCCAGGACCACTGTAGCGGGAGTGGGGTGGTCTGGGGCCAGTCCGTTCTGCCGTCTTGCGGTCCTCACGCCGACTCTGGCTTCTAGGTTTCCTGCGAGCTCTTGGGGTGGACAGTTGAATCGGCAGTCACGGTGGGCAGCCTCCTCCCTCCCCAGCCCTGCGGCCTCCATAACCAGGAACACCTGCCTCCTCAGTGCTCTCTGTCCGGGGAGGGGAGTGGGGGCAGCTTCCAGCGCATTCCACCCGAGCAATATGGAAGTGTTTAAGCGGGGTTTGCACCAGGCAGGGTAGCTGAGATCTGAACCTTTAAATTATAGCCATTCTCGGGCTGAGGAAAAGTAAATAAACAGTTCACAGCTGCAGCCAACTCAGCACAGAGCCAGCTATCTCTTCTGATTGCAGGACAAGTAATTAAGTGGGAAATGTGAGCCCTCAACGTCAGGGTGAGATGATAAAGGTCCGGGGGGCAGTAAATCCCCCCACTCCAGAGACCTTTGGATTAACCCTCGGAGGGCTGGCAGGGGCAAAGCCCAGATCGGGAACCCAGGCTCAGAGATTGTCAAATGCTCTCTTAAGTGAGAACCTCCCACCTCGCAGTGTGAGATTCTGGATTCTCAGCTGTGTGCCCTAGAAAGCACCTCAGGACAGGTTCTGTCCATGTTCTGGGCTGAATTGCAGCACCCTCCCCCCTCCCAAAGTTCACGTGTTGGAGCCCTAGCCCTGGGACCTCGGGATTGACTGTATCTGGACACTGGGCCGCTGCAGAGGTACTGAGTTAACATGAGCTCTGACCCACTGTGACTATGTCCTCAGAAGGAGAGGGGACGCAGACACACAGAGGGACGGCCGTGTGAGGCCACAGGGCGAAGATGGCCGTCTACACGCCAGGGAGGCCTCGGGAGACACCAGCCTTGCCACTCCTTGATCTCAGTCTTCCAACCTCTGAACTGTTAGAGGCTCAATCCATTGTTAAGGCCCAGTCTGTGGTGCTTTGTTACGGCTGCCCGAGCAGACTGGTACGCCCATCTCTGCCTGGGTGCCAAGAGCTCCTGTGTTTTGTGATAGGAGCCGGCACTGTGCGGCAGGCCCCTGCTGGCTGGGTGCACGTGAGGCTCCTTGCAGTCACCAAAGCCGCAGCGTTCCCACTCCCCAGATGTGGAGGCTGAGGCCGAGAGGCTAAGCGCATAGCCCAGGGTTGCATAGCACATGTGTGGTGAGCCTGTTTCCAAGAGCTGAGGCTCTCCAAACTCGCGGCATGGTGGGGTCACCTGGGAAGTCTTAAAGAGTACTGATTCCCGGGGCCCACCCCAGGCCAAGTGGATTGGAACCTGTTGGAAATCTTTTAAAAAATTTGCTGGCTTAGCAGGAGCTAGTGACCTATGTGTCACTTCCCACCTTCCCATATTTCCAACGTGGTCCTCACATCCTAATCAATCAGCCTGTGTTTATGCAACTACCAGCCAAGGCTCTGGAGCCCGGATATCTGAGTTGGAATCTAGGCTTTACCATTAAGTCCCTGTATTTCTTCAGGCAAGTCCCTTGACATCTCTGGGCCTCAGTTTTCTCATCTGTAAGATGCAACAAGTAAGAGTACTTACCTCTAAGGTTGTTATTAATGAAGTTAATGCTTGTAAAGTCCTGAGAACAGTGCCTAGCACATGGAGAGTGCTTGAAAAACTTTATGTTAGAGACAAATGAACTACCTAGTGTATTTACTCCTAGGTAGTATGGTGCTGAGGGGTGGGGGCAGGAATCAGAGACAGAAGCCAGACTGAGCTGCTCTGTATCCCTTCAGGACAGAGGGCCCTCGGGAAGTGCTCTTGGGAGGGGCGGGGCATTCCCCAACACGGTGGGGACTGTTCTTAGAACAGTCCAAGAACACACGGCCCCATGAGGGGCATGATGTCAGCTGACTCCTGTTCTTCTGTAAACCATGACACCCAGGGTCTGGGAGTTTCCGAGGGATGCACACACAGCCCCTGGTATCTGTCCCTATGTGGAGGGGCCACGTCCACCACCCTCTCTGTGTCGTCCCCATGGCTTGGAGCAAACACTCAGTGCATACATCAGCACAACTCACGAGGACGAACCCCACGCTTTATGGCAGAGAGGGGAGCCCGGTGGTTTCAGAGAGTGGAATCAGCCCTTTGTGGGAGAAAACCAAATTCTACAAATGGCTCAGATACTGATGTCCTGGTTTCTGTTTAGTACAACGAAGCCAACTTGTAGCGTGGTGCAGGCTCTCATGGAGGGGCATGGCCGCTGGGCCGCCCCCCGCCCCGTCCCCGCTGTCTGGAGTGATTTGGGGAATGACTCCTGGCCACTGCGCCCCTCATCCTGCTCCGCAGGGGTGGAGATAACGTGAGCCATGCATCCTCTTGAGTTGCCTTTTTTCCCTACTCCACCTCAGGGAGCTTCAGCTATGGGGGAATAATACCCCGTGTGATGCAGCCTTCTGGGTGGGAATGCACTCTGTGCTGTTTCTCCTAAGAGCCATGGCCCGCGGACAGGGAAAAAAGGAACACAAGAGCACCTTTCGGGCATGGGCCCCATGGTGCACTTACTGGGCTCTCTGGAACACTTCCAACCTGATCCTGGAGGACCCAGGAAGTGGCAGGACCTACAAACACTCAGAGGGCAGTCGCTGACTTCATGGACTGTTTGCTTACTGCATCCTCAGTCCAGGGCTCCCACCACAGCGGCATGCAGACACCAGCTCTCAGTGAGAGAGGGGCATAGCTTTTGGACGGTCCCCCCTTGAATCCATCCAGTCCGAGGACCAGCCCAGAAGCAGCTGACTTCTGGTTCTGGGTTCCCGAGCGGGTGGCCCCACCCAGCACGGTGACGCCACTCCAGGGAGTCCCTTGCCGTCACCGTGATGGCAGCCTTTGTGGGACTGCAGGGCAGTTGTCCCTCTGTGGCCGTGCCCACCGTCTCACTGGAGCAGGCTGGCCACCATGACTGGGGCCCTGCAGTCAGCGCTCTCGTGCCACGGACACGCCGGGCGCCACGGGCAGGGCAGCACCTCGCCACTCAGTGCCAGTGGTGCTTCCGGGTTAAGTCTTGTTAGGGTAATAAATGGGATGAAAAAACAGTATTTCGCTGTATTTTTTCCTGGGGTGTCATGACAGATTGAGGGCCTTATGGCTCGAGGCAAGCTGGCCTGTTCCAGCTCCTGTGACCCCGAGGCAGGGGAACAAATGGGCATGTCGCAGACTTCCCCTGCCTCGGCCGGGCCTGACTCCAGGCCCCCTGGCTCCGGCTCACCGGCCGTCCTGCCGGGAATGTCGAGCCTGCTGGAGCCCAGGCCTGTTCCTCTTGCCCTGAGGGCCTGCTGGGCCTCGTGGGCCCCCAGGGAGCATGCCACCCAGATGGGGGTTGCTGCCTAGTCCTTGCCTGGCCGAGCCACGTGGAGGCCCACCTCTCCCTGCAGCACCCAAGACAGGAGAGAGCCTCAGGGATGGGTGTCCTGGCTCCTGGCCCCTCCCGGATCCAACTGGAAGGATGGCTGCTGCTGCTTTGTCATCAGAGGGGCCATGAAACAGACTGGTCACTACACTTGCATCTACTGTCGGCGCTCTCACTGTTCAGACTCAGAAACTGATCAGTTCAGGTAGTGGGGCACTTGTGACTGTAATACACGCGACCCTGGGGCTCACTCCTGGGCCTCCGTCTGTATGTAATGTGTAAGATGTGTATTATCCGAGCAGGGCCCCTAGAAGCTCCATGTAATACTGGTATTAGAAAACACGCCGTGCTAGCTATGTGCCTGTTCCAGTAACCTAGTAGAGTGAGTTTTGAAATCCTAATAACAGCCCTATGAGGTAGGTACTTCAGTCATCCCTATTTTGTATATGAGAAAATGAGATTCAGAGGGGTTGAGTGACTTGCCTAAGGTGACACAGCTGGGTAGTGTCCAGAGCTTGAATTTTATTTTGTCAGTCTCCCTCTGGAGTTCATGCTTTAACCAGTAACCTTTACTACATCCATGGCACTTAAGCAGTATTTGGGGCAAGAACATACACGGAGGCTTTGGAGGCTGGTGCTCCAAAGGGAAAGGAGCAGATTCTCCAGGGAGTTTCCTGGAGCCAACGGATGAGACAGTAAAAGCCACAGAGACCAACCTCTAGGTTTAAGAAAAAGCGAGTAAAATGACTAATTCTCTAGTAAGACCATCAGATGACATTTATGGATTTATATTCTACTACACAATGTGTTGTTGTTCAGTTGCTAACTTGTGTCTGACTCTTTGTGACCCCTTGGACTGCAGCACGCCAGGCCTCCTCCCTGTCCCTATCTCCGGAGTTTGCCGAAATCCAGTCCATTGAGTCAGTGATGCCATCAACCATCTCATAATGTAACTGAGGCTTATCTAGCACTGTTCGGTATGGGTGCCGGTCTCAGCACTTCACGACGGTGCCTGTTTCACAGGAGATGAGCTCACTTGTGCAGAGCTGTTTTCGTAGATACTTTTGATGTGTTCAGGAGTCAATCCCAAGAGGTCTCTGAGCACCCTGCCCCCCTACAGAGGGTCAGCCAGCCTGGAGGCGGGCTCCCTGTGAGCAGGAAGAGGCCCCCTGTGACCCCTGTGGTGTGATTGGCAGGCAGACCCCTGCCCAAAAATTTCTTCCCCAGAGCTGGCCAGAGCTTCCTCCGCAGCAGAGAGGTGAGCTGCAGGCTCACCACCATCTCAGAGGTGGAGAGAGCCCCGCTCTTCTGCCTAGAGACACCGCCACCACCACAGCTCAGCCTCCACAGCCCAGCCTCCCTTGGGGTTGGTTGGCTGTGGCTGTGGACTGACTTGCAGCGCCAGTGATACACTGAAGAGGTCCCAGACAGAGGGAAGCGCCCAGTGACTGGGGAGCAGAGCCCTCCTCCCACCACGCTGGGTTCGGATGTGAGCCAAGAGAGTGGGTCTCCTAAGCCAAGACTCGGAGCTGGTATAGCTCCTAGCCCATCCCAGGGAGGACTCCGCCCAGCCCCTGGGTCAAAGCGAGGAGCTCGAGACCCTCCCCCAGCTGGAGAGGCTGTGTCATTTGGCCCTGTGGATCCTCTCAGAAAGTCAAGAAAGGGGAGCAGAGGTTACCCTCTAACATCTCAGCCCACCTCTCCTAGCTCGTTCTTTGACGGCAGGGCCCTCCTCTTAGACCCCTGGCCAGATGACTACCTCAGGTTCTTTGCACTTTCCGTCTGCTCGGCACACCCTCCTCCCTCACCCACACTGCCTCTGGAGCTCATCCTTTGGATGCCCTCTGAACACCCCTTCCTCGGGGACAACTTCCCTGACCCGCAGAATGGGGTCTGGTCACCGTTTTGTATTTCACTGTACTGGGCACACTCGTGGAAGGCAAGGACCATGGTTGCCCAACTGATGAATCACTGCCTGTTAACATGTGGGTACTTCATAGTTGTTTAATGGTTAATAAATCAGTGCATAAAGACATGATTTTTGCCTGTCTCGGCCTAGGAAGACCCCCCAGTTTGTGCCTGGAGTAGGGCCTGTGGTGTTCCTGTGTCTATAGCTCTTTTAATTATTATATATCATAATATATAATAATTATATTAATATAATTTAAATTACATAATGCAATAATTTAATTGCCTCCCGTTGAACTCCATCCTGGAGCAGCGCAGTTGCACAGGAATTATTGCTGAATCAGTTACCTGCTTCCGGGTAATGTCTTAGACCAAGACTTGGGGTGCAACATCCAAGGCCGTCCAGCAGAGCCTGGCACAGATGTGTTACTGTCCCTTCCACAGTCAGCGATGTGGGCACCTCTCACAGATGCACAACTAAGAGGAATATCACCTTTTCTCAAAGCCCAGGAACACATGTCTGTTTCCCCTCCTGTCGGAGGGTTTCTCTAGTCAGCATTCTAGGGTCTCTTTCCTCCTGTGAAAGCCCTTCATAAGTTGGTGCTGGATCCCAATCGAGGTGGCCTCAGGATGGAAGGAGTACGTTGCTCACGAGAGCTGCTGCTCACCCAGTGCTTCCTCTGTGCTGATTCCCTGTGCATAGCCTCACTTCACCTTCTCAAGCACCTGGGGAAGGTGCACAGGTGAGGAAGACACTGCTCCCATGTGACTGAGTAAGAGGCATAGAATCAGAGTGGGTAAGCAGCTGCCTAAACTCTCACAGCTAGTAAGTCCACTGGCTGGAACTCAGCTCTCACTGCAGGCTGACTGCGTGAAGATTAGCTCTGGGGTGCTTCTCATAGCAGGCGGCTATGAGACGTCAGGTGCCTTGCTTAAGTTCTCTGCTCAAAAGCCCTGTTGGCTGTATTGGTCTGAATGAGCAACTGCAACGAAGCACCACGGTCTGAGTGGCTCAAAGGACATTTATGTTCTCTGAATTCTGGAGGCAGGGAAGACCAAGATCACGTGTTGGCAGGGTGGTACCTCCTGCGGCCTCGCTCCTTGGTGGTCAGGGTCATCTTCAGCCAGTGTCCTCACCTGGCCTGTGCGTGCCTGTTCCCTGACCTCCACTTCTTATGAGGACACCAGTCCTGTTGGATCAGGCCCCACCCCAGTGACTGCATTTTGACTCCATCACCTCTCTAAAGGCCTGTCTCCAAATACAGCCACTGGAGGTGCTGGCGTTAGGGGCTGCACAGGAATCTGGGGAGCACACAGCCCAGCATCGGCTTCCTCTTTCCTCCTCCCCCCACAGGACCTGCTACGAAGCTGCTCACCTGATGTTTAATAACAGGGAGATGTCTGTCTTGGAAACAGTCAAATCATTTGACATCAAATCTTTTCTCTCCCTCCAAACAAATTGAGCCATTCTATTTGGGTGTGTGGCTGTGGTGTGGTTAAATCCATCTCCAGAGCTGGTTGTAGAACCACTTTGACAATGTTCTTGTGTCCACGGCCTGTTTGACCACCAAGTGTCTGAAAACATGTGTAGTGTATCCCCTGTAAAGAGAAGATTGTGTTAACATGTCTCCTTCTGGCACACGCACACACCCCCCCCCCAGTATTTTCCAAAATCCGTGTGAAGCACATTCTATGAGAGGAATTGATGCATATCTCATGGGGGGGGGATGTTTTTATTTTAATCAAATATGCTTGTGAAATAGTATGCTAAGCAAAGTGGAATAGATTTCCTTGCTGCTGAATTTCTTGGAGTCTCTAGTGTGCTGATGTGATTTGTGAATCTCTGAGATGGCTTTAGAGCAGGATCAGCAAATCATAGCTCTGAAGTCCCAGCTGGTAAATATTTCAGGCTTCGGAGGTCACACAGTCTTTGTTGTACCTATTCAGCTCTGCTGTTGTCACCTAAGAGCACCATAGATGATATGGAAATGAATGGGCACGGCCCTGTACCCATAAAACTTTATTTATAAAAACAAGTGGCAGGCCAGACTTGGCCCTTAAGCTGTAGTTTGCTGGCTCCGGTCTTAGAGTGTGAAGTGTTTTCCAAACGCGTTAGGTCACGGAGCTCTTTTTCAAGGAGTGTTCATGTTCCTGAGACCACACTCTTCCTGCAGCCAACCCTGGGCCCTCAGCCAGCCAGCACCTTCCCACCGCTCCCTGTCCACTCTGTGCCCTCAGGTCCTGACACTGTTTCATGAAGCTCGTCTGTGAGCTGGGCTAAATCATCTCAAACTCAGTGTAGACTTTATCCTAAGTAATCCAAACTGCTTTGGCTGGAAAATTAGCCAGGGCCCACATGTGAGGTTGTTCAGTACCTTCAGACTCTTGAGATATCTTACCAGGTATATTATCACAGTACTTAGTAACTCAGGGAAACTGTACGCTACGGAAAGGCTGTTTTTTCCTTCATTCAGATTAGCCATTTCCCCCATCCCACTGGCCTGTGTTTAGGTGCCTGTGCATTTGAGGAAGGTATGAGGGGAGATGCGGAGGAATGGTTAAATTGCACTGGGTAGGGGGTATTTAATACGGGTTTGCAGTCGTCAGCTACTTTCACTTACATTTAGAAAGTGTTTAGTCTTTGTCTTCAAGCCGATGGCTCTGGGTTCATTTTGGATGGAGAGTTTTGTGAAGGGGGGGGGTTACTGTTTGTATTAAGACGGACGTGGATATAATCTTTCAAGGTATGAAATTTGTGCTGACTTGGTCCAAAACACAACCGCATCTGGTTATGTCTGGTCTCCACTACTCCAAAAATGTCCTAAATTCCAGACAACCTCTTGGGCTTAGAAATAAAAGTCATTAATCCTGCATTTGAATTTAATATTTGAAATTTTATCCTAATCTTTTTTTTTCTTCCACATGAATTAACTTTTGAAAAGTTGGAAAGAAACATGAGTTTTTTTTTTTTTTTTTTAAGGGAACATTCTTAACAAAAGGGTATAAAATTAAACTAGGTTTGACCTTTTGAGTTTAGCAGATTTTCCACCTGGTCTGAGCAGGAAATGGGCTTTGCAGTAGGAAAGCTTCTTTTCCTACTTTTGGAAAGGAATACTATATGCATTCTGGGGGTGGTACATCTCTTGGCTGAGCAGGAATGTGGGTTCTTCATTGACAGTTAATTGATAAGTTGTGAGATGGAGCATCTGGGTGGAGGGCCCATTCAGAGAAGGGTTCCTGCCAGCCCTGGTCCGGTCCCATCAGAAATATTTAAGCCCCCCTCTCCCCACCAAAAAATGCACATAATTCTGCAGGAATCTCACACGTGGGTGGACAGATCTATCTTGGGTTTCATCCGCTCAGGGCCAACTTCTTTCTGGCAAGAGGGGTGCAAGCTTGGGGCACAGACCCAGCCACACAGATATTTCAAGTGATCTGGTAAAAGAGAAAGTCTGGGAAGGAGGGAGGTCTGGGAGCCTGACGGTGGGTGGGAGGTGGAGAGCAGGAGGCCTATGGAGGGAAGGGGCCCCCGCTTGGAGGAATGGGGGTTTGGGGTGTTGGGACTCTTGGAGTCAGGGGATTGGGGAACATGCATGTAACCTCTGGCCCAGATTGCTGGGGGCTTCCGACAGGCAGAGAGGGTTGGGGTTCTTGCCAGTCTGTTCACAGAGGGTCTGTATAGGCGGCCACCTGGGCCTGAATCCTGATTCCATTTTCTGTTGAGGGAGAGACTTTGGGCAAATTACATAACCTCTCTTAGACTCAGTCTCCTTGTGTATAAAATGGGAATGAAATAGTGCCTTCTTTGGAGGGCTTAAATGAGGTGATGCCTCTCACCGTCAGCCTGAGCCTGGCACCCAGGCCTGAGCTTAAAGCAACACCCTTATAACCTGGAAAATTCTTCCTTCTTGAGCTGACTGTTCACTTAGGCAAAGGAAGGCTGGTTCCTCCCCTCGCACTACCCCCTGCCCTCTTTGTGACTTGTTTTTCCTTTCAGGGGTGGTCTCTATGCTGTGATGTCACTGCCTAAAAATGCCGGGCGCAGGCGTGGGGAGACGGAAGGGGCACTTGCTGTGACTTCTCCCCGCCAGGCTCGCGCTCCCCAGGGGCCGCTCTGGCCACGGCTCAGGAGCTCCAGGCTCCTTCCCAGTGGAATTTATGATTCCCTCCTTGGCCAGAGATGGTTGGCTCCTCCAGAAATGAAGCAAAGCTGGCAGAAAGCTGAGGCCACAGCCCTGACTTCCTTTTTCATCCCCGATTCATCAGGCAATGGAGGGGCCGGGTGGAGGGTGGTGCCCGGCAGACCTGGGCCCTGGCTGACACTGCTTTCAGATGGCTGTGGGCCCTGGGCTTGGACGCAAGGGATTTGGACCAGCAGACTCACAAAAGCTCATCTGTGTCACTGGTTCTATTTTAGGCAGGTGAAGTGAGTGTTTCCGATCATGCAGGATGGAGGGGAGCTTAGGTGATACACGCCTGCGGATCTTAAAGCTTTGTTTAAATGATGATGCAGAGAAGGGGCTGGGGGAGGCAGGTGAGGCATGAGCCATGGGTGCAAAATTTAAGGAGGCCCCAAATAAGCCAGTCATCAAGATAAATACAACTTGAATGCAGCACTTGAAAATAAAAATGCAAAAAATAATGCATGATGAACAAAACGAAGGCAGGATCAGTATTACTGATTTTTCCTTTTTGCCTCGGGCTCTAATGCGGCTGACTCATGCTTTTGCATTGTAAAAACATTTCTCACAGATCAAACTCACATTAAGGTTTAAAAAGTGAGTTTCTTAACAAAGGAAACGAGACGTATTCCTATGCCTGTGGTTGTGGTGTGCAGATGGCAAAGACTGCCCGATGGGAAGAGGTCCCAGTTCAGGTGGTGGAGGGTAGGCAGGGGCTAGCAGATGGATGGGCATGGTGGACCCCTGTGGCCCTTGAACACCCGCCCCCATGCCAGGAAGTCATACTCATGCCAGGAGTGTCCACCCCTTTGACCAGAGGCTCCCAACTGGCGCCTCCTTGGGCCCCCCATTCTGGGCTGCTGTCCTCCCTGGGGACGCTAGTGTCTCCTTTCTGCCTGAAAGGTGTGGAGTCAGTCCCTCCCCACGGAAGATCTGGCTTAGCAGATGGATCTGGCTCCTTGGTTCTGCAGGGCTATCTTCCCATCCCTCTGGGGTGACTGTCACCTGGACACCCTGCTCTTTCTGGACCATCTCCCCGCTGCTCACCCACTGGAAGCCCTCCAGCCTGGAGGGTAGGTGGGCCTTTGCAAGATGCCTGGCGGGGCCCAAAGCCATCCTTCATGGTGCCTGGGAGGTCGTCCTCGGTTCCATGCAAGCCCTCCAGACCCCACAGACAGTCTTTGCTAGAGCTCCTTGAGCATTCCATCCGTCCTTGGGCTCCGATTTATCTCAGAATCACTACTATTCACAGTGGATTCAGTGACCTCAGATGGGGCCTTTGGTTGAAATGAGAGTGATTGTTTTTTGCATGTGGGAGGGGGCATGTCTAGCATCATTTCCTTTGGAGCTGACATTTTATTCCACAGTAATCTGTACGTCTCAGGTAAGCCTGGCCCTGTTTCCTGGCCCTTGGACGGGGTGTGCCCTGGGCCCGACCACTCTGGGCACTCTATGCCCCTCCTCTCCCACAACAAGGGCTACAGAGATGGACATGGGGCCATCCTAAGCCAACCCTTGTCTTCCCCGGGCCTTTCCCAGCACTGTTGGGAGGCATGGCTCTCTTCTCAGGGACCCCCGTTTCATGGACCAATAAGACCTGAAATTGCTGGGGTTCCCTTTTACTCAAGAACAAGATCAAGACAACTGGTATCAAAGAAGGAAAGGGACAGACTCCCAACAGCTTCCAGTCCAGGTGTGACTGAGGCCAGACCCACCCTGTCAGTGCTCCTAAAGTTAGGAGGGTCAGTGAATGGCCTTTGGGGTTAGGCTGGTTGATGGGTTTCTGGCATTGACATCTAGGAGTTAAACTAAATTTCCAAACAGGAGTGAAAAACAAGAACAAGGTTTAGCGGAAGGATACTGGAGACTCAAAAGAAGAACTAAGCATTCAGACTGTAGGAAGGAGGAACCAACCAGCAGTGGGCATCTTCATACCTGGACCCAGGGATTCCGGGTGCCTAGGGAAGCGTCCGTGTGCTGGCTCCAGTGATGCCCACTGCCACACAGAATCCCAGGAAGATATCACCTGAGTGGTCCAATCTGCAGCCGGAGAGCTGGGTGAACAGATCCCCAGGGAGCTCCAGCCCCAGGGTGAAGAGGAGGCTGGGCACCACACGTCCAGGTACCTGCGCAGCCTGGGATACAGCAGCAGACAACACGAGGGCCGTTTTCTCTCTGTCTGGACTTGAATACCCTTGAAGGCTTTGGCTCAAAGGCCCAGCAGGGGGGCTACCCTGCAGCAGAAGGAACGTGGGGCCGGGGGTCAGACATTCCTGGTCCATCTTGGATGTGTGTGTCCTTCCACCATGGGCATTTCTAACCAGTAGCTGAGACCATGATGGTGCCACCCTCTCAGGGCTCCTGGGGTGACTGTGTGAGATCAGGGCTCAGTAAAGCTGTTAACTTGGGCATAAGCCTTGTCCTCAAAAGTGTGTGTTTCCACCCAAACTGCAGGCGTTCCCCTTGGGAGCATCCCTCCTCTCATCCCCACAGTGGCTGCAAGGCCATGTCGGGGAAGATGTGCTGAAGCCCAGGCTCCCCTATGACAAACATGAAGACCTGTCTCTCCTGTGACATTAACTGAAATTCAGATACTCTGATGAAACCAACCAAAAATATGGCTGAAGGAGTCTCTGTAGTCAAGCTATAACTGACATCCAAGGGAATCCCAACATGCAATCATCTTCTTGAATTGTTGTATAATAATTATAAAAGCTAATATTTTACTAAAAAAAAAAAAACAAAAAAGAAAACATACTTCTCTCAATTAAGAAAAGTTATTTTTCTATTTTTGCCTGTGCTGAGCCTCTGTTGCTGCTTGTGGGCTTTCTCTGGTTGTGGCGAGCAGGGGCTACTTTTCTCACTGCAGTAGCTTCTCTTGTTGCAGATCTCAGCCTCTAGGGCGTTGGGCTTCAGTAGTCACAGCTCATGATCTCAGTAGTTACAGCCCTCAGGCTCTAGAGTGTGGACTCAGTAGCTGTGGTGCACGGGCTTAGTCGCTTTGTGGCCTGTGGGATCTTCCCAGACCAGAGATTGACCCCATGTCCCCTGCACTGGCAGACAGATTCTTAACCTCTGGACCACCAGAGAAACCCTCCCTCGACTTTTAAGTGTTAGGAGTAATGGAAGTGTTGGTGTCTGACTCTCTTGGCTTGGGAGATTAGACTTCATCATTGACAATTATTTCCTGAGCAACTTTGGAAAACTCCCTTTACCTTTTGAGCCTCAGTTTTCTCATCTATAAAAATGGGAATAATAACAGCCTGGCTTCATGAAATTAAATGAGTTAATGCATTTAAAGCTACTAGAATAGGTTGGCACGTAGGAAGCAAGCAATAACTCTTAGCTCTTATTACTGCTCCCAATTAGTAAAGATTTGGACATGTCTAGCACTTTAAATGCCTAAATGGTATGTGCTCTCTCAGAAGTAAGCTACATCCTGAATATAAAAAGGTCCCCATGCCTAGGTCTGAGCCATTTATAGCAATTCCTGTTTCCACTGTGGATTTCAGTTTTGCTGATATGGGGGGAAAATTTCAGGCCCTCTGCTGTATAAATTTAGTTAACATTTTATTGCTCGTGACTCTTTTATCACATGACTTTTGTTTCTCATTAAGTCAGTGAATGAGATTTACAAATAAGCCAAGTGAAATCTAATTAGGGTAGGGGCTCTTTCCTGAAGAATTAGTTCTCCTGCCGACCCACAGATGTTGGGAATTCAGGGAGAGCCATGCGGAGAACCCTTCGCTGCCTGGAAATGCTGAACCTGCATGCACTCACTTTGCATGGTGCACAAAAGCTGGTATAATTTTCATAGGTTTGTTTCCTGAAAATGAATATTAGTTGCCTCAAGGATCAAAACCAAAAATAGATATAAAGGACAATGGAATTGCCCTGGCAATGAAATGCCTGTATTAAATGCAACTTGGCAATCCATGTTTGATGAGTCTATTATGAAAAAAAAGAAGAGATTTTTAGATTAATGTTAGGGTTTTCATCCTTTTTGCTTATTGAAATGTTCTGCTTCTAAAGCCTGAGAAAAATTAATTTATCTCAATCAAGTACCCACATATTGTTTATACCTGTCCAGGTGTGTGTTCACACACACACACACATAAGTATACTTGTTGGGACTAAAATTACTGTTGTGTGTTTCCACAACTGGCCTTTCCCTGACCACTGGAGGGACTTCCGATTTTTTTCTCCTTAGGTTCTCTCTCTGTTGCCACTCTGTTTTGATCTTAGCAACCATTGGTGCCTAATGCCTTTCCAGTAATTCATGAGGGGCTGCACAGTAATGATGTTCTGATTCTGTTATTTTGTTTTCATTTATTAGCTGGAGTAGGTTTATGCAGAGATGCTTCCCCTTGTCTACCATTTGGTTACCCAGTGATGTGGTTCACACAGGAAAGAGGACACATGATCTAGTCTTTCATTTTGTTTACCTAGTTCTCAAGTTGATAAATAGATTGCTTGCAATTCTCAAAAAGTAATCAATTTGAACTTTTAAAAAATGATTATGAACTTGCAGAGTTAAATATAAGTAGTGAATTTCAATGCACTGCAATTCAATGACTTCGGACCCAGCTTTGGGTCTACATAAGCTTATGAATCCACGGGCATATCATAACCTCCCCAAGCCTCAGTTTTCACTTCTGTGATGTGGGACTAATAAGACTCACCCTCTAACATAATTGTTTGAAATGTGGTAGTGTCTATGAGTATTTAACAGAAAGCCTGGCGTACAGTAAATGCTATATAAATATATATTTTTGTCATTGTCATCACCGAGATAGAAAGATTAGGCACCCTTAGAGCAATTATTCATGCAATTGTTTTATTATCTTTCTCCCCTACCAAGCTGCCAGTACCATTGGGCCATAAATTGTGTCTGTTTTGGATGAAGATGAAAGAGCAGCTTTCCTGCTGGTGGTGGACAGAATAATGGCCCCCACGATGTCTGTGTGCTAATCCCTGCACCTGTGGATTTGTGACCTGACCTGGCAGAAGGGCCTTTGCAGATGTGATTAAGTTAAGGACCTTGAGATGGCAGAGCACCCCGGATTATCCGGGAGGTGGGGGCGTGGATAAATAATTCCAGGTAGCACAGGATTGACAGCAGGGGACATGGGGAAAGGGTCTAACAAGGAGCTTAACCTAGTCTAGGGCTCAGACAGGCAGCCCTGAGAGTCAGGTTCAAGGTAAGAGTCAGAGGATGATGGAGTTGGCCTGTGAGAGAAGGGAAGAAGGAGCATGCCAGGGAGACAGACCAGAGCGCAAACCCCATTCTGATTCTCAGAACAGACAGTGTGGTGGTGTCAGTTCTGCATTATGCAGAGGGGTAGACTGTGTCTCCAAGAGAGGCTGCCCATGGGTCCAGGCAGCGCTGTACACCCTCAGAGGCGCAGGAAGGAAACTCGGGGGGCTTTACACGAATCCCATGTGTCTGTTTCCAGCCAGCCCAGATCCAGAAGTATTGGGGTCCAGTCTTTGAGTGCCATCACCCCAAAGCCACAGAGTCCAGCAGGGGACAATGTGGGGGGTGGCACAGATAACAAGGCTTGAGGAGCTGGTATGAGCAGGCAGACACTGCCCAGCCCAGGCCCAGCCTCGTCACTGGCAGCCACAGCGCTGAGCTCCTAAAGGGCCCCTGAAGAGGAAACATTCCCCCAGCTGCTTCAGCCACGCGAGACATTTGTCCGTCTGTGTTTTCCTTGCAGTTACTGAAATCCTCTGGCTCATGTTTAATGCCAGCTCCAGCTCGATTTTCCTTAAAATGTTGAAACCTCACTTTTCGCTGAGCGATTTTCAGTTTGAGGCCAGTGTCAAATTAGAGGCCTCCCCCCAACCCCCGGCAGGGCCTGGCAATGGGGACTCACACCTACTCAGGACATTCAATCCACTTTGTTCTGCTCAGTACAAGCAGCCCAGTCAAAAAATCCTGATTTACGGTGCCGCTCAGGCTTCCTGTTACTCTAAACCGCGAGCGTTTCAAGCCGCACCCGTGTTCCTGGCCAGCGCAGCTGCCTCCCGCCGCCTCCCTTGTATCGCCAGCCTCGCGCTTATATAATGTCAGGAGTAGGATAATGGACTTTCCAGGGCTTTGGGTTGTCCCAAACTGCATCCTCCCTCTTTTAAAAAAAAAAGGAGGTTAATTCACATAACATGGAATGAACTCCTCTGAAGTGAACAATTCAGTGGCAATTTAGTGTGTTTAGCGCAATCAGCACCTCTATCTTGTTCTAAAATATTTCCATCACCCCAAAAGGAGACCCTGTGCCCATCAGCTGTCACTCCCCATCCCCCTCCGCACTTCATGTAAGTGGAATCCTGCAATGTGTGGCCTTTGGTGTCTGGCGTCTTTCATTTAGCCTGTTTTTGGGGTTCTCTGCCTTGCACTATGTATCTGTTCTCAATTCTTTTTTATGGCTGAATAGTATTCCACAGTATTGTGACTACAGTTTGCTTATTCATTCATCCATTGGTGGACATTTGTGCCGTTTCTAGTCTTTTTGATTATTATGGAAAGTGCTGCTATGAACATTCATGTACAAATCTTGCTTGAGAACCTGTTTTTACCTCTCTTGGATCTGTACCTGGGAGTGGAATTGAGGGTCATATGCTGAGTCTGTGTTTGATTTTTTGAGGAACGTCCAGGCTGTGGAGGCTGGGAGGGCTTCCTGGGGGAGGTGAGGTCTAAGTTGGGACTGAGGGAAGAGCAGGCATCGCCGGAGGTGGTGTGGGTGGACCTCGAAGCTCAGAGGTGGTGGCAGAAGCGCCCAGCCCTAGAGGTTTGTCCCTGGCCTCTGGGCTGCCCAAGCCTCTCCCTCCAGTTCCAAGGGCACCTGAGTCTGACCACTTTTGGCCCCCTGCAGGACCCACTCCGGGGAGGTCTTGGCATCCCCACGGAGGGAGGTCTCCCCCGGCAGGGCATCAGGCCCTCGGGCGTTCCCTGCTGCTGGCAGATGAGGGTTCCCGCCCTGCTGCACCATGCCCACCCAGCCAGTCCCACGCTGGAATGGGAGGGACTCTGGATCCCCACAGGTTTGGTTTCCAGCCATGGCTCTGCCATTTCCTGAGCTGTGTGGCCTCAAGCAAGTGTCTCTGCCGCTCTGACCCTCAGTGTCTTCATCTGAAAAAAGAAGAGAGTCACACCAGGTAGGGAGAGCTTGCCTAGCAGGGACCCGCCTGAGCTCTTGCAGACAACAATGGCTCATTAATCCCATGTCATGGGGAGGCCGCGCTGGTATTGTCCACACCTCACGGGTGAGCACACCGAGCAGCAGAAAGGTTAGGATACCTGCCCAGGGCCACACCCCTTGGAAAGTGGCAGAACCGGGCTCTGAGCCCTCATCCTCCTGATTCTCACGCTATGCATCTTCACTGAGGCTGTTAACATTTGGCGTCATGATTCCTTATGAAACGTCTACTCAAAGGCAGACAGAACAGGATAATAAATGTGTTTATCACACCCCCCAACAAGCCCCAGAAACCCTCCTCCCATCTCAGCCCTGCTCCTCACACGCGTCCAGCCACTTCCTTCTCTCTTGGTTCCATCTGAAGCAAAGCCCAGACACCCTATCGTATCATCGGTAAATATTTCAGGGTCCCTGAAAGGCGATTGCATTTCTGAGTGTTTGTCTATCCCTCTGCACTGTGTGTTCTTTTCTCATCTGAGACCTGGAGCACAGGCTTGGTCTAGGGGGCACTTGCCCAGTGTTGTTGAAGGGTGAGTGGGTGAAGGCGTGAATGAACCAGGGCCAGGAGTTATCGCTGTGGATCCTTGTGGTGGGAGTCACTCTTACCTCCCTGTGAGCTAATCAGGAAGCCTCGCTTCCCTACTCCTGGGGAAGCTGAGACCTCCCTGGATCGCCGGCCTGGAATCCTTCAGGGGAAGTAGGTGACAATTTATGACACGGATAAGCGCTCATAAGCCTCAAAGAAAAACACTGTGTGTGTACCCAGAGCCTCACATCCAGCCTGGTCAGAGGCCCTGCCCACCAGGCTTGGGAACCTGCCACCCAACTAACTGGGGCCAAATTGGACTGGGGTGTGGGGGGTGGAGAGCCAGCCCACCCACCCACCAACTCCTGTGGCCTGCGTACGTAGGGGAGTGCGCCGGTGCAGCCCCCGTGTCTGTGGAGGAGCAGCCGCTTGTGAGGCCTGAGTGGTCCCGCCAAACCGTGTCCCCACTCAGCGGCTGGTCAGGAGCCTGGGGTGCTGCCTCCCGCAGGGACGTATGAACTTGCAGTGGAGGGCAGATTGAGGGAGAGTGTGCATCTTCCAGCCCAAATATCTGCTCTGTTTCCGTTCTCTTCAATGCCCCGCTCCCCTGTGCAAACACCAGACCCCTCGGCCGCTGGCGTTGGCCACTGACTCCAAGGTGCATCTCTGCTTTGCTCCGTGTCTTCATCCTGTCTGCTGCTATCACTCCTATTGGCCCCTGCTACTCAGTTTAGGCTAGGACTTCCAGGTCCTCAGCAGATATTAATCTTTGGGCTTCAGGAACAACATACCAAAGTTCCTGGGAAAATACAAGAATTTCTGAAATGTAAATTACTTTACATTCTACAGCGCTTATAGTGTCTTGAATAACAATGAAAGACCATAATAGTAAATGGTAAATCATTTTCTGGGGTTGGATTATATGAGAAGTTTCATTCAAAGCTTTTTTAAATTAAAAAATGCAATGGTAAAGCATAGGTTATTACTGTTTTAAATCAATATGTTTTGCCAATATTATGTATTCAATAATTGAATTTCACATTAATTTGCACCTTATTCAGATGTCTGATAATAGAAAATATTAAAAGAAAGACATATTAACACAAAATAAAATGTCAAATAAAATCATTTAGCAATTGTGGTACCACACATATTTAGCAATCAAAACTTATTGGTCTTGATGTTGAAATCTTAAAAACACATACTAATGGCCCTATCTGAAGATCTTGATGTTCGTTTTTAAACAGTTAATCCAGACATAGAAAGTTTTCCTTGATCTGGTATCTACGTTGATTGAATGGCTAAGACTGCATCCAAAAGCATTTGCAGTCTGGGCCTTAAGTACATGCTGCTTTATATAAATTAAATTCCCTTTTTTAACACTGAAAAAATTTTATCTGCTGGCCCGACTGTGTTTTGCTGTTGCAATGGGCTTCAGTGCATTCATGGAAGGTCAGTTTCTGATTTCACTTAGAGTGGTTGCAGTGACATCCCCCACTTCTGCTTGCATTTCATCTGTTGAAGTGTTTACAAAGATAGGTGCCCTGCCGCGAAAACCCATGCACCAGAAATACTGCCAAATCCAGCTCATCTAGAAATGTTAGCAGCTCTGCACAGAATCATGTCAGAGTTACCAAGGTAAGGCCTTATTTTGCTTCCATGAATTATTTCTTGGAACACCATTCATGCGACTTGAACACATATAAACTTACTGTAATTTGCAAGAACGACTTGCCCCACAGCTCACAGTTAGGACAGGACAGGGTGGGGGCACCTCCTCTCCCGTCGTGTTCCTGCCGCAGTCCCCGGGAACGCTGGCTTTACCCCCAGGGCTGCCCCTGGTGTGCGCCAATACCTCACGCCCGCTCCTGGTCACAGCCTCCTGGCCTCCTGCCTGCCCCTCCACCGCCCAGCCCTGCCCTTTCCCCAGCAGCTGGGTCCTGCCGGATCAGACCCCGTAGCCCTTGCACCTGGGAGATGCCAACAGTGACCAGATGGGTCTGCTCCACCCTGCAAAGTTCCCAGCCTTCTCTAGTGGTGTAGCTGTCTCTGTCTCTCTCCCTTCCTCCCTCCCACCCAGGACCCATTCCTTCCTTTTAAATTAATAGAGTTTAATTTTTAGTGTAGGTTTAAGTCTGCAGAAAGTTGAGTAGTACAGGGAGTTCTCATACACAGTTTTCCCTGCCATTAACATCTTGCATTTGCGTGACAATTTATAACGGGTGATGAAGTAACCCTGATGGGTTATGACTAACAGAAGTCCGTAGGGTTCACTGTTGGTGCTGCATGTTCTGTGGATTATCCACTTACAGTGTCATACAGACAGCTTCACCTCCCTAACATCCCCTTTAGAAAGGTGGGAGGACCTTTTAAAACACCAGTAAACGTCCTAGCACAGCGCCCGGCATTCAGCAGACACTCACGGACGTCCAGCAGCCCCTTTATAATGGGGATGATCCCTCCCAGGTTCTCAACCCACCCAGGACCCACTCTGTCCGCTGGATTACTATGTCCCCTACCTGGGCCTTGTCAGCAGGAAAGGGCCACGTGAAATGGCGTTCTTACTGCTCAGATGCCACCGGGAGTGGCTGCTGTGACTCCTCCCATGAAAGGGTGGCTTGTGTGGGTTGTTGACTTTGGGTTGGCCATTAACGGCCCCACTGGGTCCCGACATCGCAGCTCCCAGGTCGGGCAGCTCAGGCAGAGATCTGTCACCGATGACAGGGGTATAGAAAACAAGGAGTAACAACAGGGCCGTTGAGCTCTAGCAGCTCAAATAGCATCAACGGTGTTGGTTCTTGGTGGCTGCTCCTCCAGAAGGTGGCTGGAGTCTGGCCGTCCTCGCTCCTGATTCCTTTCCAAAGGAATCAGCCCGGAGCAGAGCCGATGGCATTTGTGGCCAGGCTGTCACGATTCCTGATGCAGAGGTGGATGAAGAGGCAGGTGCCCGGGGCTGCAGGGAGTGATGGGTGTCAGTTGATTGCCCACTGCTGCCTAACGAGCCGTCCCAGTTTAGTGGCTTTGAACAACGACCTTGTGTTTCTCACTATTCTGTGTGTGCCCAGTGGTTCTGCGGCCCACGTGGTATGTCGGGGTCACTGGCGGGATGCGTTCAGTGGATTAGACTTTGCAGGACCTCACCACGGTCGTGCCTGGGACTCCTCTGGGTGGGCTGCTGCAGGGTCCCACACTGGGCAGGCTGGGACTCGCTGCCTCACCGTGCAGCGCACAGCCTGTCCCCCCGCTGGGCGCCAGCTGGCCCGCGGGGCCTTGTTTCTTACACCCTGGTAGTCAAAGGCATGTCCGTCACCCGCGGTGTCGGGATGGGGTCGCTTGTCACCTGACAGCCCAGGAATGTACGTGATAGATCAAAGCTTCTTCCCACCTGAGCTGAGGACACTGGCAAGAGAATAGAGTCTTTGTTTAGAAGGAACATCAGAGCTGGCGTTGTGCAGCATCGTGTGTCTTTTGCGAAATGCAAGCTCACCACACCATGTGGTGGCCTAGGGAGGTGGCCCTCGTGCCATGTTCTTCGCCTCCCCTCAAGGCATCCCCTGGAGGGAGCTCAGGGCAGGGGACTGTCCCTCCCCTGGGCCACACAGCTTGTGAGGCCACCTGCCTCCCCAGGAGTCAGGAACCACCGGGATTCATCACGTATGCCCCTGTGGGTGCATCACGTCACCTCCCCAAACCTCAGGTCCCTCATCTGTCAGATGTGGATGCACACGGCCTCTGCCTTCTGTGGTGTGTGGGACTCTCCATTAGACTGCCCGCTCTAGGGGGCAGGCACCCCTTTGTCTCGCCCGTCACTGTTCTGCCAGCTCAGGAAGTGTTCAGTAGTCAGGAGGCTGCTGTAACAGGGCGCTGGCCCTCGGCATTTATCATCACCCTCATCATTACTGCGGTTATTACTCTTTCTTTCCTGTTCGCTGAGGACCTCAGGTGGTGGTGGTTTAGTCGCTCAGTTGTGTCTGATCTTGTGACCCCATGGACTGTAGCCCACCAGGCTTCTCTGTCCTTGGGATTCTCCAGGCAAGAATACTGGAGTGGGTTGCCATTTCCTTCTCCAGGGAGGACTTCAGACACGTTTCAAATCCATGAAGCCACTTGGCGCTCTCCGGCGGGGGACCAGCAAGCCAGTGCCTGTAGGCCACAGGCAAGCCCCCACTTGCTTTTGTGAATAAAGCTTTATTGGGACCCAGCTGCACCCATTCATTCATCTGGGGTCCATGGTTGGCCTTGCACTGCAACGGTGGAGACCATGGCCCGCAGAGTCTAAACTGTTTACTCTCTGGTGCTTTCTCGAAAAAGTCTGCTGGCCCTGGTCTAGGGCCTGTGGCCAGGAAGGGGCGGCGGGTATAGCCTCTCTGGTCCTGTCTTGCTGAGACAGTGTTAGCCCCGAGGGCCAGCTGGAGGAGGAGTGAGGGAGAGCATGTTGGTGGGGAGGAGCAGGAGGAGAGGACCGGGAGGAGCGCCCCCAGAGCGGGATTCATGCCCCCTCCACCTGCTGAGGACACTGCAGAGCTGCCTGGAAGGTTCTCTCAGCTCCACTCAGTTGTTCTCATATGTGATGTGTGCAGCTTTGTCTGGAAGAAATACGGAGGGAAGGCCAGGAGAGCTGTCCCTATTCTGGCTGGACTGTGGGGCAGCCAGAATAGGGACCCCGAGCGCCTCTGCTCTCCACTGGCCTGCAAGGCTCGAGACTGGCCTGTGTGGGCAGGTCGACCACCCACCAGTGGGGGAATGGATGGGCTCATCCCAGCCTCTCCCAGGCCCTGTGGGCTCTGGGCCTCCAGCTCCAGCTCAGCAGGCTGGGGACTCCTCCTCTCTCTCTGCTTTGGATGAAATATTAGGGAGGGAGGCTGTGATTGCTGTCACTGGGGGAGAAGACCCAGCCTGGCTCAGGGACGCGCTGGTCCCAGCCGTCCTGGGGTCTCTGCCAGCTGCCCAGAGCCGCTGCCTCGGTTTACCTGCCACTGGGGGTAAGGGGTGGGGGAGTGGCCGGGTTCCTGGCGCCCTCCTGGATTTTCCTCTCTCATGCTCTGCCTCCTGGAAGTCTTCTGCGCCGTGCCTCCCCTGCCAAGCGGAATGCTGCTTCTGGCCGGCTGTGGGGTCAGCTTCTCCTCTGGTTGGCCAGTTCACAGACTGCTGTCTCTGCCGAGCCACCCACCACGATCCCGACACACAGGAGCTCGGATGTGTCATGTAAAATAAGAAATATAAGCCACGGTGACCCTTTCTCCCGAGGAGATGGGGAGAGAAAGCCCACAGTCCAGGAAACAAGAGCCAACAACATTTCCAGCTGGAGTCTCACAGTCTGACAGCTTTAGGTGCTCTGGGAAGGGAGGCCACAGGGCCAGGCTGGGCAGTGAGGCCCTGGAGGTGGGTCACTGGGATGGGGGGAATGTGAGGGAGTGAGGACATGGTAGGATGTGATATCATGGAGATATGGGGTGGCTGAGGGGTTGGGGGCACGTTGACAGAGGTGGGGTGGTTGCGTCCACCCAGGAGTGGAGGCCGGGATTCCCTGGGCATGAGGACAGCAGGAATCGGCAACCTCAGCAGGCGGCCAAGTTCTTCTTTCTCTGGTGGAACCAACATTTCATTTGCTGAAATGTTAGCATAGCTAACAGGTTAGCAAAGCTATAGACACTCACAGACTCTGTGATGGCTAAAGGGGTACAGAGTGCAGCTCACAATGGAAAAGACGCTCGACTGGAAGTCAGGAGCTCCAAGTCCACACTCTGGCACTGAATTCCATGCACCAGTTACTTCCAATTAGTTGCTGAAATAATTGAGGCTCAGAGAGGGCAAGTGTCTTGCTTAAGGTCACAGAACTTATAGGGTGGCAAGGGGGATCTGAACGTAAGATGGGCTCTTGGGATTAAATGACACTCAAAAGATCCCTTATCAGGGTCTCTGACCTTTGACCACCCCGTAACTCCTTTCCAGAGAGAACAGTTTCTCAGCTTCTCTGGGTCTGACCCTGCAGGAAAGGTCGTGAAGAGTGTTTCTTGTTGCCCATGGAGTTGAGGATGGAGGCCCTGAGTCTGTCTTATTAAACTCAGGTATCCTAAGAATCTTTAAAACAACTTTACAGTTACCTATTTTACATACCATTCAATCATTTCAGATGTATGATTCAGTGATTTTAGTAACTTCACTAAAAAATGTGGCGCAGCCATCACCAGTGGTGAACATTAGAACATTAGAACATTTAGAACACTAAATGGTGAATTTACAGCATTTAGATATTTTTGTACCTTCATAAACATTTTAGAATCTGCTCGTCAATGTCTGTTAAGAAACAAAACAGAAAAAAAAAAAAACCTAGCATTTTGATGGAATTGCATTGACTCGACAGATAGTTTGAGAGAACACTCATTTTAATAGTGGTGAGTCTCCCAACCTGTGAACCTGGACCATCTCTCTATTTAGGTCTTCTCTCACTTCCTTCTGTAGGTTTATAATTTTCACTCTCCAAGTCTTGTACTTAAAAAAAAAATGATTCCTCAGTATTTTATTCTTGTCATCTATTAGTAGAGTTAACTTTACTTCTTCCTTCCGATCAGGGTGCTTTTCATTTCCTTTCCTGTTGATGGCGCACCCCTGGGCATTTGCCGTTGCACCTGAGAGAGGTGGGACCACTCAGCCTCCCCCTGGTCATTGGCTTCTCCTCCTGCAGCCTAATATTCACGCGGAGGTTGCCGGCTGCACCCCCTGCCACCCTCAGGAGGCTGGTGGAGTGACTGGGTGTGCATCCTAGCATGACCATTTGCTGGCTGTGTGACCTCGGGAAAGCTGCTAACCTCTCTGTGTTCCAGCCTCCCGCCTCCAGGCACAGCGGTGCCTGATGCACAACCACCCCTTGGCGCAAGTGGGCTGTTCTCATCGCCCTGTGGGCTCACAGGTGGACTTAGCGCAGGTCGAGATCGCTGCTGATTTGGAATCTTGTCATCTCACTACGTCTCACTCTGTCCGTGAAGAAGCTGAGACGGAGAGGATGTGTCCGAGGCCCCTGCCTTCCTGATGGTCATGAGCCCACCCCGGTGACTGCAGGGTGGCCCACTCTTCCCTGAGTACTTTTCATTTCAGACTTCATTCCTGATCTCCTGTCCAGCACCCCCATCGGCCCATATTTAAAATGGATTACGCGGCAACACATAAACACAATTAAATTATAGCCGTCTGGGTACCTTTCCGTCCAAACAGGGGCTCGTTGTCTGCTGCGAAAGCCATCACCGCCTGCCTGACTGCGTTCTGGCTCACGTCTCCTGAGATACCGCTCTGCGATAAATCTCTGGCTTGGCTTTTTTCCCTAAAGGAAGGCTTACAGCCTCCTCCTGCCCTGGCCACAGGCCTCCTTCAGCCCCGCGCAGGGTTCTGCCTCTCACGCAGAACCCCAATGGCCTCAGGAGAGCTGATTCATGCCCAGAGCCTCACTCGGGGCCTGCTCTTGCCAGCCGCTGAAGAGACGCCCTCCGCTCATATCCCCGGGCCTCAGGCAGGGTTTGGTGTGTGGTGGATGTTAAACAAACATCTGTTAATGGAAGGGAAACAAATTATTTTTAGACCTTTACTTCCCTGAAATTGCAGTTTCAAGTAGGGTAGTCGGGAAGGCCTCTGGAGACCATGCACCTTAAGGCAGGGTGTGAGGAGGGAGCGACGTAGGTCTCTGGGGGAGGTGATGGGGATAGACCTTTCAGGATGAGTCCCCGCACTGGGACCCTCAGCTAACCAAAAGCGAGAGGCTTCACCCCCAGAGCCTCTCAAGGCAGTTCTGGGCAAGGGTAGATGGAGAAGGACCCCAGAGGGCTCTGCCAGGGGTCTCATGTGAACAGCAGTGCCCGCTCAGTTGCTTCTCAGGGGGCCTCAAGCATCAGGAATCGAGAGAAGACGTGGGGCAAGCTCCAGAGGCAGAGAAAGTGGAGCTGGCAGGTTCTAATAACGTGATAAGGGTGTGCACATCTGTGACACCCAAGGCCTGGCCTGCCCTTGCCTTATGGATGCCCAGGTGGGGCCAGGCGTGTGGGGGTCCCTCTCTAGGCAGCAGCTGAAGGGGCACGAGAGGCCTCCAGGGAGGGAGAGCCGTGTGCAGGCTGAGTGCCACCCTGAGCCGGCGGGAGAGTTCACAGCCAGGCCTGCTGGAAACCCCGAGTGGGGCCCAAGGTGCGTGCCGGGCACCTGCCGGTGCTCAGCCACCACCCAGAAGAGGGGGTGCAGTTCCCATCCCGGCGTGGGAGCCCTCACCTGGGTGTCGCCACCCTCTCACTGAGTGGTTGCGTTGCCCCCGAGAGGAAGAGAAGCTGATTTCTGACCCACCAGGGGTCTCTTTTTTGTCTCTCCTGGGCCTGCAAGTCAGTGCCTGGCTTGGCTCAGCTCAGCTGAGCCGCTGGGAGGAGCTGCCAGGAAAGCATACGCGCTCGCTAAGGTGGAGTGTTCTTGGCCTGGGTACTTTCTGAGGCCCATTTGTGGGGAGAGGAAGCTGGTGGCTGGCTGAAACCAGAGCCAGTGCAGCTGGGCGGTGAGAAGCAGACTCGTTAGGCACACAGGCCCTCAGTGTGGGCGAGGCCGGTGCCAAATGCCCTCCTGCTGGGTCGGGGCCTGGCGGCCTGGGTGGGGGTGTTCAGGTGGTTACAGGGCTGGGCCTGGAAGGAGACCGCTGGCACTGAAGACATGTCACTTTGGGGAGGGGGTGGTGCCGTGGAAAAGGACTCTTTTGGTGTCCAAGAAATAAAGAGGTTTTTGTGCGAGGGCTGACGACAGATGCCAATTCCCTGTCAGGTGGAAGGACACCCGCCTGCCCCCCGAGTCAGGCTCGGTCAGAAGGTGTGGATTTGGGTCCCCTAGCTACTTCTGGACAGGTCCAGAGTTAAGGCCACAGCCCTGGTGACCTCACTGGGACCCCCACCTCACAGGACTGTGGCCTCCAGCAGCAGGGCCGCCACACTGTTGGGGTGGGTGGTTACGGCATCGAAACCTTCTCCGGAAATGGAGAGCGTCAGACCAGGACGCCCGCCTCCTCTCACCCATGCCCAACATCAGCCGTAATTGTAAGACCCAAACACCTGGGGTTCATCTTTTCTTTTTAAAAACTACATTCGTTTTGAGTGGACTTTATTTATTTATTTATTGTTTGAGAAGTTTTAGGGTTATAAAAGTTGGTGGAGAGTACAGAGTGTGTTTGGACCCCTCCTTCAGTGCCCCTGTGCTGACGGCTTCATCAGCGGGTACGTCTGTTACATGTTCTCTGGCTTTGCACACTTGTACTTGATAGACGCATAACATTGTGTGCGCTCCAGGTGTACAATGTGGTGGTTTGATGCAAGTGTGTATTGCACAGTGATCACCACAGTAAAGGTTGGTTAGCACCTCCACCACCTCACATGGTTACCACTTCCTTCCTGTGGCAAGAACGTTTAAGATTCACTCTCTCAGCCACTTTCGAGTATATCATGCAGTGATGTCAACTGTAGGCACCGTGCTGTGTGTTGGACCCCGGAACTCACCTCCTTCCAACTGAAGTTTGTACCCTTTGACCAGCATCTCCCCATTTCCCCCACCCCCCAGCCCCTGACACCACAGTCCATTGTTTGCGTCTCTGAATTTGGCTTTTTCAGATTCCATGTATGTGTGATATCATACAGTATTTGTCTTTCTTATTTCACTTGGCAGAATACCCTCCAAGTCCATCCATGTTGCTGCAAAGGACATCATTGCATTCTTTTTTGTGGCTTAGTAGTATTCCATTGTGTACATACATCTTCTTTATCCATTCCTCCACCCGTGGACTCAGGCCGTTTCCATGTCTTGCCTGTTGTGAATTGGGCTGCTATGAACATGGGGTGCAGTATCATACTGGCATCATGATTTCATTTCCTTTACATGTATATGGTGGGTTCATTTTATGTGTTAATGCTTTTCCAACCCCTAGGGAACAACTGGATAAATTCCTCTAGGCCAGTTGTTGTACACAAGCCATCTCAGAGTCACATTTATAAATTAAATGAAAAAAGAGACTTAAGTGCTGCTAAGTCTTAAGCATGTTCTTTGTCAAGCAACAGTCTGCCTGGGGAAATTGCCTTCATGTTTCTTATATGCTTTTATTTTTTTAAAAAAGAAAGGGCAGGATTGAAAAACAGAATTCAGAAATACCTAGTGAATTCCAAGTCAGTAATTTAGTGTCAAATATGAAGCCATTTTCCTATGGACTCTGGTCTGCCATGCTGGTTCTCTCCAGAGAACAGACAGTGGGTGATTCTGGCCAGACTTGGAACCTCTCCTTTCTGGCGACTTCCCCTGGAGATTCATCACTCTGCCTGTAGCGGGTTCTGTTCAGGTCTGCGAGCTTGTGGAGAATTGCTTTGATCAGTTGCATTTGCAGTCCAGGGGAGATATCGATACTTTCTGTGCAATTCACTGCAGACTTGTGGCATCAGGACTGGACTCCTTACAGTGTATTTTAAGGGCTATATCACCTTTTTTTTTTTCTAAATGAACATGAGCAAGCAGATGAAAATAAAAACAAGGCAAATTAGAAGTGTGTGGCCTGAGCTGCCCCCTTAAATTCCAGGAGTGAGAGGGCCGTGTCCAGAGAGGCCGATGAGCGAGCAGCACGTGAACAGAATCCGAGGGTTCACCTGCAGCATAAGGAGGGGTCAGCCTGGAACCGCTGATGGTTTTGACTCGGGACAGGCCAGCCTGAGGCTGTGGGTGGGGGCAGGGTGGAAGCTGGCCATTGCTCTGATCCATGCAGTTTGTCCCCGAGCTGGGCACCAGTGTCTTCTCCATGGAGCCAAAGGTGCACAACTGCTTTCTGTGAGTGTTTCCTCCAGGCCCTCCCCATCTCACGGGACCCTCTCAACAACCGCACAGCCCAAGGAGGCCGTGGTTAGATCCTCCTCCCACGGAGATGGGTAAACTGAGGTCAGAGCGCTCAGTGACCTGATCAAGCCCATGCAGCTTATAGAGCTGTCCATGAGCGCACTAGAGGCTCTGAAGAGTCCTGCAGGCAAGCCAATGGCGCACCCCACTTAGAGGTCTGGAATCCAGCATCTCCCATGAGAGCTGCATGCAGACGAAGTGCAGGCAGAGGCCACTGTAGACTCACAGCCTCTGGACGGGGCCACTCGCCTGAAGGACAGTCTGAGGCCCCGAGGCTGTGGGGGCACTGGAGACCCTGCCTCTCAGGCCCTCAGTGCCGTGCTGACTGTGTTTCCAGCCTTGCTGGGTCCCTTGCCTCCCTCCGTGAGCTGCTATTTGTGCAGCGTTTACCACGTGGCTTCCGCGTTTGAGCTCCTGTCACCCAGCTGACAGCGCAGTCACGATCTCGGCCACTTTGCTGAGGGGGACACTGAGGGCCAGCGATGCTGAGGAGGGTGCCCAGGGTCACACAGCTGGCCACTGGGATTTGGACCTGGGCCGAGCAGGACATCTTGGCTGGATGACAGGCGAGTTCCGTGCTCACTGCATCCGCCACGGACGTCAGTGCGGGGCGGTCATTACCCCAGGACAAATCGCGGCCGGCGGTCCAGCTGTCAGCCTCGTGCACTCCAGAGAGGCCAGGCCAGGCCTGACTAAAATCCATTTAAGAAAATTAACCCTCGGCTCTCGCCCTGCTTTCAGCTCGCGGGCGGCAGGAGCTGCAAAGTTCTTAAGAGGTGCGAGGGCAGATTAATGGGGTCCATATGCCTGGAGCTGAGAGTATCTTTGTGCTGGGTGGGCTTATCGTCAAGCCTCTTAAGATAACAAAGGTGGGACAGTTCAAAGGCCTGGCTCCCCAGACGCGGGGCTCTTTCGGGGCCTCCATTCCGGCCCCACTGAACAAATATTGTCATCTTGCTTCCCCACTTGGAGCCCAGGCCTCTGTCTCCCCTCCTTGTTTCTTTCTTTCCCTTTTTACTCTGACAATGAGGCAGACATTCTGTGGGAACCATCCCCATAAAAGGACTGATTTATAAGTCCTCTTGGGAGTAAAACGATCTCTGATGATCCATCCCTGGGGCTTGTGAGGGCTGCGGGATGAGCAGGGCAGGGGCACGTGGAGCCTGACAGCTCAAAGCTGACAGACCAGCCTGCCTTGTCTATATAGCCCTGCTGGGGGCAGACCAGCGGCTGGAACCCGGGCCAGGACGTGGTTCTCCCCACTAGCACCCCCACCCCTCCCCAACAAGGCTCGAGTGACACTGCTGCTCACTGGCTTGTTCTGTGAGAGACTCATGAGTCGTTGTGTGAAAACGCCCCAGGGGGAGCACACTTGTCCAGGTTAGATGTCTGTGGTGCGGGCTACTCACCTTCTTCTAGCTGGTGCCTGAGCTGTGCTCTATGCAAGGTGGCTACTTGACAACGCACCTGGCTTGTGGATCCTCCCGCCTTGGTAAATGAGCACTTAAAGACTCCAGGTGAGCCAGAAATTGACTAGGGCTCACAGACACCTACCAGACACAAGGCTTTCTGCTGGGGCGGCGAGTAGTCATACTAGTAATAATAGTGATAACGACGTTGCCTATTTGCGTTGGATTCTGATAAAGGGTCTGTGTTTGGAGATGGACCCACCTCCTCCAGGAAGCCTTCTTGGTGCATGCTGACCTCAGAGTCAGCTTTCCTCTCCTCTTTGCCCAATATCCAACGGTCGTCCAGTCCTGTGGCTTCTTCCACCAGAACATTGTGAGGGTGGGAAGTCGCCCAGTTTGGAGGAAGTGTGCCTCTCTGAGCCTCGGTTTCCAAAACTGTGAAGTCAGGCAGTAGCAAAAGTCTCTGCAGGGCTTGGAAACAGCAGGGAGGAGGCTTAGGTAGGCTGTGGCCCTGAAGACGCCTGGTGACGCTCGGCTTTCATCACGAGCTGCTATGGCTGCTGTTTGTGGAGCAACATTTGCTCAGAAGTTTTATTTCCTGGGTTCATTGCAAAACCCTTCAGAGATCTTTTCCCCGGATCTCTCTAGCCTTTTGCTCCTCTGGGTTCCTTTCATACATTCCTGGCCTTATCTTGGGTGTCCCCCAAGCTTCACCCTTGGGATCTGGTGATTGATTTGGGAGGTGGTGTAGGGTGCAGGAGTGATGGAGCGGGGGAGGGGAGGGTGTCAGGGTGAGGTCCCTGGGGGCAGCGGGGGCTCCTAAGATGTCAGGACATCCCAAGGCACTCACAGAACACCTCCCAGAGCTGTCTGTCCCCCAGATGGGGGCAGGGGTATTTATTCATTGGTCCCCTCCCCTTGTTGGTCAGCTCCTAACTCCCAGAGCCCCAGGAGGTTGGACGGATCCCCTCTGCAGCCTCCAGGTCAGAGTGAGGCCCTGCAGCCTCTGAGGCACGAGGTGGTCAGCAGGAAGGGTCAGCAGGAAGGGGCTGTGTGGATGCTCCACCCGGCATGGGCTGTCAGAGGAGGGCTGAGCAGCACAGGCGCGGCGTCCTTTCTGCCCTTTCTGCGGGCCGATCGCCTCGGGGCTCTGGTTGGGTCCCCTCCTGCTCGTAAATCTGCTGGTCCCCCCTTCATAGCAGTGCTTGACCCAACAAGGCTGAGGAACGCTGTGTTAAGCAAATGTGGACTGGATTCTCTGTTGTAGGAATTCTCAGAGCCTTGGTCGTATTCATGAACCTGGGATTTGTTAAGATGGAGGCAGGCGATTAAGCTCTCCTGCAGTTTCCTGATTACAGAACTCTCACCTTACAGCTGCAGCTCAGGGGATGGGCAGAGTTTCCTGGGAGAAGTGCCGTTAGAAGAACTGAATCCAAAACCCTTCACATTCATGGGGCCAGTGGTCTCTTCTAGTCTGAATGTCTTATCAGCTCCTTCCCACGTCCTTAACTCTGACAAAGCTGGCTCTGCTTCATACTCCTTAATCTCTCGCCTCGGGTCCTTTGTTTATGCTGTTCCTTCTACCTGGAATAGCATTTAATCTCCCAGCTCAAGTTTTCCTTCCAGTCTCCACTCGGCTACCATGGCCTCTCTGAGGCTGACTGAGATCTGGCAAAGCACTGAGCTGCCACAGAATGGTATTTGCAGCCCTTACGGTGCTCAGCTTGCCCATTCTGGTTACTCGCACACACGTCTGGTCTCCCTGCTAAGCCGCATGTGCTCCGGGAAGCGTGCATGTCTGCTTTGTCAGTCCTTGGTCAGCCCTCTACCTGCTCTGCCACGCCGCAGTAACAAGTAGCTCCTGGCTCTTAGTGACATAGCTCAGAAATCCCACTCCTGCCGAACCCAGTGCATCTTCCTGGGCAACTGCCCTCCATGCGGTGACTCAGTGATCCAGGCTGATTCCATCTTATTGCCCCATCCTTTCAACGGGGGCTTTCCATCTGCCGCGGAGGGGAAGCGGGCACACGGCAGTTGGGTAAGGACCCTCTCCCACCCCGTTCTTTACTGATGTGCCTGGGAGTCACCCACGTCACTGCAGCTCATGGACCTGCCAGAACCAGGCACAGGCTGCCCTCCCCAGGGGTGGGAGGGCCGAGGAGTACAGTTTTCCTATGAAAATCTATGGTGTCTAGCACACCCACCTCCTGTCCCTTGCCTGCACCCCACTCCAGCAGAAAGCTCACAGCCCTGCACTAGAAGGCGCCCTCAACCCATTTATGCAGTGGTGCATAACTGCAAGGTGACCTCTCCCTGTCTCTGGAATTCAGGGCCCACACAGCTGGAACCACTTACTGGGCATTTAAACACATGTTGTCTTGGCAGAGCCCTTGGAATGCCGTGTGTGGTTCAAATCTAGAACCGAAATGTGTCCCAGGAGATGCTTCACAAAAAGATGTTTCCTTGCCTAAATAACTGGGGAAACCCAGCTCTCCTCTATTTTCTTGGAGATGCATAATGCACATAAGCATATTCAAGTCTCTGAAAAGTCCTGCAGTTAAACAGTCAGCACAGCAACCTATATCAATTTCCTTAAGCCAGCACTTCCCAAACCTCTGCCAGCCTTGTGGGGTCGTAACGCTGGGAATCACGATGAAGTGCACAGTTAGCACTGTGCCTGGCAACTCACAAGTCTTCAGTGGATGACATCAGCACCACGAGGTCTCCCCTGGCCTCAGCTTTCCCACCTGTAGAGTGGGAGAGTTAGATGTGTGCCCCTGTGATTCTTCACCTCTGATACCACAGCACATGTGTGTGCTTTCATGTCTTGGGGCTTGAGTCATTCTGGGGCAGGGATTTCTTGCTCGAGTGCTTGTATCTCCTCTTCTCTCGTGGATGATCATATTTGAATTAGACTTGAGGTTTTGGTCGTAGATTGACTTGCTGTGTGTCTTGCATAAACCACTTTCCTTTCTGGGGCTCATTTTCTCCATACCTGATGTTGTGGGCTAGACCTCTAACATCCTTTCTGTTCCTAAAAGTTACGATGTCCTGACTATGTTCAGCAGTCCCTAACCACTTTGATTTCTGAGTTATTAGCATACTTCGTTTTTTCCATTCCAGATTCTCTCTGCTTACTCCCTGAGATCTCTCAAGAATCTCACTGTTCAATGAGGAATTCAGTCCCCAGGAGAGAAAATGCATTGTTGAAAATTCTTGCTGGAGTATAAATGCCCGAGAAAGAAAAATCTGGCCAGAAGGCCATGCGATGGGGAGCAGAGGGTTCTAGTGGGGCAATGGCAGGGGGCTAGGTGGGGGGCAGGCTGGCCCCCAAGGGCTGTAGGTGGGATCTGCTTGAGTCAGTTAGAGTAAGTGTAGTTTATTCATTTGGGGATGGAAAAGCAGGAGGCAGTTCAGCATTGGTGATGGGGAGCCTCAAGCCAGGAGTGGCCAGTTTGGAATTAATGGACACACCAAGCCTTTGGAAGTGGGCCTGGTGTGTTTTCTGCCAGCTTTACCACTACAGAAGAGCAATTAGAAAATGCAGAGGGCGCACACAAGAAAAGTCGCTTTTCTTGATATGCCACTGCTGACACTGCGTGTCTGCTTTATGTTTTACCTGGTACCTGTAGTAATAGGATGCTTCGTGCGGTTGCATGGGGTGTGTACTGCACAGCTCCGTTCAGAGAGGTGAGGTTGAAGTGGCTCACCCTGGAGGTGTACAACACATGAGCAGCAGTGCTAACAGCCTCGTCCCACTTGCTCAGCTGAGCTGTGAGCAGTTCTGTATTTCATCGCACGCGCGAGAGGCTGTAGGGCTACTCGATGCCACAGGGCTTCTTTGGGTCTCCCCATCTCGGTTACCTCCAGGCCAGGGCTCTGGAAGAGCAGAGCTGAAAGGGATTTGTGATTATTCTGCCCAATGAGTCCTCTAATTAAAGGTTTAGAAGGTTTAAAAAGACAGGCATGAGGGGGGCAGCGGGAGGAAGAAGAGGGAGAGAGCAGGGCTGTGTTTATGGAGCAATAAAAGGAACGTTATGCTCCGAGGCTCTGCTGAACGTCTCCACAGAAGCCGACCCTCTTGCCAGCTAATTCAGGGCGTAATAAATACTAATCCCACAAAGGGGGCCCCTGGAAGCCATCGGAGCCCTATCTCCTTGTAATCAGAGCTCCATTAAACACCCGTCTTCCTGCACTCAGCGGCCCGGCCGACAGCCCTGCTGCAGGCCCCGCGCGGAGGTGAGGCAGCCTCGGAGCTGACCCAGCTGGCCCGGCCTACGCCTGCCCGTCCCCCTTGCTGCTCGGCTGTGGCCCTGTGGGCTGCCTGTCTCGGGGCGGCAGGCCGGCCCTCTGCCTCTGTCGCTGGGCACTGCAGCGCCCGGCTGGGGTGCAGGGTGTCAAGTGCAACCTGTGGAGCGTGGTGGCTCTAGGAGCTGTGCTAGGTCTGTGACCATGGCCCCATTCTCCCCACTGTTGGGGACGGGATCTCCATTTCACAGCCCGGACAGCCGGGTGTGAGTAAGCCACCTGTCTTGGGATCACAGTGGAAGTGATGGAGTGGAGTTTGGACCCGGGCCCCTCTTTGCCCCTCAGCCACCTGCCCTGGAAGCTCCTCTTTGGAGAAGCCCACTCCCCCTGCTGCTGTAGTGCATTCCATAACCGTGCGTCAAAATGTGTATTTTTCCACTCCACAGGCATCGGAGCCCGCAGATACTCTCAGACATAAGTCTCCTATGGCCCAAGGGTCTGGAAGCTCCTTGCATAGAGCCCCCTCTTCACGTTCTGCCTCGGTTTCCCCAGTTCTGAGGTGGGCCGGCAAGGCCCCACCCACAGGGCTGCAGTGAGGAGTAAGCGGGAGAGGACAAGTACGAGATCACAGCTGTTGCTCGGCCCTGCAGCCCTCAGGAAGGCCTGGGTGGGCATTCTCTGGATGCCCACCCACGAGCTCCCTCATTCTCCACTGTCTGCTTTGCCCACAGCCATCCTGCACCATGCTGAAGTTGTGGTCCAGTCATGTGGCCCTCAGGGCTCAAAGTAGCAGGGGGCATCTTGGTCCTTCTGGTTGAGGGTACGAGGCATTCTTAAGCTATTTAGCCCGGCCTCTGACCCCTACACACCTGGATTTGGGTTCAAGGTGGTGAGCGAGGTTCTGCTGCCAGATAGATGCAGTGGTTGACCTGGTACTGCAGTCTGCTCTGCTGGCCGGGGCACTCTGCTCACAGCCCCTGCCTGGAAGCCTGAGGGTGAGGGGCAGGGAAGACGGCCCCATACCATGGGGCTCTCTCCCTGCCCTCTTGCTCGGCGCTGTGGGTGTCTCACCAAGGTGGTACAAGCCCTCCTCTGTGCTGACTCTCCTGGGGGTGGGGGAAGGCCGCCAGGGAGGTGACAGGCACAGTGATGCTGATGGGTCGAGATGGCATAAGTCAGAGCCCTCCCTGGAGGTCTGCTCGGGTGCGGTGCAGGGGCCGAGGCAGCCAGGGTACAAGCCAGGCACTCACAACAGCAGAGGTGTCCTCTCCCAGGTCCAGAGGCCAAGGGGGTTGGGGTTGCATGCCCTCCTGAGGCTCTGGGGAGGGCCCTTCCTGCCCCTCCAGGTTCTGGTGGTTCTAGGTATCCCCTGACTTGCGGCCACATCACTCCAGGCTCGGCCCCTGTCTTCCCGTGGCCTGCTTCCCCATGTCTCTCTGTGTCTCCTCATCCTGTAAGGACACAGTCCCTGTGCTTAGAGCCGCCCTCATCCAGTGTGACCTCATCCTAACTACTTACAGCTCACAGACCCTAGTTCCAAATAAGGTCATGCTATGAGGTTCCAGACCTGCTCCAGTGTTCTTGCCTGGAGAATCCCAGGGACAGGGGATCCTGGTGGGCTGCTGTCTCTGGGGTTGCACAGAGTTGGACACGACTGAAGCGACTTAGCAGCAGCAGCAGCAGCAGCATGAGGTTCCAGAAGCACGTGAATTTGGGGGTGCACCGTTCTACCCCCACATGCCTTTCTTCTATACAACTTTATTCCCACTTCCCAGAGGAGGAAACTGAGGTTTAGACTGGTAAAGCAATCATCAGGCCAAAATGATGCTTTAAACCCGTCAGGTTCCCGGGCCCTGCTCTTAGCTTGCACATGTCCCACGGGCCCCACAGTGGAGCTTTCTGGTGGTTTGACCCCTGGAACTGGAGTTCCTGGAGGTGACAGCAGCCAACAAAATGGCAAGGCGCTGGGTGAGCAGGAGGAAGGGCAAGAAAGAGAAAGGAAGGCCCAGCCAGCCTGGGGTTGGGGATGTCTCAGGCCCAAACCTGGGAACATGAGCCTTTCTCAGCAAAGTTCAGGTTCAAAAGTTCAAGCCTGCCACTCTCCAGAAGGCAAAACAGAGACCACAGACCCTGCAGCCGCTGTGGCTGACCCCCTCCCCGCCCCCCGATTCTGACCATAGCAGACACTGCCTTTTTTTCAGAGAGGGCTTGAGCAGGGGTGGCTATCAGGACGATTCTCCTCCTGCCATTCCACAAAACGTTAGCCACTGAAATGGCACGAGGATCTTTTCTGTTTGTGAAATTCCGAAAGTAACCTTGGCTCACCACCTCTGTCTGCTGTTCCCCCTGAGCACACTCACCAGGGCCGCACTTCAGGCCTTTAGAATAAAACACAAGGCAGCTCCTCAGTGCACATGCTTGTTCACCATTGACTGAGCACCTACTGTGTACCTGACACGGTTCTAGAACAGTCAACAGCCAGTGACCCCTGCCTTGTGAAGCTTGTGATTTAATGACCGGTCCTGTTACTTCCACAGGGTGCAGAGATCTCATTGTGGGGGTGCCCCATGCAGAGCACTGGGAGGTGTTCTTAGAGGGGAGCCCAGTCCTTTACGTGCATCCCCGGGGCTCGCCTAATTAAGACACAGGTCGTCCTTCTGTGGCAGGGGTGGGGGGTCTGCATTTCCCCCTGCTGTCAGTGCTGTTGGTGCACAGACCACACCTACAGCACCCCCGCCCCCAACCTTGGTCCACACGGAGGTCCTCCCCAGGGTGGCAAGGGCAAGCTGGCCTCGAGGAGGCTTCCTGAAGTCTGGTCTGAGCATAGGACCTGAGAGCATGGAGACCCTGTTTCTCTACACCCTGAAGCAGTGCGTGTGCCCCTCTGAGGTGCCTGTGTGTCCTGTGGGCTGAGGTTTCAGAGATTTTCCAGAAAGCCTTCAGGGCTTGGTGTGACCAGTCGCCTCCATGGGCCAGCCAGGCTGCCTCCCAGGCTCACCCCTCAGGAACCCGCTTACATTCCAAAGGAAGGAGGTCTTTCTGCCCAAGGCATTTATTGCTGAGCAATTTGTAACTAATTAGCCAGTGTGCAGTGATTAGACGCTTGCATAATAATTGCAGGTAATTGCCTCTTGACACCACGAGCATCCACTGACCAGCTTAGAATGTCTTTTCCAATTAGCTCAACTACTCGGGAGGCCCTTGGAGGGAGGAAGCAAGTGGCTCCATCCCCGGTCTCTCTGACGCTTTCGGGTGAAGTCCTGCCTGGGGGATCATCGAGTGGGTGCCAGGCTCTGACAGCGACTCCAGCCCTCCTCAATTGGTTCCAGATGCAGCCACCCAGCGGGCCTCCAGTTCTATAAATAGCTTGCCCAGTCTGGGCGCCGACGCAGAGATGGACAGCTCTGCCATTCCCTGGGGCCCGAACCAGGGGCCACACACTGGTGCCGTCTTCTCCTCCCCCTCCTGCGCGGGGCACACCTGAATTCTGGCTCCCCAGCCATGAGCAGCGTTCCTTTCCAGTTGCCTCTGGGGTGTTTTCTCTGGAGCTAGGAGAAGGGCAGAGACCATGGTGCCTGGCTCCGGACAGCATCCCTGGGTCCACAGCCGACCCCACAAAGACGTCCTGTTGGAGAATTATCCCCAGAGGAAAAAGTGGGGACAGCCAGCGTCCCCCACACCCCCCACCCCGTCTCTGGAGGTGACTCGGGGTGGCGGTCAGCCTTCTGGCGCGTTCTTAGACTGCCTGTGTGCTGAGTGGGAGGAGGGCTGTTGGAAGCAGCAGCAGGGAGGCCTGAGCCAGGTCTGTCTGTTGAGATGTGGGGATGAAGCCGCCTTATCCCCGGCCAGTCCTGCTCTGTTTTCTGGCCATGGTTTGAAGACAGCCAGGGCCTGGGTGGTACATGTGGCAGAAATCAACTCTGGAGCCTGCTTTTGTAGAAATCGTTTGGAATGGGTAATTTCCCTCATTTTCCTGCAGTGGTTTGCATGGAGCGGGGGTGGGGGGAGCCCAGAATGCTATGAGCCACCTCTCCCGTCCCCACCACCCCCGCCCATCGGATACGTGGATCCATAAACATGTCAGGAGGACAGTTGTAAAAGAGATGGATTTTGCTTCCCAACTGTATCCCCATCGGTCTGCCGCCAGATAATTCACGGCTGCTTTTATGGTCAAGGTCCCCGGCTGTACGTCCAGCACCGTGCAACCCAGCGGTGAGGGCACAGCTCACCGGCAACTCCGTGGCCTGGAGCAAACTTACTGTGTCTGGGTCTCAGTGGCCCTGCGAGCAGAAGGGAGATGAGAGACAAGATGGGGTTTTACTTCCCAATGTCGATCTTGTGCATTCAGGGCCCCATAAATGAATTTCCTCTAGAAGTTATAACTGTCCTCTAAAGCCAGCGTCCTCCAGTATGCATCGTAGGATAGAGCCGTCTTACTTCTTGTTGGGGTCGACGTGTATTCAGTAACGGGAGCACATTTAAGTGTAACCCTCAGTGCATTTTCCTTTGGCATGCGCACACCACGTACTCACCACCCAGACCAACGTCAGGAACTTTTCCAGCCCCAGCAGCCGCCCCCCCGCCCCCCATGCCCACTCCAGCCAATATAGCCCCCTTCCACAGAGAGGAAACTGCTGTCTGATTCCACATTCTGCACGAGCCGTGTTGGATCTTTCCTCTCCCTTCCCTCTCTCTCCACCCGGCTTCTCCCCCACTCTCTTCAATATATATTTTATTGAAGCGTAGTTGATTTATAATGTTGTGTTAGTTTCAGGTATACAGCACAATGATTCTGTTAAACACACACACATATGTCCAGACTCTTTCCCCTTGTAGGTTATTACAAAATACTGAGTCTAATTCTCTGTGCTGTACAGTAGGTCCTCGTTGGTGATTTGGTAACCATAAATTTATTTTCTATGTCTGTAGGTCTATTTCTGTTTTAGAAATAAGTTCATTTTTGTCTTTTAAACAAGACTCCACATACAAGTGATAGCATATAAAATTTATCTTTCTCCGACTTACTTCACTTTGTGTAATAATGTCTAGGTCCCTCCGTGTTGCTGCAAATGGCATTATTTCCATCTTTTTTATGACTGAGTGGTCTTCCGTTGTCTATATGTATCACACCTTCTTTATCCATTCCTCTGTTGATGGACATTTAGGTTGCTTCTAAGTCTTGGCTATTGTGACTAATGCTGCTGTGGACATTCTTGCCATAGAGTCTGTTACGTGAGCCCCGCAGGACTGACATGCCGCCTCCACCATGGAGGCGCATCGAGGGGTCCAGCCGGGGCACGTTTGGGACACGTGGGCTGTGTCTGGCGGGGGTGCACCCCGGAGTAGAATTGTGGCACAGGGCACACGGTCTGCATCACTAGAACATGTTACTGCTCTGAATCCTCCTGCCAACCCCGAGAAGGGTTTCATGTGTCACTGGGTGTCGTTTACATGCGAGGACCCCGGGGCGCAGGCGGGTGAAAGCCATGGCCTAGGTTCACTCTCGTAAGTCAAGGAGCAGGGTTCCATCTCGGGCCGTCAGATCCCAGACTCCAGGGCTGAACTTTTAACCACCTTGATACGCTGTGACAGACTCACTGGCCCCACTCAAAGGGGAGACCCGGGTCACTCTTACTCTGAAAGCCTTGATCGTATCTTAAACTCACAACTTCCTCTCATGAAGGGGGTCACTCTCTAAGGACACAGCCCTTTTGTAAAAAATATTTTTAGCACACACACCCAGGATCAGATTTTGGCTCAGAGAGCCAGTAGCTGTGTGACCCTGAGCAGCCTCGAGTGAGCAGATAAAGAGATAAACCACACACTGGGAGGCTGTGCGCAGGGCTCCTTTTGATAGTCTCCTCAGATCCCACATAAAGAGAACCTCCTTATGATTAAGGGAAAGCTCCTGAACCACTGGGAGCAAGCCAAGGTTTGTCCTCTTTCTTTCTTAATTTTTTGGGGGGGGGATTTATTTGGGAAAATTGTTCCTGTAAGACTGCAATTAACAGCCAAACAGCATGAATGTAATAGAACATGGTATTAACTGATCTGCCTAATGTTTTTGGTGTTCTTAACCTTTAACACCCTGAAACTATCTCCGTTCTCCCTCACAAGTGTTAGTATTTAAACCGATGAAAATGAACAAGGCAAAATGGAATTCACTGAAGAAAAATTAGTTTTGCAGGTAACTTTTTCATGAGTGAGCCTTGAGGCTCTCTTGCTTGATTTCACACCAGGAAAGAGGGGGTGCAGAGTCTACCTGGACTGGGGGCACAGACTCTTAAGGATCCTGTGTAGGAAAATATGGGTGCAGTCTAGCCACAGGAGGCTTCTGACTTTGACACTGAAGGACGGGTGGGATACAGATAGCCAGGCATGAGAAACAGTGATGGGGATAAATTAAATCATCGGCATGTATCAGGACTATTCATGTGCTCATTTGTTCACTCACTCAGTCTATCCATCCCTCCATCCTTCCATCCATTCATCATCCAGCCTCCCTCTCTCTCCCTCGCTCCCTCCCTCCCTTCCATCTACCCATCATCCATTCATCCATCCTTCCTGTTTCCCACCCAATCATCTGTGTGACTCTCTCCCTCGCTGCTTTCAGGTTTATACACAAAGATCATCTTCTCAGAAAGCCCTTCTCGGTCCACTCTATAGAATGTTCAACTCTCCTGGCCCCCAGATGTCATGTGTTCCTCCTCAGCTTTCTATTTTCTTCCTTTTTTTAAGTTGAAGCATACTTGACTTAAAATATTACTTTAGCTTTATGTGTACACTGTTGTGTCTATGTTTTTGTACATTATACACCATAAAATGTTATTACAGTATGATTGATTATATATCCCCTGTGATACATTCCATCCCTGTGACTTCCTTGTTTTATAACTGGTAGTTTGTACCTCTTAATTCCCTTTACCTATTTCGCTCATCCCCTACTTCCCTCCTGTCTGCCAACCAGTAGTTTCTTCTCTTTATCTGTGAGTCTGTTTCTATTTTTTTATATTTGCTCATTTATTTTTTAGATTCCATATACAAGTGAAAACATATAGTATTTGCCTTTCACTATCCAATTTCTTTCACGTCTCATAACAACCTCCAGGTCCATCATGTTGTTGCAAAAGGCAAGGTTTCGTTCTTTTTTATGGCTGCATGCTGGTTCACTGTCTCTTTATACAGCAGCAGCAGTCTATCTATCTATATCACATGTTCTTTTCCATTCATTTTCAGTGGACACGTAGCTTCTTTCCATATCTTAGCTGTTGTAAAGAATGCTGAAATGAACACTGATGTGCATGCATCTCTTTGAATTGTTGCTGTTCATTGTTGTTCAGTCACTGAGTTGTGTCTGGCTCTTTGCCACCCCATGAACTGCAGCTCACCAGGCTTTCCTGTCCTTCACCATCTCCTGGAGTTTGCTCAAACTCACGTCCACTGAGTCGGTGATGCCATCCAACCATCTCATCCTCTGTCACCCTCTTCTCCTTTTGCCTTCAGTCTTTCTCACCATCAGGATCTTTCCCAGTGAGTCAGCTTTTCACATCAGGTGGCCAAAGTACTAGAGCTTCAGCTTCAGCATCAATCCTTGCAAAGAATATTCAGGGTTGATTTCCTTTAGGATTGACTGGGTTGATTTCCTTGCTTTCCAAGGGACTCTCAAGAGTCTTCTGCAGCATACAATTCAAAAGCATCAATTCTTCAAAGCTCAGCCTTCTTTATGGTCCAACTACTGGAAAAACCATAGCTTTGACTATACAGACCTTTGTCAGCAAACTGATATCTTTTCTTTTTAGTACACTGTCTAGGTTTGTTATAGCTTTCCTTCCATGGAGCAGGTGTCTTTTAATTTCATGGCTACGGTCACCATCCACAGTGATTTTGGAGCACAAGAAAATGAAATCTGTCACTGTTCCTACTTTTTCCCTTACTAGTTACCATGAAATGATGGGACCAGATGCCATGATTTTAGTTTTTTGAATGTTGAGTTTTAAGCCAGCTTTTTCGCTCTCCTCTTTCACCATCATCAAAAGCTCTTTAGTTCCTCTGCTTTCTGCTGTTAGAGTGGTATCATCTGTTTTTATATTCTTCAAGTAAATACCCAGAAGTAGAATTGTTGGGTCATACAGTAGTTCTGTTTTTAGCTTTTTGAGGAAATTCCACTCTTTTTCCATAGTGACTGCACCAAGTTACACTCCCACCAACAGTGCACAAGGCTTCCCTTTTCTCCACCAGCACTTATTGTTTCTTGTCTTTTTGATGATAGCCATTCAGGCATGAGGTAGTCTCTGTGGTTTTGATTTCTATTTCCCTGATGACCAGTGATGTTGAATAAGTGGAGGCCAGACCTAGGGCACTGAGTGGGGCTCAGACTGACCCTGGCTGTTCTTACAAACAGGACAGAAGCACCTGGAGAAGGCAGTGGCGGGTGCTGTGAGCAGGACCTGCTCCAGTGGAGCTCCCTGACCTCGGCTCCCTGCCCGCCCCCACCTCTGTCTCAGAAGCAGATGTTGCTCCAGGTGTGTTCTGCCTCCTTGGCTGGGCTTGTCCACGCAGCCGCACATGCCCAGGGCCCCCTTCTGAGGCCTCTTGGTTTTGCCTGCTTCCTGCTTCCGCTGGGCTTCCAAAGGCCTTCTGTCCTCAGTCCAAACTGCCCAGAGGCTGCCAAACAGCTGGGATGTGGCTGCTGACAGCCAGAGCCAGGATCAAGCCGGGAGCCATGGCTGTATTCACCAAGCACGTCTCCTGTGCTAAAACTGTGGCTGTTATTCCCAGCACCATCCACTAGCGATAAATGAGATTACTTCCCCCTCTTGAAGACGGGGAGGTTTAGCTCCGAGGAATTAGGTAGGTTTCCCAAGCTCACCCCTGGTCGGTGGCAGAGGTCACACCCAGTGCGGTGGGGCCATCCTGACGTGCCCTTGGCCATTGTGCCATATTGCCTCCTCCCCTTGGTGGGGCCTTGGGCCCAGCCCACCACGGCTCATGTCTCATGGGTGCCAGGTCCTGATGAATCCTTGCCTCCTGCTGAAGGCAGCAAGTCCTCCTGGAGCCAGGCTCCTCAGCACACCCGGTGCTGGGAGCAGATGTGTGGCAACGGGAGGCGGTGGGTGGGGGGTGGGGGTGCCTGCGGTGCTGCTGGACAGGACGGGCCTCCTCCTGCTGCCCCTCGCTGTCGGCTCCTGGCTACAGAGGAAGTGCGTTCCTGCCCAACCAGCAGGGCTGCTGCAGAGATGGGAAGGTTGATGCAGAGAGGCCTGCGCTTGGTAGGAGTGTTCTGTGCCTGCCCGGCCCTCCCGGAAAAGGGCCCCCTCAGAGCCAGGCCTCCTGCACAAATTAGCCTCGTCCCCAGCAAGTCAGCGGCTTCCCCTGCCATCATCTCTGTTTACAGTTTTGTGTCTGGAAGAAGGACGTCTAACACAGATGTTTCTGAAGAGGCAGCTGCATGCCAGGCTCCAGTCACCAGGTTGACACATCCCTCTCCTCGGGGCTGGGTGAGCCCGTCTGTGCAGATGACCCTGAGTCACTTGTTCTGCAGTGTCCTGGGCTGCACACACTGGGGGCTTGAAGCCACACACACTTACTGTCTCACAGTCCTGGAGGCCGGAGCCTGGAATCAAGGCGTCAGGGCCGTGTCCTGCTGGAGGGTCTCAGGGAGGAGCTCCCTGCCTCCCCCAGCTGCAGGTGCCCCAGGGATCCTTGTTTTGTGGCTGCTTCACTCCCTCTTCTTGTGAGGACACCTGTCATAACAAGTTTACAGGTCATCCTGATCCACTGTGACCATTGGCTCCCCCTTCGTGGATGCTCACACTCCCTGTCTCTAAGATGAGGACTTTGGGTCAGGTTCAGGGCTATGTCCCTGGACGTCCATCCCAGTCCTCTGAGAGCATTTGAAAAATACAAATGCCTAGCCCCTCACACTCCAGATCTACCGAGTCAGGAAGTCCTGGAGCTCCAGGAGGAGTGGGGCTGATCGTGCACCCCGGAAGAGCAAGAGTCTCCCAGGCGACTGCAGAGAATCCAGTGTAAGGACCGCTGTTGGAAAACTTCTGGTGCAGGTCTCCTCCAGGGATCTTTTCAAGCTCAGACCCTGGAACTCCACGGCATGCATGTCTCTCATACAGACCAGGCAGTTGGTGTAAGTCCCAAGCCTGGAAACTGGATCCAGACCATCCAGTCTCCTGAATCTAGAATCTTTAGGAAAATGCTGGAATTTCAGTAGGAAACACACATCCAGCACAATGTCAAAGAATTTTTAATGTAACCAAAAAGTCAAAATTTGCTTTACATTTCAGTCAGTTTGGGATGGAAACCATTGGCAAGACATTAGACATGTTTCTTAAAACAGTGTGACTACTGTGTTGGTATTTATGCAATGTCTTTGGCTGCGATCTCTGTAGTGAAAGACCCTTCATAGGGTGTACAAGTGATGTCCCTATGGCTTCCTGAAGTATGAATAGCACTGGGCCCTACAGCAAGATGACATTAATTGGCCCCAAATATACTAATAATGAAAAAGTATATTTTAAATTTTTTCTACAAATTCCATCAGTCAGTTCAGTTGCTCAGTCATGTCTGACTCTTTGCAACCCAATGGACTGCAGCATGCCAGGCTTCCCTGTCCATCACCAACTCCTGGAGCTTGCTCAAACTCATGTCCATTGAGATGGTAATGCCATCCAACCATCTCATTCTCTGTCATCTCCTTCTCCTCCTGCCTTCAATCTTGCCCAGCATCAGGGTCTTCTCCAATGAGTCCATTTTTCACATCAGGTGGCCAAGGTTTTGGAGTTTCAGCTTCAGCATCAGTCCTTCCAATGAATATTCAGGACTGATTTCCTTTAGGATTGACTGGTTTGATCTCCTAGCAGTCCAAGGGACTCTCAAGAGTCTTCTCCAACACCACAGTTCAAAAGCATCAATTCTTTGGTGCTCAGCCTTCTTCACAGTCCAACTCTCACATCCATACATGACTACTGGAAAAACCATAACTTTGACTAGACAGACCTTTGTCGGCAAAGTAATGTCTCTGCTTTTTAATATGCTATCTAGCTTTTCTTCCAAGGAGCAGGTATCTTTTAATTTCATGGCTGCAGTCACCATCTACAGTGATTTTGGAGACCAAGAAAATAAAGTCTATCACTGTTTCCATTGTTTCCCCATCTATTTGCCATGAAGTGATGGGACCAGATGCCATGATCTTAGTTTCTGAATGTTGAGTTTTAAGCCAACTTTTTCACTCTCCTCTTTCTCTTTCATCAAGAGGCTTTTTAGTTCTTCTTCACTTTCTGCCATAAGGGTGGTGTCATCTGCGTATCTGAGGTTATTGATATTTCTCCTGGCAATCTTGATTCCAGCTTGTGCTTCATCCAGCCCAGCATTTCACATGATGTATTCTGAATATAAGTTAAATAAGCAGGGTGACAATATACAGCCTTGACATACTCCTTTCCCAATTTGGAACCAGTCCATTGTTCCATGTCTGGTTCTAACTGTTGCTTCTTGACCTGCATGCAGGTTTCTTAGGAGGTAGGTAAGGTGGTCTGGTATTCCCATGTCTTGAAGAATTTTCCACAGTTTGTTGTGATTAACGGTCAAAGGCTTTGGCATAGTCAATAAAGCAGAAGTAGATGTTTTCTGAAACTCTCTTGCTTTTTCTATGATCCAACAGATGTTGGCAATTTGATCTCTGGTTCCTTTGCTCTTTCTAAATCCAACTTGAACAATCTGGAAGTTCACGGTTCATGTACTGTTGAAGCCTGGCTTGGAGAATTTTGAGCATTCCTTTGCTAGCGTGTGAGATGAATGCAATTGTGCGGTAGTTTGAACATTCTTTGGCATTGCCTTTCTTTGGGACTGGAATGAAAACGGACCTTTTCCAGGCCTGTGGACACTGCTGAGTTTTCCAAATTTGCTGGCAATATGGCATATTAACAGCGTCATCTTTTAGAATTTGAAATAGCTCAACTATTCAATAGGATTTGAATTACAACTCAATAGGATTTTTTTTTAATTTAATTAATTAATTTATTTATTTTTAATTTTTTACTTTACAATTCTGTATTGGTTTTGGCATAGATTGACATGAATCCACCACAGGTGTACATGCGTTCCCAAACATGAACCCCCCTCCCACCCCCCTCCCCACAACATCTCTCTGGGTCATCCCCGCGCACCAGCCCCAAGCGTGCCATATCCTGCATCAGACATAGACTGGCAATTCGATTCTTACATGATATTATACATGTTTCAATGCCATTCTCCCAAATCATCACACCCGCTCCCTCTCCCTCTGAGTCCAAAAGTCCGCTATACACATCTGTGTCTTTTTTGCTGTCCTGCATACAGGGTCATCATTGCCATCTTCCTAAATTCCATATATATGTGTTAGTATACTGTATTGGTGTTTTTCTTTCTGGCTCACTTCACTCTGTATAATCGGCTCCAGTTTCATCCATCTCATCAGAACTGATTCAAATGTATTCTTTTTAATGGCTGAGTAATACTCCATTGTGTATATGTACCACAGCTTTCTTATCCATTCATCTGCTGATGGACATCTAGGTTGTTTCCATGTCCTGGCTATTATAAACAGTGCTGCGATGAACATTGGGGTACATGTGTCTCTTTCAATTCTGGTTTCCTCTGTGTGTATGCCCAACAGTGATTGCAAATAGAAATGCCTTATGACTCAATAGGATTTTAATTCAAATAGAATTTGAAATAGCTCAACTAGAATTCCATCACCTCCGCTAGCTTTGTTTGTAGTGATGCTTCCTAAGGCCCACTTGACTTTTCATTCCAGGAAGTCTGACTCTAGGTGAGTGATTACACCATCGTGGTTATCTGGGTCGTTAAAATCTTTTCTGTATAGTTCTTCTGTGTATTCTTGGCACCACCTCTTAATATCTTCTACTTCTGTTAGATCCATGCCATTTTTGTTCTTTATTGTGCCCATCTCTGCAGTCAATGGGGTTGCAAAGAGTTGGACATTGAACTGAACTTACGTGAAATGTTCCCTTGATAACTCTAATTTTCTTGAAGAGATCTCTGATCTTTCCCATTCTATTGTTTTCCTCTATTTCTTTGCATTGATCCCTGAGGAAGGCTTTCTTATCTCTCCTTGCTATTCTTTGGAACTCTGCATTCAGATGGGTATATCTTTCCTTTTTCCTTTGCCTTTAGCTTCTCTTCTTTTTTCAACTATTTGTAAGGCCTCCTCAGATAACCATTTTGCATTTCTTTTTCTTGGGAATGATCTTGATCACTGCCTCCTGTACAATGTCATGAACCTCCATACATAGTTCTTCAGGCTCTCTGTCTATCAGATCTAATCCCTTGAATCTATTTGTCACTTCCACCGTATAATTGTAAGGGATTTGATTCAGGTCATACCTAAATGGTCTAGTGGTTTTCCTTACTTTCTTCAATTGAAGTCTGAATTTGGCAATAAGGAGTTCATGATCTGAGCAACAGTCAGCTCCCGGTCTTGTTTTTGCTGTATAGAGCTTCTCCATCTTTGGTTGCAAAGACTATAATCCATTTGATTTCAGTATTGACCATGTGGTGATATCCATGTGTAGAGGCGTCTCTTGTATTGCTGGAAGAGGTTGTTTGCTATGACCAGGGTGTTCTCTTGGCAAAGCTCTGTTAGCCTTTGCCCTGCTTCATTTTGAACTCCAATGACAAACTTGCCTGTTACTCCAGGTGTCTCTTGACTTCCTATCTTTGCATTCCAGTCCCCCATGATGCAAAGGACAGAGTTTATTTATTATAGCTCTCTGAATGTCGGAGAGTTATACTTAAATATTTAAGTTTTTATTTACTTATTCTAAAGAGAGCAACCCCTGAGGCTGTGGTCATGGAGAAGAGCTGCCTCTGCTGAGCCATCAAGCACACGGAGTACCAGCTCCTGGCACAGCCAGAAAGCCAGGCCCCCAGGCTGACTGTCCAGGCTCCTCGGCGCCCCTCCCTCGCCAACATCTGTTTTAGCTCCACCACTGATCTATCTTCCCCGAGTCAGGCCCTCGTGATGGATTGTACCACGTGTCCAGCCGTCAGTCACCAGGCTGCCGGTGGGCTCACACAGGGCAACTGCAACTGGGCCATCTTTAGGCTTCAAGTAATTTACCAGGTCTGGTTGTCTCCTCCATTGAGTACCAAGTGGAAAAGCAATTTGCAGTGGGGTCAGCCGTGTAACAGGCTCCTCAGAGGACATCTGAGCAAGTGCCTCTAACAGAGAAGGCATCCTGAGGCGTATTAGGCCTGCTGCCCCCATGCCATCATCATCATTGTAGAGTTTATTTGGTTAAATAGCAGAATATTCACTTCTCACCCCTTGTTCTAGCACAGTTTCTGATGTCTCCTCCTCAGATTCTTATATTGAAGCCATCACTTCCAACATGGTGTTTAGGCACGGGGCCTTTGGGAAGGACTTAGAAAGGTCACAAGGGTAGGGCTCTCTTGCTGGGATTAGTGTGTCCTTGTAGGAAGAGGAAGAAACCTGGTGAGAAACTAGCCATTCATGAGCCAGGAGCAGGGCTCTCACTAGAAGAGCCACCCTGATCATGGCCTTCCCTCTAGAATTATAAAGTAAATGTCTGTTGTTTAAAGCGCTGGTCTCTGGTGTTTTGCTGTAGCAGCCCAAGCAGACTAAGATGCTGTGTGTGTGTGTTTTTAATTGTTTTTAATGGAAGGATAATTGCTTTACAATAACAATATTGTGTTGGTTTCTGCCATACATCAACATGAATTTGCCTGCAATGCAGGAGATGTGGGTTCAATCCCTGGGTCGGGAAGATCCCCTGGATGAGGGCATGGCAACCCACTCCAGTGTTCTTGCCTGGGAAATCGCATGGACAGAGGAGCCTGGAGGGCTACAATCCATGGGGTCGCAAAGAGTCGGACCCGGCTGAGTGACTAAGCACCCTATGCATAGGTCCTGTTCCTCTTGAACCTCCCTCCACCTCCCACCCCTTCCCACGCCTCTAGGTTGTCACAGAGCACCAGTTTGAGTTCCCTGAATCATACAGCGGATTCTCACGGGCTCTCTATTTTGCACTTGGTAGTGTATATGTCGGAGAAGGCAACGGCACCCCACTCCAACACTCTTGCCTGGAAAATCCCATGGACGGAGGAGCCTGGTGGGCTGCAGTCCATGGGGTCACTAAGAGTCGGACACAACTGAGCGACTTCACTTTCACTTTTTACTTTCATGCATTGGAGAAGGAAATGGCAACCCACTCCAGTGTTCTTGCCTGGAGAATCCCAGGGACGGGGGAGCCTGGTGGGCTGCTGTCTATGCGGGCGCAGAGTCGGACACGACTGAAGCGACTTAGCAGCAGCAGTGTATGTTTCCATGCTACTCTCTCCATTCGTCCCACCCTCGCCTTCCTCCCCCCACCCCCTCCTATGCCCATAAATCCATTCTCCAGGTCTTCCTAAGATGTCATTCTTTCAAATAAACTCAGTCGGGTTTCTGAGCTGCTGCTCTCAGTCTCACTGCCCACCGTCAGCAGAGGAGCTGGTAGAGCAGAGCATCTAGGCCCCTTGCGAAGGCTCTGATGTACCTGAGACAAGCCCACTCAGCAACAAAGACCAGAACAGCCAAAAATAAATAAATGAATAAAATTATTTAAAAAATTAATAGCATTTTAGCAAAAGAACACAGCTACCAGTCATTGAAAGGGGACAAGATATGGGACTTGTCCATCTGACTTGATGGACATGAGTTTGAGCAAGCTCTGGGAAGCCTGGCGTGCTGCAGTCCATGGGCTCACAAAGAGTTGGACATGACTGAGTGAGTGAACTGACCTGAACTGAAGGTATGGGACTGGCAAACCCTGGCTCGGCTGTTCATGCCCAGGCGCCTCTTTGACCTTGAGTGTCCTCATCACCAGCAGAGCAGACCTTATTCTCTGTGCCCTGTAGGATTTTCACGTGGATTATATGGGTTGCAGCAGTCATATTTTATCATCAGATTTTATGTTTCTTGAGGGCAGAGAAAAATGTCTTTCCTTTTCTATATGACTACCGTGTCTGCCTGCATGGAAAGATGCCTTAATATTTGTTGCGTCCGTGAACGCAGGAAAGGACTAGCCCAGTGTGGCATGTTCTCAGATTATTAATGCACTGAAATTACTTCATCTTCCAATGATGGATTTTCAGACAAAGGAAACAGGAGAGTGTACTGAAAAGGACACAGGTTCTGGAGTCAGATGGCATTCTGCTTAATCTCTACTCCACCTTTGGCAAAATTAAATAACTCGCTTCGTTTTTCTCATCAGTAAAATGGGTTTGTAGATGCTTTTCCCCTTGAAGAGGTGGTAAGAGCCTTAAAGTAGATCTCATATAGTAAGTACTTCATATATAGTACTTATTTGTTAAATAAAGTTTCCAGGCACAGGGCTTCATAAACCAGAGGGCCAAAATCAAATATTAATTTTTGTCCTTAGCAATAGTAGCCACTTTATTTGGGCCAATGGCAAAGCACTTTTTGCACTCTGTATGTGTGCATGTAATATACAGAAAAAATGCCCCTCCCCCTGAAAAAAGACATTGCACCAAGTCCCTAGAACCTGTAGTACAGTCTCAAAATAGAGAGGAGATTCATTTCTGGAGATGTTTGAATCCTGGAGCAAGCCTTGCCTGAAACTCCTAAACTACTCTTGGGCTGCTCTGATATATAAGCCAGTAAGTTTCTTTTGCAGAAGAACAGATAAGAATGTTGTCATTGCTCAAAACACATGGCAGGACAGATCTCAGAGCATGGGCTGGGGCCCAGATGTGGGGTTGGGGCTCATTCATCTCTTTGCCTCCAACTTTGCTAACTCCTGTGGTTAACGTAGATTGCACCTGCCCACACTCTGTGGAATCTTGCCCACCCTGGGGATGGGACACCTAGATTAGAATCAGCAGCAAAGCCCCTCATTGTCAGACCATCTTCTGGAGCCCAGGGTTGAGGTGGATGGTGGCACAGGCATTGGCTTCCAATCAGATAAGGCACCCCCTTCATGGGGCACGGCAGGTCAGGTTTCACAGGCTGGACACATTTATAACAGCACAGTCTCCATGCGAGGGTGGAGGGAGGGCAGGCAAGGGCCGGCGAGAGATTTATCTCCTTAATAGTGACTCTGACAGGCCTTGGAGTGAGATGTCATGGTCCATGGGGGATGTGAGTGGGGACGGGGCGGGAGCTGATCTGAAACATAAATTTGGGGGAAGCTGCTGGGGGACAGCTGGCCCAGGTCTGCGCAGCCTCGTGCTGCCCTCGGAAATGACAAGACCTGACGCAGCTCTGAGTGCCACGAGAAGCGTGTTGTTCGTGTTCGTGTGTTTAATGCCCCTGCACACTCAGCGGTAGGTACTGCTCTCATGCCTGTTTTACATGTGAAGGAACTGTAGCACAGAGAGGTTAAGGTACGACCCCCAGGCCACACAGCTAGTAAGTGGCAGAGCTCGGTCGAAAGCATGGGTCTGTCTCATCCTGAGCTGTTCTCGAATCTCCTGCAGGAAGGTTGCTGTCATTCGGTCAAGCATGTCCCATAACTGCCTGTAACAGACCAGCACTGGCAGCTCTGGCTTTCCCGGGCAGCGTCGTCTGGGGAACCTGAGCCTCTGTGGAGCTGACCCAGCCTAGGTTTGACTCCTCCCCCACCCCCCTCCCCTGCTTGGCTGGGTGGCACTGAGAAAGCGAAGCTGCCTCTCTGAATCTTAGACCATATGCCCACACACCATTTGGGGCCGTGAGGTGAAAGCCCAAAGAGCACAGAGTGCTAGTTTGGAAGACGTGCTCTCAGAGCTCAGCTCTGGGCCCTGCCCTGGGTGCCCGTCCTCCAGTGCAGACTGAGCGCGGTGGTCCCGACCCCGCTTTGCAGAGACAGCCTGTTGCTGAGGGCAGGGCATGAGCCAGGAAGAGCGGACCTCAGCCGCAGGCTGCCTGCGGCCGCAGGTGACCACAGGCCTCTCTCTCCTGCTCTGGAGCCTCAGCTTCCCCACGTGCGACGGCCCTGCCACCGCCCGCCTCCCCTTACACATCCTGCTTTCCTTGATCCAGGTGTGGCAGGGCTTTAATGTGTTAGTTTAAATTAGGGGTTGAATTGTGTCCCCACAAACAGTTTGAATACCCGCCCCGTCAGTACCTGTGAACGTGACCTTAATGCAAACAGGGTCTTCATCAGCAGATGAAGATCAAGTTAAGACTGACTTAAGATCAGAGTGGGCTGAACCCTCTATGGCTTATAGGTGTCCTTATGAAAGGGACACTCACAGGGAGACACCGCGGTGCAAGGAGGCCAGAGATCGGGGTGATGCTGGGGACAGGCCTGGCAGGGCGTCCTCATAGATCCAGAAGGAAGGGGCCCTGATCTCAGACTCTGGGCCTCCAGGCTGTGGGAGAGGACGTTTCTGTTGTTCAGGCCACCGGGCGTGTGGTCCTTTGTCCGAGCTGCCCCAGCGCACTCTCACCAGGTGGTTCCAATGTGCTGGCTTATTGGAAACAGAAAGCAGCAGGGTTCCTCCTCACTCATGAACGTTCACATTCCTGGGGCTCTTTCTTGGAAGTGACAGGGTTCTGGAGCACTCTGGGGGCAGCGCTAAATTCTAACAGAGGACAGGTCTTTTTGGGGTGACCCACTGGAAGGTCTGGGTGAAGGGAGGGGCCTTGATCTTGGGTGCAGACAGGTGGGCGTGGGAAAGGTCGCTGCGGGCCTCACCTCACAACAGATGCTGTGGCCGCCTGCTGATAACCACCGTAGGGCACAGGGGACAGGAGGCAATATTGGTGCAAAGCTCTCAGATAAGAGATGCAAACAGGGCCCGGCTGTCATCCCTGGCAGGCCATCAAAGCCCGTCACCCACCAGGGAGCGGGTGTTCCGGGAACCTGTCCTGGTGTGCAGCTGGTCACATGGCCCAGACACAGTCCTCCTGCCCCCTAGCACCCACCGTCCACGGCTGCTGGACACAGAAGGGGTGTCGAGCATTCTGAGAGAGCGGCTGCAGACCCTGAGGGGGTGTCGGGGATGGACCCGGGGGTATGTGGGGCTCTGGGGTGGAGAGTCCAGGGTGGGAGATGCCTGTCCACACAGCAGCTCCCTGTGCTATGCCAGGCCGTGCTGGCCATCCTCCAGGACAGGGGTTCCCACGGGTGACTGTACCCCATGGGGGACCCAGCAATGCCCACAGACGTGGTGGTTTATAACTGGGGGAGGGGTGCTCCTGGCGCTTAGTGTGGGGGCCAGCAGCGCTGCTCAGCACCCCTCAGTGCACAGGACAGCCCCCCACAAAGAATCATCTGGCCCCAAATGCCAGTGGTGTTGAGGTGGGGAAGCCCTGTTCTTGGCCCGACTTCCCATAAGATGCTCTGAGATGGAGCTGTTCACTAGTTGCTTCAGGGGCTGTGCTGCTCCTTGCGGGCGCAGGGACGGGGGTGTACGATTCCGTGTGATTCCCAACTGGCTGAGTGTGGTCTGTGGGCTCTCCCCGTCCTCACTGCCCAGATGGGGTGCCAGGCCAGAAGCAGGATGCAAGCTTTGCCCAGAGCGGAATCACAAGCCACGGCTCCCCCTGCTCAGAGCCTCCCCTCTGAGCGCCTGCTCATTCCTCCTTGGACTCTACTGTCTGCTCACCATCCAGAGTGCCTGGTTGAAGGCAAATCTGCCTCTATCACTCGTTGCTGGAAACCTTCCAGCAGCTTCTGTGCGCAGTTAGGGAAAATTTCACAACCCCTCCCAGGGCTCCTCAGCCCCTGCCTGGTTGACCCCTGATCCCTGGGCCTCCCCGCTGCTCTATCGACCCAGGTCTCCTGCAGGGCCCTTGCACGGGGCTGCCCTCTGCCTGCAAAGCCCCCGGCCATCCTCAGGACTCCTTTCTCACCTCTGTAGCTCAGTTGTCAGTCATCAAGGCCTCCGGTGAGCCTCTGTCTAAAGAAGCCCTCTTGTTCCTTCATTCTCCATCTTCACCCTGGTGTATTTTTTTTTCGGTGGTTTTTAATCACCATATCATGTGTTTATTTATCCATTTATTCTCATGTTTGTTTGCAGTCTATCTCCTCCACCGGCCTGAAGCTCAAAGGAGGCTGGGCGTTGGCTGGTTGTGGTCTGTACTGCGTGCTCAGCTCTGAGCAGTGGGAAGGTGGAGGACCAGGATCTCCCGAGGGTTCACACCTGAGGCCACAGCATGGGCCCCCTGCCACCCGCCAGCTCGGTTCTTCTCAGGAACAGCCCTGGGGGGTGATGGGCCTTTGTGCACTTGCTCCGAAGAAAGAAGAAAATTCACTGCAGCGGGTTGAACAGTGACCCCTGCTCCCCCAGAAGATACAGCCATGTCCTAATCCTCAGAGCCTGTGGATGTGACCTTACTTAGAAATGGCATCTCTGCAGACATGATTAGACTGAGCCTCATGAGGTCAGCCCGGATTGCCTGGTCAGGTGCGGAATCCAATGACAGATTTCTTATGTGAGACAACAGAAGAGAGAAGCACAGAGAGAGGCCGTGCCGAGACGCAGGCAGAGGTTGGAGGGACGCGGCCACAAGCCAAGGGTGCCTGGAGCCACAGGAGCTGGAAGAGGCAGGAAGGACCCTCCCAGAGGCCCTCCAGAGAGACTGTGACCCTGCCCACACCCTGACTTCAGACTTCTGGCCTCCAGGACTGCAAAACAATCAATTTCTGTTGAGGCAACTTCTTGCAGCAGCCCCAGGAAACTCATACCTCCCCCAGCAGATGCTCAGAAGTCCGCGTGTGCTTCATTGGTGCTGTAATCCGTGAGGTGCACCGGTTAGGGGGGATGTTGGCTCCCAGCCTGTGTCTGCAAGAGGTGAGGGAGTTGCTGAGAAATCAGCCAGCGTCACTTTCCTGTAGTGAAGGGCAGGGAGGGTGGAGGGGTCGAGACAGGGAGCAGATTGCCTTGTAATCAAATCCAGAAGCTGCCTCGTAAACCTCATTCCCAGAGACCCTCCGGGTCCTGCGCGTGGGCAGCACAGCGGTGGGTTTGATTCCTTCAAGCAGGCAGATTCCTGGGGCCCGGCCATCCGGTGATTCTGGCCGAGGACGGCAGGGAGGGTTCCAGGCGTGTCACTGAAGCAGTGTCTTCTCCCTGGGGCCAGAGTGATCAGTGGGCTGTGGTCATTCTCTGCTCTGGGGGCCCTGTGGAAAGAGTGGGCCATGGGCTCTGACGGAAGGGCTGGGAGCCACTCCTCATTAACTCTCGTTCTGGGATATCAGAAAAGGCAGGGTGACCCCCAATCTCTTCCCAGCTGTGACAGACCTGGGGGAGTGTCCCATGAAACCCTGGAGCAGAACCCCACTTCCTGTGCTGGGCAGAACAGATGGGCATGGGAACAGGGCCTGGTTGAGTCCTGATGGCTCCCCGCTGGTGTCTCAGCCGCTTGGATGTGTCCTGTGTCCTCTGAGTCCCAGTTTCTCCATCTGTGCTGGGGGAAGGGGACAAAGAAGGCCACAGTTGAGGGAATAAGAGCCTGGGGTGAGGCCTGGGTTTGAACCGGGCTCTGCCACACATCGACTCTGAGTGGCGCTGAGTACATCACCGACTCCTCCAAGCCTCAGTTACCTTGCTGTAAGAAGGAGCACATCGTAGGGCCTGCCGATGGGGCTGTTGTGAGGTTCACAGAGAAAATGTGCGTCCAGCTTTTAGCATCTCGGTGTAGCCCTCTCCCTGGCAAAAAGGAAAGATTTTGTCCCTCATATCATAGGAGTCTGGGTGTGGAATGATTGAGTTCCAAATAGTCGTTACAGCTAGCAGCTGTGTGACCTGGGCTAGTTTACTTACCCTGTCTGGTTTTCCACTTTCCTTTTCTGAAAAACGACCTTTAGAGGACCCATCTTGTGAAGGATAAAGTGAGATTTCTGCTCAGCACCAGGCGATGGCCCGTACCTGTCATCTGTCATTACGGTGGTGCCCTGCCCCCAGTCACAGTGACCTCTGCGTGTGACCACCTGGCCAGGTACTCTGTCGGCAACAGTCTCAGACCCATCCTCTTGGGTTCTCCCTCTCCTCCCTATTCATCCCTGGTTCCCTCCAGGCCGTGTGGCCTCCCGTCCAGGCACTCCATGCTGGGCAGGCAGGAGCTTCTCTCTGCCTGGTCCCTGGGCCTCTGCAGGCCTCCCTGATTGTCCATCAGGACCTGATGCCCAGCTTCTGGACAGCCACCGAGGGACCAATGTGTTTTACGTCCCTGCTCCTTCTCCAAACACTCAATATGAGACATGTTTTTAAATTCTTTGATAGAATGCTTTTTACAGGGCCGAGGGGCTGATAAGTCTTCTCTGCGTCCTGGCCACTGGGCCTCCAGGAAGTCTTGGTGGGAGTGAGTGGACTGGGGGCAGCTCCTGTTTTCTCCCAGAGACCATGGGGGAACTGAGAGGTGGCATGCCAGGGCCCCCATGGTCTCAGGAGAACCGGGTTACCTGTCTAGACTCTCTCAGGAGGAGCCTTGATGTTCCAGGGTGGAACCCCAGGGCTGGGGCTGGGGCTGCAAAGTAGAGCTGGACGTGGGGGCATCTGTTCTGGGGTTGCTGCTCTGGGGGGGTGCAGCGCAGCTGGGAGACACACACTTGTCTTGCACACCATGGAAAACCTTGACTGCCTGCAGGAGCCCCTGCGATGCCCCTGGGCTCTTCTGGTTGGGGGGTTGCCCTATGAAGGAAGTGGGCTGACGTGACCAGGAGCAGGCTTGTTGGGGGGACAGAAGGAAAGTACGTTCATGAGAACGTGGGAGAAACAACAGGATTAGCTCACTCTGTCTTCTGTGTTCATGCTCCCCTGGATGTGGTCACAGGCCTGCTTAGGTGGCAAAGGTCACTGAACTGTACACTTACGTTGCTGTTGTTCAGTCGCTCAGTGTCTGACTCTGTGACCCCATGGACGGCGGCATGCCAGGCTTCCCTGTCCTTTACCACCTCCCGGAGTTTTCTCAGTCTGTATACACTTATGAGGGTGCGTTTTCCCCTGTGTTCATATTCAGTAAAAAGTTCAAACATTGTTTGTTGCCCAAAACATCTGAAATCACACCAGGATGTTGAAAATGTATGTCATTTCTGGGTGTTGGGATTCCATGGAATTCACCCGCTCCCCTACCCCCGTGGTCTCCCAACCTCGTTCCTTTAGTCTGTGTTTGCTGTTTTACAATGAATATATGGTACGTTAAGTGTTTAAAGATGGACACCCACTCCCCTGGGGAAAGTCTGTCTGCTTGTCTCACCTTGTGTCTAGGTGCAGCTTCTTATCCGGGACCTGGGATTAGCATCTCTGGATGCAGGGCCTTGCATCGCGTGCAGACAGCACCCCGATCTCAATGGTGTTCTGCAGCGGATCCTGGCAGACCTTCCTGAGACAGTGCTGGGGAGGCAGAGGCTGGGGGCGAAGGCAGGGTGATGTCACTGGTCAGGAAACCCCTCAATGAGGAGGCAGGGACGGGCATTGTCTGGCCCAGCCCCTTCCTTTAGAACTCAAGATCAACTGCTGGGCCTGTGGCCTGTGCATTTCTTCATTTGGGCAGATATCGGTTGCACATCTGCTCAGGGCCATGTCTTGTTCCAGGTGTCAGGGACACAGCTGTGAACGAGGTGCTCTCTTCAGTGGAAGAACAGATATTGAGGCCCGTGAGAACAAACCCCAGAATTCTAATCTCTGTTGTGTTTACCTTGAGTAGTTCTGTGGTTGTGGGTCCCAGCAGGGAGGACAATCTCCCCTCTCCTTCCTCTCGCATGCTTTGCTTACTGATGGAGAAAGTTGGAATCAGACAAATCGGGTCCGAATCTGAGCTCTGGTGGTTGTGGCTGTGCCCGTGGACACCTTGCTCTGTGTCTCTGATCTCCTCTCTAGAGGGCCGTTGATGTCACCTAAATCACGAGACGGTGGGGAGGATGGAAGGGAAACCCATGTGAAAATTCCTGACACCCGCAGAACTCAGGCATGACTTCCTGGCCTCCTTGCTTGGTTTCCTTCTTAGAAGCTTTTGTGGATTTGGGTGAAGACGTGGGCTGCCATTTCCCTCCCTCATTGTCTCTGTCTGCAAAGTCACATGACCCCCAGTCAGTGTGATCATCCTCCCCACAGCCCTGGCCTCGGCACTTTCCTGAGATGCAGCCCAGGTGAGTTGGTCCCCGGGCTCTTGGTAAGAGAGCTTCCTCACAGTAGCTTGTTGGCATTAGACGCCCTCTCCCCAGAAGGCACAGTGGGGTTGGCCTCACAGGTCTGCTGCAGTCAGCTAATGCTGCGTAGCAAACTGTTCCAAAGCTGTAGCTCATGAGTCTGGGGGTACCTGGGCTCTCCAGGCAGTTCTCACTCAGGCTTTCTCTTGTGGCTGCAGGGAGCTGGGCCTGGGCTCATCTCGAAGGCTTTTCTGCTCCTAGTAGCTGGAGCTACCTGGCCACCCCTCTCCCTACGTGGTCCTTCCATTGTGGTCCCTGAGGGCAGCCCGACTCCTAAGTGCTTCACATGCCTAACTCATTGGTCCACTGTGTGATTACATGGAAAAGAATTCTGGGCAGAGGGAATGGCAGCTGCAAAACCTCTAAGCTGGGAAGTGTCAGTTCCATTTCCCTCTCTGAAATGGAAATGGCAATTCCTTGTGAGTGATGCTGTTGGGTGAGCATGGGAGATGAAACAGGTGAAGTGAAGGCAGGGCCCCACATAAGGCCTGGGGAGCTCCCCCATCATAAAAGGCACACCTTCCCAGGGCTCTGAGAGGCTGCTCCTGAGGAGAGCTACACACAGAGGGACCCCACTCTGCACGCAGCTCAGAGGCCTGCTCAGATTGGAGTCTGGATATGGGGACATCTGTCACCAGACTGGGCATTTCTTCTGCCCTCACACCAGCATTATGAATGGCTCTAGTGTGCTTTGCCGACACCGAAAACAGCCCTCCACATGGTGCCCGTCAATAGCGCTATATTTTTAGTGGCAGCCTGCACTGGGGAAGCAGAAAACCTGAGCTTGAAAGCATAGGCAAGGCCTTGCAGCTGCCTGGATAGGGAGCGGGAGCCTGGGTCTGGGGGCAGGTCAGAGTGAGCTGGAGGTCAGAGGACTGGCCACATTTGTTTCTCAGGGCGGGACACCAGCCCAGTCTCTGGGTGGCCCGTCTTTTGGAGGTGGGAGGCTGAACTGTGCTCCTGGTATCTGTGTCCTCGTCCAACCACTGCCCACCCGGGGCCTGCTCGGTGACTGCGAAGCCCAGGAGGTCAACTTGTGGATGCAGCTGCTGGCGGACAAGGCTCGGGCTCTCCCTGAGGCCTGGCCCTGGTGTCCTGAGAGCACCTGGCCCCTTACTGGGCACCGGGGGCCTCGCTGGTCTCATGTTTGCCACCCCTGGTCTGGGGGCTCCGTGAGGGCTGTGACTGCCAGAGGGGAGACAGCCCCAGGGCAGGGGGCCCGTAAGAGCTATTCCTCCTCCCAGTAGAGCGAGAAAGCATCTAGAACCCGTGGACGAGGGACTCAAGCCGTCCATACACATGCCAGGGAGACAGGTCGGCCGGGTCTGCACACCCACTCCTCCCCAAGGCCCCTCTGCTCCGGCTTCACTGGCAGGAGACTTAGAGGTGATCATCAGAGAGTGTTACACTTCTTAGACCAAAGCAGTTTCGCCACAAAAAAGTGGTAGATGCTCATTAAACATTTTTTAAATAGTACAGAACAGTCTGAAGGGGGAAAAAAAAAAACAAATTCTTGCCATCAATCTGAAAACACCCCTCTTTCACCATTTGGTATTTATGGTTGCAGACCTTTATGTATTTTGATTATAATTTCTTTTACTAGTCGTGTGTGCTTCTTAAACAGGCACAGACTGTAACCCTGATTGGTGCTATCCCTTTCTCGTCCATCCGCCTGTTCCCAGGCCCGTCTCCCTTCTCCCGCCCTGACCCCTCCTCAGAATTTCACCGAATTTCCCTGAGCCTTTGGCCCAGAGGATGCTGGGAGAGGGAGGCGGCAGTGGGGGAGGGGTGGCCACAGGACAATGGTGCCTTGTTTCCCGTGCTGGGCCCAAAACCCTGCCGGACCCCACTCTGGCGAGTGCACTGGCCCCTTGCGGAGTCAGCATTCCGCCCCCAGGAGTGAGTGAGAGGCTAATTAAGAGGGCTCGCTCCTGCGTGAGCGCTGGCCGCACATCAGAGGGCCCAGGGTGATGACTGTTTTGGTCAGGAAGCTGGGGACATTGTCGTAGGGGAGGACAAGCCAGGGCACAGAGGTGCCGGCTGCGCCCCCCCAACCCCTCCCCTTTATCAGTTTCCTCCTCCCCCTGGCTGCAAACAAAAGGCCGCCGGTACCTGGGGGCCGGGGAGACACCGTGACACAGGATGTTCCCAGCATTTTGGATGTTTCCTCCGCCGTCTGACTGATACGTCCTAGAGAAAGCACTGGGGTTCTCCAGGGAGCACGGGGCTGTAAAAACTCCAAAACACGGTAATAACAAAGCCATAAATCTGGGCCTGCCACAGCGGCTCCAGGCCCAAGGCGACCAGCCCAGGCCACACAGTGTGGCCACAGGAGGCCCAGGGACTCAGAGGCGGTCAGAGTCCAAGGGACAGAAGGTGGCATGAGCGACGTTCCCCATGGCGGGTCGGGGGGTGGTTGGGGCTGGCCTTCATCAGGTGCAGGGGCTCTTCCTGAAGGGCACGAATGGGAGGTGGGTGGGGCCGGGACTGGGGGCAGCTCTGGGGTCTGGTGTCCAGAAGAGAAGGTGTGGATCACATCTCTGTTCTGTGTGAGCAGCAAGCTGCTTAGCCTTACATGCTCGGCTTCCCTCCTTGTAAAATGGGGCTTGTAAAGGCACCCACTTTCGGGGTTTTCCTATGAGGGCAAAGTGAGCCGGTACCCGTTAGGCACGTAGGGTGATACCACGGAGATGGGTCTGTACACACTGCACGTCCGCCCTCCCTCCCATCTGTTCTTTTTGTAAGCACCACATCCCTTCCATAAACAGCAGCCTCTCCAGGTGTTTTACACAGAGGATTTAATCCAGTGGTGTGGGTTAGTAGGTGGTGGTTGAGTGGAGACTTCAAGGAGGGACAGTGAGGTGCTTACCTGGATTAGCAAGAGCAGAAAGCCACCAGCACTTCCCGGGCTGGAGGAGGGGATGGTATCATGGAACCCAGGAGCTAGGGCCACCTGGTGAAGGTTGGTGGGAACAAGGATCTCGGAAGGAGGGATATTCCCACGGGGGAGGAGCAGAGAGAGAAAGGAGAAATACTCCAGCTTTTTACCTGCACGGCTGCACCGTTGCCTCCCACTGACTGAGCTTACCCAGGAGTCTGAGGGCAAGGGAGCCTGGGAAATGTAGTTCTCTGAACTGCAGAACAGGGAGAAGTGGGAGGGGGCCATCCTGACCAGTCCAGACCGAAGGTCAGCTGACTGGTGATGGGGTTCTGGGAAGAGATTTCCTGGCCTTGAACCCCAGCTTCCCACTTCTTAGCTGAGTGGCCTTGCTGTGCTAAGTGGCTTCAGTCTTGTCCGACTCTTCCTGATCCCATGGACTGTAGCCCTCCAGGGTCCTCTGTCCATGGGATTCTCCAGGCAAGAATACTGGAATGGGTTGCCATGCCCTATGCCAGAGGATCTTCCCAACCCAGGCATCGAACCCGAGTGACCTTGAGTAAGTTATATAACATCTTTTGGCCTTGATGTCCTCATCCACAAACGGGAGATGTTGACAGTTTTTGACGTATTGAGTTGTTATGGAGAGCGAACATGGCAATGTACACGAAGCCATCAGCACATATTTCAGAACACCGGGTTCAGGCAGAGATCGGATTGAGGCCTGAAAACGTCGTCCAGCTCTCAGCGTGGCCCTGGTGCATCTGGGCTTGGATTCATTTTCAAAGAAGCAGGTATGACAACCACTTTCTTGGGAAGGAATCGCTCGTAAAATCTCGCCACATCCTCTGCCAGGAATGACATAAGCTCTGTGCTGAAGGTGGCTTTTGGAGGAGGGAAACAGGTTGAGAACATCTCCCCCATCATCCACATTCCTCAGGGATTAGAAAACCATTAGCTAATGGAGACATTCCCCAATGGCTGCTGGTCACTGGAGACGCGGGCATAGCCCTGCTTCTCATTTCCCCACCCAGGGATCTGAGCGTTCCTGACACCTTGGCACAGCCTGTGGGTGTGACTTCTCTTGCTGCTTGAGTACACACTGAGCTCGCAAGTGGGAAGAAAATGTTCCATTTCTGGATGGGGGCCTCCAAAGTGACTTCTTCACTTCCTGGGCAGATCCCGAGGGAGGCCACAGAGTGAGTAATTCTCACCACACCCTGGCCAACCAGCCAGTGGGGATCTCTGTTGCAGAGATGGGGTGATGGTGTCACAGAAATCTGCCCACCTGCTCCAGATTGCATGGCAGGACCCCCAGGAGTCAGAGCATGTGAGGTCCCGGCCCTTCTCTGGGCCTCCTGCCTTGGTCATGCTACTGACAAAGTGGGCTAGCTAAGCCGAACATGCTGGGAAACTGGGGAAAGCCAGATTTCAGATGTGTCTCATGTTGGTTCCCAGCTGGCTCTAAGCTGAGCTGCAGAACCTGACGTGAGATAAACATCTGTCTCAGCAAAGTGTCCACGGAGAAAGTGATGATGGTGTTGATGGTGATGATGGAGATGATGGTGGTGGTGATGTTGATGGTGGTGGTGGTGATAACTGTCAGTTTTGGAGTGTTGCCGTCAGCCCAGCACCTGTGCCAAATACATTCCATTTAATCCTCCTCAGAGCCCAGTGGCCCAGATGAAGAAACTGAGGCTCAGAGGAATGAAGTAAGCTGCCTGTGGTCACACCACTGACAGGTGACCAGGTCCGGAAGTAGCAGGTCTGTCTGAGGCCAAAGTCCACGTGCATCTGTCCTGCGTGCTGGCCCCACGGCAGGTGCACTGCTAAAGCCTGCAGATGCTGTGGTCGGCAAGGTGCAGGCAAGTGAGACCTGGAACATGTGGTCCCGGTGCCGTGAAATGAGACTTGCTAAGGGGCAGACCACCACCCTGTCGAAGCCAGCAAGGCCGTCAGATCCCAGGTACCAACCTCCAGAACGGAGAGCACACACCGGCATCTTGGGCGGACAGGAGAGGGCGGAGGCAGCCCTTCCCCCAGCGTCTCCTCACACCCTATCAGAGGGTGGCTGAGAGATGATCGGAGCCGGGGGCCGGTAGGGAAGAGGGGAGGAAGAGACACCAGCATGGGTATGCTGGGAGATGCATTTGCTGGATTGGAAGTTGTAGACAGAGAAACACAGAGTCCTGACTGCCAGCCCGGGAGGCACGTGCACAGACCTGTGTGATGTGGGCTCTAGGGACTCAGGATTCCAGAACCTTCTCTCCCGGGACTTTGGATAGGAGACTGCACTCTACTAGCCTCGGTTTCCTCACTTTCATCTGTACCCAGGTACTGACAGATAACTGCTTCTAGAGTCCTCGGACGTGTGAGTGAACCAGTGCGCAGGAAGCTTCAGAACAAGTCAGCTGCATCGGGGTGGGGGCCTTCCCTCGTCTGACAGGTCCAGAAACAGGCTCAGAAAGGCCAGGTTAAGAGGTAGGGCCAAGGCAGTAACTCCAGGACCCCGAGGCCTGTCCCACAACCTGAGCACAGGGCTCAGGGCCTTCGCCGCCCCTGGGTCCTTGTGCGCGGTCACCTGTTGTCCCCGCTCCAGCACCACCTTCTCATTTTATGGAAAACACAGGTGTCATGCAGGCGTGCGTGCCAAGTCGCTCAGTCGTGTCCAGCTCTGTGCGACCCCATGGACTGTAGCCCATCAGGCTCCTCTGTCCACGGGATTCTCCAGGCAAGAACACTGGAGTGGGTTGCTGTGCCCTCGTCCTGGGATCTTCCTGACCCAGGGATCGAACCCAGATCTCTTGCGTCTCCTGCACTGGCGGGCGGGTTCTTTACCACTGCAGCCACTGGGGAAGCCTGCCGGTGTTATAGGGTTATGATTTATTACGATCTTACTGATGTAAAGAGAACTGAGTTCTCTTTTGGTGTGGGAACTGCATAATGCCTTGTTAGATGGTTGGAGACCCCCCGGTGGGTTGTGACGCCAAGTAGGGATGTGCTGGCCCAGCTGCCCATCTGTTCTCGGAGAAGCATTTGGTTTTAAGAACGAGAAGGCAGTAGAGAAAATGGCGGGGGAGCTGCCGTTTGCCTTCCACCCTCAGAACTGTGGCAGGAAGAGTCAGAGCTCGGGGCAGGGGGCCACCGGCAAGCCGGAGGGCTTCCACCATCCTGCTGTAGCCTGCATCCTAAGACACCTGCACACCGCAGGTGAGAAAGGGCAGCTCAGGTGGGCCACGCTCCAGGGCCACCGCTGAGGGGCCGGGAATCCCCTCCTGCTCCGACTCTGAGGCTCCTGGCTCGACTCCAGGCTGCCACTCGAGAGATAAGAGTCCTGAGTGCAAAGCCCAGCTCATCCTGTGGGATAGGAAGGAAAGACTCCAGACATAATTAGAAGTGCTTCAGAGGGAGTGGAACGTTCTCAGGAAATGTATTCTCATTAGAGCTGGCCCCTCGCCTCCCGAGAGAGAGTGCCGGCATGCTGATCGAGCCCGCCCTCACCTCCCCGCCGCCTACATGACATCCTCTTCATCGAGAAAGGAGCCAAGAATCATGGTTGCTCCCCTGCATGGGCCTTTCTTTCTGCTGCAGATCCGAAGAGAATCTGAGAGGCTTTCAGCTCCCAAGGAGGGGACGTAGACACCCCTGGTTTAGGGTGTTCTCAATGTAGCTCAGTTGGTAAAGAATCTGCCTGCAATGCAGGACACCCCGGTTCGATTCCTGGGTTGGGAAGATCCGCTGAAGAAGGGAGGCTACCCACTCCAGTATTCTTGGGCTTCCCTGGTAGCTTAGCTGGTAAAGAATCCACCTGCAATGTGGGAGACATGGGTTCGACCCCTGGGTTGGGAAGATCCCCTGGAGAAGGGAAAGGCTGCCTGCTCCAGTACTCTGGCCTGGAGAATTCCACGGACTGGATAGTGCATGGGGTCGCAAAGAGTCGGACACGACCGAGTGGCTCTCACTTCCCATCACCCACTGGATTCAGAAACTTCACCTACCTTGTTCTGTGCTTCGGTTTCCCTGTCGTCAGGTGGCCTGAGGACAGAGGAGGGTATTGCATGGCGGGCCTCCAAGGTCGTCTCTGGACCCCTAGTCTCCTCCTCCTGAGAAGAAAACAGAGAGGGCAGAGTTGCCTCGCGGCAAGAAGCAGGCTCTAGAGTGAGGCTGTTGGCTCTGAGGCTCTGAGTGCTGATCAGGGGGCATCGCTGTGATCAGACGGCACCAACAAGCCTCAGCAAGGATCCTCTCTATCTCATGCTTCGAAGTCCTCCTGGTCACACTCAGATGCGTATTCCACATCTGGGTCCCGCAAGACTCAGTGCTTCACCGACTATGACACGTCTTCCCACGTGTTGATAGCAGAGCTAAGATGGCGCTGAGGGCCTCGGGGTGCTTGCTCCCTCTCGCTGGCCCATGACTGCAGCTGGTCTTGGTGCTGACATCCAGGGAGACAGGCCCACGTCTTGTTGAGGCTTCTCCTCAAGGCTCTGCCTGGCCCGGGCTGGGCGACGCTGCAGCGTCAGCGCCCAGGTGTTGGCGGCAGTGCCGCCCGTCGTGGGTGCTCGTGTGGCATGGGGAGGGGAGGCCTTGAGCAAACTCCAGGAAGAAGAAACCCCGTTCTCCCTGCTTTCCCAGAACCCAAGGGCTTCCACACTTCGGGAATGTGTTGATTTTGAACCTGAGCCCATCGTGGACCTGGACAGGGATCAAAGAGGGTGTATTGTTTTTCCTAAAAGTGTTGGGACACATCAGATCAGCAGAATTTCAGGTGCTGTGACTCAGCGTTTCCTCTGTGGCTACCACCTTCCCCGCCCGCCCCTAGAGGAGGAGGAATACAGCTCCCTGCCTCAGGGAGGCACCCAGCGTGGCACTCAAGGTCAGGGACTTGGCGTCCGCAGAACAGGTTTAAATGTGCCTTTACCAGCTGCTCAGATGACCATGGGCAAGCACCTCTGCTTTCCTGGACTCCAGCGTCTCTTATTGACAGGGTAAGCGTGGGGGCTCCTCCCCACGTGCCGTGTTCAGGATTAGAGAGAAAATGGGAATGCACGCAGGTCCCTCTCAAGGAGTTTGGCATGGAGTGGCCGCTCGCTTAGCGACTAGTTCCTTCCGTTGTCCCCTCCAGAGGTCGCCTCACACCCCAGTGCATCGTCCCAACCTCCCCTCTGTAAGCACCTGCTTCTCTTCTCCGTGTGCTCTCTTGGTGTGGAGATGGAGTGGGGCCGTGCAGGGGGTCAGTGCCCCGAGTGCACCCCTCCTGTGTAAGAAGTGGGAGTAGGTGGCCAAATGCCCAGCCCTTCTGTCCATCAGGGCAATGATCCCAAGATGTCTTCCATGGCTGCCCAAGTGTCCCCAGCAGGCCAGCAACCCCCACCCCTTCTCATTATGCCCCCAGGCTGGTTCCTCCCTCTCGTTCCCATCCCCCAGTCCCCTCCAGGCACTTCCTGCATGCACCTCCAAAACAGCTCATTGTCCCCATGTGTGCTTGTCGGGGGACTGGACCAAGACAGCACTGGTATCTCTACAGTGCTGGATGCTGGTTTGGAAATGCCCATGTACTTGTTGTGCAGACTTTTCCTACAGCAGCTCAGAGGTCTCCGGAGCTAGATGGGGAGCAAGGGGGCCGGAGGCCCATGGCAGCACCAGACCTGGGCTCCACCCTGGAATGCTGGGTACCGTGGGTGTTTGGAGTGGGAGGCAGTCGACACCCTCACACCTGAATTTTAGCTTCGGAGTCTGGAATCCAGACATCAGGATGTTGTCTGGACTTCCTCATCTTTCTGGAAGGTGGACACATGGCTTTTGCAATAAAGAAAAAAGATATTTGGAAGCCCTAAGAGTGGCGTGACACGGAGCCTTGTGCCGGTGGATGGGAGCCGTGAAGTCATGCCAGCTTAAGGCAGTGAGGTCAGGCTTCGGGATTCCTGTAGAATCCGGTGAAGCCGATGGATTTTGGCGGCAGGAGAGTGGACTCCCATGTGGGATTCTGCACCTGGTGCAGGCAAGCTCACAGAACCACAGAGCAGATGTGGGCCCAGTGATCACTCAGCTTGGATGAGTTTTCTAACAACTCAGGCAGGACGTTCTGAGGACGTTGGAGCTGAGTGCTTGAGCTTTGATGCTGGGGACGGGCTTCCACCTGCTCCAGGAAGAGCCTGAGAGAGCAGAGGCCTTTCTCAGCACGCGGGGCCCATGGAGGCTGGGCGAGCAGGGACACAGGCAGGACCTTCACTGCAGGTTGCAGCTTAGATTTGGAAAGAGCTTTGGAACCTGGAGACGACGCTGACACACACGCGAGCAGTCATCAGTGACACTGGGTGGCCAGGCCAGCCCTCTGCTCCCCAGGCTGGCACTGGGCGGGGGGAGCTTGGGGTCTGTCCCTTCTCTGGCCGCCTCAACCCGGCTCCGGGGACACCGAGCGTCTTGTGCAGGAACATTCGAAGGCCCTAGAGTCTGCTGTTGAGTTTTGAACTGCAAACAAGAATGTATTCATTCCCTGGGCTTCGCCATAGCCTTACATTATCCACTTAGAGTCACGTTACAAAAATAGCTTTCAACCGTCTTGCTTGAAATATTGGACACATCCCCTCACTGACAGGGAGGTTTCGTTTGGTCGTCTAGCTGGGCTTCAGGGCATAACTTTTCACGCTGATGGCACACACACCCGTCACTTTGACACGAAAGGGGATGTTGGTATTTATTTTTCCCTCGAGAAAATGATGGGGGAACAGGACGGCCCGCACCAACCCTCACCACGTCTCTGCGGGTGTGGAATTTTCCCGGGCCTCGAATTCCTTTGGTTTGAGAAAGAGCCCCTTTTCCACCCTAAAGAGTGGGGGCCTCCTGGTGATGTGGGCTCCTCTCACCCCGGCTGCCCACACTCCCAACATTTGGGGAGGCTTAAAAAGAATGTCAGTGCCAGAGACCCACCTGAGACCCATTCAGTGTTCATCCCCGATGGCGCTGATGGGTGGCCAGTTTGAGAAGCCCTGCGTCAGCCAGCCCTACCCTTGGGTGGGAGAATGAGGAGGTCGCAGCGGCTCAGAGCCGTGTGTGATCAGGGGGCGTCTGCGTGATCACTGCCCCCGGCTCCCAGTCTTTCTGCTGCTGCCCCACTCAGGGCACCCCATCTCTCACTTGGTGAGCCCCTCTTCTTCTGCCATGCTCACCCAGGCTGCCCTCATCTCCCACTTGGTGACACCCTCTTTTTGTCTCATTTATTTTCATTTTTTATGACATTCAATTAAGTTTTATTAAAAAAAAAAAAACCAAAACTTCTAACATGGAGGTAACTGTAGATTCACATGCAGTGGTAAGAAGTAATACAGCACAACCCGCGATACCCTCATCCAGGTCCCCCATAGCAGCCCCTGTGTCCCCACGGTCTGGCAACACTGACAGGAAACCCACTGCGCCACGACCCCTCCGCCCTGTTCAGATTTCACTGGCGTTTGCTCATTCGTGTGTGTGTGTGCATGCGTGTGCTTTGTCCTGTGCAGTTTTGTGACACTGGTCCCCTCGTCCAGTCAGCACGCAGGACAGCTCCGTCGCACCCCAAGGGTCCCTCGTCCCCCATTCTGTAGCCTCCGTCTCTCCCCTCCACTCCGCAGCAGACGGCAGGCGGCTCTCCGCCTCTGTCATCTTGTCACGTCCACAGGGTTATCCAGATGGAGTCACACCGTGTGTGACCTTTTGGGACAGGCTTTCTTCGCTCAGTTCATTTCCTTGCACTTTACCCATGTTGTCTGATGTGTCTGCAACTTTCCATTGCTGTGTAGTTTTCCCCACGGCCTTGCACCACTCTCTGTGTGATGTTCACCTTGGGAAAGACCCTGGGCTTATGTCAGCTTTCTCTGCTTTGAATAAAACCTCATTCACAAGTTTTTATGTCAACATAAACCTTCATTAAACATGAAAACTTTCATGACTTTCAGTGGAAATTTATGTGAACCCCATCTTCTCATTGGTCTTCCTGCTCAGCCGCTCGTGCCTGGCAGCTCATGAGAATGAACTTCTCGTGCTCCCCTCACGACGCAAGCCTGACCCTCCCACCACCCTTGAGAGTGTCGGGTGTGCCGTTCAGAGCCCAGACTCTGTCACCCCTTGGCTGGGTGCAAGCCTGCTCCTCTGTCCCAGGCCGAGGGCTGTGAATTCCTTTCTCTCTCCCTGCTTGAGCACCCCCACCTGGAAAATACAAGCAAGAGTAGCGCCCACCTCCCAGACTGCCATGGGGATGACAGGACTGCACGTGTGTAGTGCTCTGAGCTCCAGGCCTCAGTCCAGCTCAGCTCAGTCACTCAGCCGTGTCCGACTCTGCCACTTCATGGACTGCAGCACGCCAGGCCTCCGTCCATCACCAACTCCCGGAGTTCGCTGAGACCCACGTCCATCGAGTCGGTGAGGCCATCCTCTGTCGTCCCCTCCTCCTCCTGCCTAGCACATGGTAAACATCCAATAAGCGTTGGCTATTGCTGCCACCGCCTGCTGAGCCCCCTCCCTCTATGAGCTCCCATCAGATCTGCTCTCCTTCCATGCCTCAGGCTCACTCTGCTCCCTCTGAGGCTCTGGTTCACGCCACCCTCTCTTCATGGGACACTTTTCCTTTCCTCTCTTTCCTCAATTAATATCACTTCCTCCAGGAAGCCTTCCCTGACTCACCGGCCAGGTCAAGGGTCTTTGAAATTCACTGGGGCACCTACTCCATTTCCAGGTCACTCATCACAATTGCTAATCATCTGTGTGTCTTTCTAGAACACAGCTTCTACAAGGGAAAGAATTGGGTCTTCGTTGTCTACTAAATGGTGCCGCATGGGGATAGTGGGTGCTCAGTTAGTGCTGTGTCACGAATGAGTGAGTGAAAGACTCTCATTGTTGGCAAAGTGGGCAGCACTCTCGTGCCACTGCCTTTGAGTGCCTGCCCCTTGGAGCGGGGCTGTGGGTCCACACCCACACACCGGGCACACTGGCAAGAACAAGCCTGGGCCCTCCCCTTTGCGCCTCTGCCTCTGAGCTGGCCTGGGTGGACGACCCCGCTCAGGGTGGACATTGCCTGTTCCTACTTGGGGCCCTCCCCTGTGCTGCGGCACATAGAGCTTGGCGTCTCTGTAGCTTTTTCTGTGTAGCAGCCTCCTCCCTTTTCTTTCTTTCTGTTTGTTGATATGAAGTTCACATAATATAAAATTAACTGTAAAGCAGACAATTTCGTGGCATTTAATGCACTTCGCGTGCTGTGCAATCAGCACCTCTAACTGGGTCCAAATGTTCTAGTCACCCGAAAGAAGCCTTGGCACCCATGGTGCCATCACCTCCTCCTGCCCTCCTCCACCCCTGGAAACCACCGTCTGCTCTCTGTCTCTGTGGATACACAGGTTCTGGACAGCTCATACAGACGGACTCATAAATACGTGTTCTTCTCTGATGGGCTTTGCTCACTCAGTGTGGTGCCCTCGAGGTTCTTCCGTGTTGTAACGTCAGGACTTCACCCCTCTCAGTGGTTCAGCGGTGTTCCGTTGTGTGGAGCGGCTACACCTGTGTTTATCCACCATCAATGGGCATTCGGGTCATTTCCACCTTCGTGGGTTCTGTGAATGGTGCAGGCAGGAACATTTGTGTACGTGTCGTTGAACACCTGCTCTCCGCTGCAGGGGCCATACCTCGGAGTGGGAATGCCGGTTCATGTGCTAATTCCATGTGAACCTTCTGAGGAGCTGGCAGCCCGTAGTCCACTGTGGCTGCCCTGTGCTACCTTCCTTTGGTGTGTGTTTCTCTCCTGGTTTCTCCGAAGCGTGTCTGCTCCGGATGTCGCCCCCGGCCCGTGGCCCCAGCTGTCCTCCAGCCGGCCTCCCTTCCCCATGTGGACACCGAGGGGCTGCTTGTCTTGGTTGGAATCCTGGCCCACTGCATGCAAGTTGGATGCTGCTGGAGCAGTCCCAGCCTTCCTGAGCCTCCGTCTCTGCTTATAAAGCAGGGGTGATGGAGTTGTCACAAGGGTGAAGTGAGCTGTGACATAGGCAGTACTGGCAGCGGGACTGCTCATCGTAACTGTGACCACGAGCTGCCCCTCCTTCGTGCAGTCCCCCAGGAGGAGAGCCCGGCATGGCCCCTGTCCTGGGCCTTATAAGCAGTTGGAGAGACAAGGCTTCCCCACAGGGCCTAACCCTTAGAAGGTACTTGGCTACCACTTACTGGTTCTGAAAATGACATGAAACAGCAGTATAGTGGATCTATGCTGGATATTATGGTGCAGATGGAAAATGAGCTATTTGAGAAGGACTTAAAACTCAACATTCAGAAAACGAAGATCATGGCATCTGGTCCCATCACTTCATGGGAAATAGATGGGGAACCAGTGGAAACAGTGTCAGACTTTATTTTTTGGGGCTCCAAAATCACTACAGATGGTGATTGCAGCCATGAAATTAAAAGACGCTTACTCCTTGGAAGGAAAGTTATGACCAACCTAGATAGCATATTCAAAAGCAGAGACATTACTTTGCGGACTAAGGTCCATCTAGTCAAGGCTATGGTTTTTCCAGTGGTCATGTATGGATGTGAGAGTTGGACTATAAAGAAAGCTGAGCGTCGAAGAATTGATGCTTTTGAACTGTGGTGTTGGAGAAGACTCTTGAGAGTCCCTTGGACTGCAAGGAGATCCAACCAGTCCGTCCTAAAGGAGATCAGTCCTGGGTGTTCATTGGAGGAACTGATGCTGAAGGTGAAACTCCAATACTTTGGCCACCTCATGTGAAGAGTTGACTCATTGGAAAAGACTCTGATGCTGGGAGGGATTGGGGGCAGGAGGAGAAGGGGATGACAGAGGATGAGATGGCTGGATGGCATCACCGACTTGATGGACATGGGTTTGAGTGAACTCTGGGAGTTGGTGATGGACAGGGAAGCCTGGTGTGCTGTGTTTCATGGGGTCGCAAAGAGTCGGACACGACTGAGCGACTGAACTGAACTGTAGCCCGTTAGTTTGTGGTGCAGATGCATTTATCACATGGGCAACTGGAGGACTGACCTAACCATGCATGTAACTCATTTTACCTTCTCTACATCCCTCTAAGGTAGCCCTTGTTGTTCTGTTTGGCTGACAGGTAAACCGAGGCTCTGAGAGGGAAGGAATCCAGATAAGTGGGGGCAGCAGGAATGGGACCCAGGTTTGCCTGGCTCAGAAACCCCTCTCTGCATGCTCTGAGTTCTTTCTTACACACTCTTCCAGCCCCGAGACAGTCTCGTGTCTTTGCATGAACAGAGGGGACACCCCCCCCACACCCCTTGGGAAAATGGACACTGCAGAGCACTGTGAATCTTCTGGGTCCCAAAGTTCTGTTGGGCTGTCTGAAATGCTCCAGCCCCTGCACAGTATTTGTTTTTGCCCTCCTGCGAGTATTTCCATTTGCTTTGGATAGAAAAACAAGCCTTTCTGTTGTTGTGAACATTTCAAAGGGACCCGCCGGGCCACAAGATATCCGCTGGAACGCCGTACCAGGAACCGTGCGTTGATTCAGATGTATTGATTTTTATCAGATTTTGACCCTATTTATTTATGAAAAATATCTAGCTCCCAAATATGGTTGCTTTGAAGGCATAAGTGATAAGAGGATGACTGTGTCCCCAAAGTGAAAAGGCTCTTCCATGCCCATGCTGGAGCACTGACTTGAGTCCAGGAATTGAGTGAACTCAGAGTCTGCCATAGCCACACCATGTAGTCTAGGGAAACTGGGATGTGGAAGCCACTCTGGTGTCTGTGATGCCCTGGGGTGCTGAAAGTGGGGGTGGAAGTTCTGTGTCAGCAGAGGAAGGCGGTGAAATGGACCTGAGCTCAGGTTGGGTCCATCAGAACCACAAGCTTGGACTCTGTGCCTGCGAAATTGCAGTGAGGAAATGGCCAGACACCCGGGATGGTACAGAGGGATGACCTCTGAACTGACAGGGGAGCTGTCAGGGTCCACGGAGAGAGGGGGCCAGCACTGCAGTGCCATCAGGCAGGGCCCTTGACATCTGGACACTGGGCGGCGGCCACCTTACTCTGCCTGCCTATGGTGTTATTGGCAGCTGGGGCCTCCGTGTGGAAAATATCATTAGTGTAGGCAGGCATTGTGCCCTGTCACTCGTTCGCAGACAAGTCAACTTCTGGAACCCGCCTGGGCAGCACACCCAGTGAAAACACTCAGAATACCTGAAACTCAGGACCATACCCTTACCTCAAGACTAGAGTCGGTGCACCAATGAGAAACAGCACAAGATGAATAAAACAGGGTCCATCCACACAGGGCAATATTATTCACCAAGAAGGGAGTGAAGCGCTGACACAGCCATTACCACACGGATGGACCTTGGAAACACTCTGCTGAGTGAAGAAAGTCAGATGCCAAAGACCACATGTTGTACGAATCCACTAGCAGGCCCATCTGCAGAGCAGAAAGCAGACTAGTGGTGGCCGAGAGCTTGGGGAGATGGGAGTTCAGAGGCAGTGGCTAACGGGTACTCAGTTTCTTTGGAGGTGACAAAAGTGTTATAAAATCAATTGTGGTCATGGTTGCCCAACTCTGTGAATACATTAAAACCCATTGAATTGTATACTTTAAATGGGTGGATGGTCTGATGTATGAATGACTTCTCAGCAAAAGTGTTGAAAAGAGGGAGGGGTGGGTGTTCCTGAGACCAAGTACTTTTGTCCAGTGAGACTTCCCAAGAGGATGGTGTCAGCAACCTTCCCCGAACTCTCAGCCTACTGAGCTGTGTGCCCATGTGTGTGTGTGCATGGATATGTATATGCGTGTCCGCATGTGCGTCTGTTGTGTATGTGTGCACATGTGTGTGGATATATGTGTGCACACATGTATGTGTATAAACACACATATGTGCCCGTGTTTGCACATGGATGCATTGTGTGCCTACACGTGTGTACACGTGTGTATATCAGCATGTGTGTGCAAGCATGTGAATGTGTGTAGACACATGAATATGCTTATGCTTGTGCATGGATGCGTGTGTGTCTGCGTGTGTGCGGCTGCACATGTGTGTATACACATGTCTGTCAGCATGTGTGTGCGTGGGTGTGCATATGAGTGCACCTGTGTGCATGTGTCTGTGCATGTGTGTGTGCACACATGTGTGCATGTGTGTATAAGCACTTTTTGTGCATGTGTGTGTGGTGCAGGGACATAGCCCGGGCCTGCTGTTCTGAGGCACACACTTTGGCAAACCTGGAATAGGGAACTGGCCGACAGCTTCTTTTCTCCGAGTTTTTGTGCTGAAATGGCCCTCAGGCATGTGTGGAGCTGAACTCACACATTTGCCAAGTTCATATCTCTTTGGGGGTGGTTCCCGCGCCCTCCTCCCTGGTCTGAGAAAGTCTCTGCCGTTTCCTGTCTTTGCTTACGGACACCGCATAAAACCCTGCTTCCTTGCTTCCCTGACTCTAAGCACAGTCTCTGATAACCTGTGACCCAGAGCAAATCCACCTGTGATGACCCTCAGAGCTCCCCAAAGTCCTCAGGTTACAACTTAACCTCCCTGTTGCCTTTGCAGGCTGCCCAGGCTAACCTTGCTCTGCCCTTCCCAGTGCCTGTGTCTGTGCACAAGCTCCCAGGCTGGAATCGCTGTACTGGAGGCTGCCAAGCAGCTCTCCGCGTGGGGGTGCCGCCCGACCCTCTGCCCCCAGCTCCTCATCCATGCATCTGGCAGTGTGGAGTGGTGCAGGGGTGGTTAGTTATGACGGACTTCTCTCCAGACACTTACTGGCTTTTGGGTAAACCGCGTCTCAAGGTCAGTCCTCGTGTCCATGTTGTGCATTTAAAAGCAGCCAAAGGCCACCCCCGCCCCATCCCTCCCCTGTGGGAAGTGGGTCCCTCCTCCTGTGTCCACTCTGTACCCGCTCCACTCCTGCAGGAAGTGGGTTCCTCATGTGTCCACTGTGTACTCATCCACTCCTGCAGGAAGTAGGGTCCCTCCTCATGCGTCCACTCTGTCCCACAGCACTCCCATAGGAAATGTGCACTCTTGCTCCACAGCGCCAGCACCAACTGTGAAACAAACCCCCCCACCCCCGCCCGGGGCTCTGGGCTCTCCTGGTGCTCACGCCTCACACACTGCAGGGCGCCCCATGCAGCCCATGCAGCCCCGCCTCATCCGCACAGCACAGCCTGTCGTCACCACACGGGCCTCTCTCTGCCCCAAGCCCACATCGGCCCATGTTCTCTGTCCACGTCTCTTGGAGGGAAATGATAGAGGAGGAGATTGCACAGGAAATCCATGATAAATGTAGACATTACCTGCTGTGTCCCCCTGACAGTCACATGCTGAAATCCAAATGTCCAGGATGGTGGTGCTGGGAGGTGGGGTCTCTGGGAGGTGAGAGGTCACAGGGCTGGAGACTCGTGAAGGGGTTAGTGCCCTCATAAAAGAGACCCTACAGCCCTCCTCCCTGCAAGAGTCTGTGACCTGGAAGGAGGCTCTCACTCAACCGAACTTCCGGCCTCCAGGTCTGTGAGAAAGGGACTTGTGTGTCTATCAGCTGCTCAGTCTCTGGCATTTGTGGCAGCATCCCGAGGGACTCAGACAGTAGCCCGACAATCACAAGACTTCACCCAGCCTTCCCAGGTAGCCAGTAAGAGAGGTGTGTGGACATCACTTGAGAGAGGTGTTGAGTGCAGCTCAGAGAGGCTGAGTGTCTTGTCTAAGGGCACACAGCAGGAAGCAGCAGAGCCAGGCTCGCGTCTCTAGGAAGAGGGGCATGGTTAGCACAGTGGTCCCAGCAGACCCCAAGCTCCTCCCTCTAGCCCCAGGGATGCAGGTGGACCAGCCAGGACCCCCGAGCTGGCTGTTGTGCCCCCCACGCAGGGCAGGGCTGGGCCCACAGCGATCTTAGATAGGAATCCACCTGCTCACTCCTCTGGGAGGGACTGTGCAGGACACCCATCCTGACTGGTCTGGGCTGTTCCTCAGCCTCTGGGCCTCACGGTTTATCTCTATGTAGCACAGACCCTTTAAACACTTCAGCATTGCTATGAAAATCAAGATCAGTTCTGGCCAAGACCTGACTCACCCATTGTTCCTGCTCATTGTCATTTTAGGAAATTCTTCCCAAGGGGGCTCCTGTGGGTTTGGGCAGAGGGCCCTCATGGTGACCCTCATGCCATGTGTCCGGTCACCCCTCACCTCCTGGGGAGGCACACTTTCCAGAAGTCATCAGAACAAGCTGGTCTTTCCTGGAAGGATCCCAGCTCTCCCAACACTTCCTGGATTCGCAGGTTCCTGAATTCACCAGTATTCTTTCTCAACCTTTATTTATTTATCTCACTTTATTATTTTTGGATTAATGTAAATGAAGTCTGTGTTTGGCTTGCTAAAATGGATGAAAGGTTTGCTAGGGTCAGAAGCTTCAAAGTGGGTTTTGATGGAAGAAAACCGATAAAAGAGTCTCTGCAGTGTTTTTTAACCCTCACCACATGTTGGTACGAGATGAGGAGGATGGGGAGGTGATGATGGGAAGAGACTTGCTCCCATCTTCACCCACACAGTGGGGGGAGGGCACCCACGGGCACCTGTCTGGGGCAGGACGTCACTGTGCCCCCATCCCACTGGCTGGAACCTAGACGTGGGCTCACACCTGCCTGAGACTCTGCACCTTTAGTAAGAACAGGCTCCAGGGTGGTGGGTCTTTGGGAAGGACAGTCATGCCTAGTTACAGTTAGTATTATCGCCTGAGAGGAGAATGGATATTGGTAAGCACTATTAATAGCCACTTCTGCCTTGACACCCGCCCGTCAGGCTGGTTTTAATCTGGAGACCGAGGTTCTATCTGAGGTGCCAGAGAAGTCAGCTCCTACGGGGTCAGCCCTTCCATGTTCTGCTAAGATGTGTCTCCTCCTCCCATCTCTCTGTGCTGCGGGTTGTGCCCTCCTATCGTCTAGGTTTGGATCCGCAACCCCCTACCCCAGGCAGACCAGGGTCAAGGTTGGGTGCGAGGGGTCTGCTTAAGAGGCAACCTCGGGGGACGTCAGGAAAGGAGAGTGGGAAGAGGAAGGGCCAGCGCCTGGTGCATTCTTGGCCCTGTGACCGTGGTGGGCGCTCGAGGGGACCGCGGATCACCCCTTGGAGTTTCTCAGCTGCTCAGCCAGGGTGCCGGGACGTTGCCCATCAACTCTCCCTGGTTGAGAACTGCTCCCAAGGACAGCGGTTCCCGGCAATTCTGGCCTGCCTGTCTGTGCTCAGGCCCTGCTTGTACCCACAGCAGAAAATGCTCCCGCGAGAGGCTGCAGGCGCCAGAGGAAGCCACGGCTGTGTCTGGGACGATGCCTGCCGAGGCCGGGCACCAGCAGCGATGCTACAGCCGTGTCCTGAGCTGACGAACCCCTGGTCTCCACGGAGTAGCTCCCCTCACCCCCCCACCAGCTGGGAGCTGCTGACATGGCAGCTTCGTAGCTTGGACGACTCCACGGAAGCTCTGCTGCCGGGAGCCTGAGGGGCCGCTTATAATTTAGGGGTGGCCCCTTTCCTGAGGTCCCCAGGCACTCCTGGGCCCGGCCCTGTCCTTCAGGAAGGTGGCTGTGTACTAGTTTGCTGGCGTTGCAGAAAACCAAGCGCCGCTGTCTGGGGGCTTGGACAGCAGAAATGCCTCCCGCAGGCAGGAGGCCCCGCGTCCGAGTCCAGGGCATGGTGGGGCTGTTCCACCTGCTCACAGCCTCCCTGCCTGGGGTTCCCTGGCCACCCCGCGCTCCCTGTAGACATGTCCCCACCATTTCCGCCCCATGTGCCCTCTGTGCCCACAGTCCCCCTTTTATCCAGACACGTTGTAGTCAGTTGGAGGCCCACCCTCGCCAGTGTGACCTCATCTTGACTAACACCATATTTCCAAATAAGGGCACATTTTGAGGTGCTGGGTGTTGGGACTCCTGCGTGGGGATTTGGGGAGGGCATGGTTCAGCACGCAAAGGGTGGGAGAAGAAGGCAAAGGGGCTGCCACACGGCATGCGAGAGGATCTGATTCAGATCAGCGGAGCCCCCAGGCAGGTGGAGGTGTGTGCCGAGGTCACCCTCTGGCAGGGCACAAGCGCTTCCTCTGAGACACTTGACGTCGGAATGAACGGGCTCCATGCAGCGTGTGGCTTCACCACTGCCCTTGGTTTTTGAACTCGAGTGCCCTTTGGGCTTCATCCAGCTCTGCTGAGGCAGCCCCTAGGGTCCTCCCTGACCCGGGACCGGGGGGTGGGGTGTGGAGCACCCACTGAATGCCGGGCAGAGCAGACCCTGCGGCCTGTGGCTCTTCGGGTGCCTGCTTTCAACCTCCGGGCAGTGGGGGTGGGGGAGCAGGCAGAGGGAGTCGGAAAGCAGTCCGGTCCCCAGAGCGGCCACTGGCCATCCTCCGCCCCCTGGAGAATAATCCATTTAAAACTTCTGAGCTGTCTAGACTTGTTATCTGGCCCCTAATTCCTGAGAGCCCGGAGCGGGCAGCAGCGGGACTGCCGAGATAGCAAGAGGGTGAAGTCATTGGCGTAAATCCTGCGGCAGGAAGTCGGCCCCAGGAACGATGGACAAGCGTGGGCCGGTGCCCGCACGGGGGGCAAGATAACGCGTCTAGACTCCGCTGGCCATTTCCTCCTCTTCCTCTAGGTGTCCTATCGGTCGGCCCGCGGCCTTCCTGCTCGCTCTTCCCGTGCCCCACAGGAGAAACCCTCTCAGGAAGACCTCACTTCATTTTCGGTGTGAGGGACTGGGCACGGGCGCCTTCTCTATGCCACGGTGACGGCGGGGATAGCCAGGCTGGCCTCCGCCACCCTGTCATTTCTGAGAGTTCAGCGGGTTAGGGGAAAAATGACGTTTTCTCGCCAGCATCCAAAGGTCAATGGAAGGTCATTGGTGGGATCAGGAGGACACAAGTTGATGTCAAACAGACCCAGAGATTTCCACAAGTCCTGGAGAGAAAAGAGCCTGGAGCAAGGCTTATCTGAAAGCCCCTGGGAGCTGTGGAACGCTGCTCAAGCTGCATAACCTCCCACTTCCGGAAAGAGTGGCTCATTTCATTGGCCCCTGAGCATGCTGGGTGATCCTGAACCCTGAAGTCAGGGTGGGGAGTGAGGTCAAAAGGTCATTTGGTTCACTCCCCTGCCTCTAAGCAGGATTCTCCCAGCAAAGAGTCATCGTGTGTGTTCTAGCAAGCAAGGCCGCAAGTGGGGGCTTGGGGAGGAAGCAGGCCTGTGAGCACCTGTGAGCAATGAAGACGTGGTAATCCCCGCCAGCTGTCCAAGTCTGCGAGCCCGCCAGTGCCTTGGGGTCTGAACAACTGCGCTGAGACCTGTCGGGGGACATCAGTGGGGAAGAGCGCAGTGTGTCCGGAGATCAGCCACCACCGCTCGGGCAACAACCACAGAACATCAATGACAACAACAGAAGCGAAAATGTCTTGAGCAGTTGCCACTCGCAGGGTTATGTGGAGTGGCTAAATGCTTGCACTTCATCTCTTGAATCATCACATAAGCCTCTAAGCCCACGAGGGGGTCCTGTTGTAATTGTCCAAACTGAGGCTCAGAGATGGAAGGCAGGCCCAAGGTCCCCTAGTCTGTAAGAAGCAGAGGTAGAATTTGGACCAGTTGGAGCTGACTTCAGAGCCCAGGACTGAACAGCTGAATGCTCCTCATGTGAACGTACCACGTGCATCCTGTTCCACTGAGCAGGTGCAGGCGGCTGAGGGTGGCCCAGGTTAATAAATGGGGTGCCTGGGGTGCCCACCCACAGCCTTTAGATCCCAAATCCTCTATTGCTCCACTGGGCACCCCCCTTCCTACCACGTGCAGTGCCTTCTTACAAAACCAGTTGCTCTTTTATGACCCGTGGGGCAGGTGGAGAGGGAGTCACTCCACCGGGACTTTTCTTTCCTGCCCTCCTTTAAATGAGGACGATCCCACACCTACCATGCTCCTGTTATAGATGTAAGAGAAAGCTATGCTGTGTGAAAGGAGGTCAAAATCAGCAAGAAGAGTGCATCTAAAGACACAGAAGGACCTTGAGTCTCACCCAGCCATGAACATAGCCTCAAGCTGGAGTTGGACCCCACTAAGGCGGCTGCAAGGACTGATGCTGAAGCTGAAACGCCAGTACTCTGGCCACCTCATGCGAAGGGTTGACTCATTGGAAAAGACTCTGATGCTGGGAGGGATTGCGGGCAGGAGGAGAAGGGGACGACCGAGGATGAGATGGCTGGATGGCATCACCAACTCGATGGACATGAGTCTGAGTGAGCTCCGGGAGTTGGTGATGGACAGGGAGGCCTGGCGTGCTGCGATTCGTGGGGTCCCAAAGAGTCGGACACGACTGAGCGACTGAACTGAACTGAGCTGAGCTGAAGGTGGCTGCAGAGATTGTGAGGAAAAAAAAGGAAGACCAGACTAAGAGTGCCCGGGAGTCCCAGCTGGCCACAGCGGAGGAGCTGCCTAATACCTGAATCCATGGAAAATGTGACGTTTGTCATTAAGGCCCTATCAGTAGGGGGCTAGTTAAATAAATAGACAATGAATGGGCCACCTGATGGAGTAGTATGTAGCCATCAGAGGAATGCCAGGCTCTTTATGTAACGATGTGGAATGATCACCAAAGTAGTTGAATGAAAAGCCACTCGATTTTATGTGAGTGTGTGTTTACTTACATATATAAGTGTATGTATTCATCTGCTTACATGCACCTAATTATATGTTTATATTCCTGAAAGATCTCTAGATACTAGTAGCCGTGGAAAGGTGACTGTGGGAAATGTTGGGAGGGAGATACTTGCTTATATCTTGAATCTTTGACCAGGTGACTATCTAACCTTAAAAAGAAAGAAAGAAAAAAAAGATAGCCCCATCCCGTCCTCTAAACTTGGGTGGTCTCTTGAATAATAAGCGACTCCCCTTTGTCCCCAAGGGCTCTTGATCTCTTACCTGGGTGTTACAGAGGTACAGGAGGGGTGCGTTTTTGGGCCATGAGAGTGAGCTCTGGTGAGGGGTGCTAGTGCATGCCCATTCCTGCCCCACCCATGGGTGGCACTGCCCAGCTCTGGTACAGGATGGAATTCTGCAGCGCGGGGGTCCCAGAACCTGCAAAGAAGCCAGTGTCCTCAGCTCCACGAGTGCCCAGGTGGCCTCCCGTGGGCATAGAAAATGCTTTCTCCCAGACAGGGGACAGAATCCTGAGAGGGCAACACTGAGGATTTATGGGCTTTCCCAGGGCTCAGACTTGCTGATGGCCCTTGAGACAGGCGAGGGGTCAGGGGTTATCTTCGGGTGGGCAGCTGGGGGCTGCCTGGGGTCCCCTCCCTCCCTCGGCAGCTGCTAGAACTATCAAGGGGTCCGTCCCTTCTTATGCCCGGCTCGGGTTTCTGACCTCGGAGCAGCCCATACACTGTGCAGACCTCAGTAGGGCGAAATGGACATTTTGAGAGTAAAATGAAGAGGGACAGTGGGCCAGAGGGACAGATGGGGAGAGGAACAAGGGAGGACAGTCCCCTGCGGAGATAAACGTGAGGCCCCTGGAACGTGAGGCTGTGGGGGCCATGGGAGGGTGAGGGGACCTTTGTTCCTACCGCTGAGGGCTGGAGTCAGTCCTAACAAATGGTAGCATGAAGTCTGAGGGGGAGGTCCTAGGACCCGCCCTTGAGAAGGCAGAGTCAGGCCACGGGATTTCCAACTCCCTGTTCAGGCTGCCAGAAGGCAGTGTGGTGAAGGGTGGGTGATCCCCACTGGGGAGCATTGGAGGAGTGAGGCTGTGCTCTGGGCCTCTGTTTTCACATCTGTAAAATGGGACTATAATAATTCCTCTTTCTTGAGAGTATACAGTGACCATCTGAGATGCTGCTGGTCAAATGCATGGCCACATGTATTTGTAGCAGCTGGGCTCCCCACAAAGTGCTTTGTCCAGGTGGCCCAGGCAATCCCCACAAGAATACCATGCTGGGGATGGGGTTGCGGGGTGGGGCGCGGTCCAGATAAAGCAACTGAAGCAGAGAAACTGAGGGCCTCACCCAGTGTCTCAGAGCTGGATTCCAACCCAAGCCCAAGCCCATGCTGGCTGGTCTTCACCATCACCGACTGCAGCCAGGCCTCTCGCCCAGCATGTCCCTAACCCAGGGCCCTTTTGCCCTTGCTTCAGACCCACGTTTGAGCCAGCGGGTTCCTGTGTGGTTCGAGTGCAGGTAAGCTTTGATTTAACGCCTGCGGTGGTTTCTCAGACTCCGGTGAACCTGGAGGATGCCCTTTCTCAAGGCCCAGAGAGGGAGGAATCCATGCTTTCTGCAGTCCCCAGAGAGATTTATGCTCCTGGCGGGCCGGCTGCGCATTATTACACTTCCTTCTCTTTCATTAATCATCCCCCAGCCCTCAGTCCTCCTGACAGCCAGGAGCAGCGGCCCGCGAGCCCCGAGTCCTGCCGATTAGGACGCTGCCGGGCAGGCGGCGCTTATCTCTGGGAGAGAGCCCAGAGCTGCCTCGACGGAAGGGCAGTGGCTGTGCCCTCGGCTCCCCCATCACCACCCCTCCAGGAAGGAAGCCCACCCCTCCCCGGGAGCCAGGTGCTGATGGAGTGTCTCAGCACGCTCGAGCGGCACAGGAGCAAGTGCTGATGCGCGGGGCAGCTGGTCCAGATGCGTGCAGGGACAACGACAGCCACTCTCTTCTTGTTGGCTTCTTAATTCGAGCTTGAGAATTTCCCAGGGTCCTGTGTCAAATACTTCCCTCCATTCCCTTGCGTTTTCATTGCCTCAGCGTGCTCTAAGGAACGTACAGCTCATCATCCTTCCTGCATAAGAAAACGGGGGTCCAGGGAGGTGAGAAGGACAGGTCCCCCTCAGCGAGCAGGGTGCCTGACTGTCCTGCCCTCTTCTGCTGTCCAACCTGACAGGTCATGGGTTTCTGTTTTCAAGACTGTTTTTTTAAAAAAAAAACAGCTTCATGGGGGTATAATTCACGGCATTACAAGTCACCCGTGTGAAGTGTATAATTCAGTGGTTTTTCAAATATTTGCAGATGTGTGCAGCCTCCCCCAGTAAATTTCAGGACAATCTCATCACCTAAAATCATCCCTCTACCCTTCACCCCAGGCCCCTCCTTCCTCAGACCTACGACCCTCAAGTTGCTCCTTGTTTCCTTCCAGTTAATAGACAGCCGTGGACTAGACGCCAGCTGCCACCCTCGTGTGCCTGCCGGGTCCTGGTTCTGAGTCACTACTCCTTCCAAAGCCCCTTGGGGTGCTTGGCTACCCAGGTGGAGTGTGTGTCTGAGCCCTGGGGGCCATTCTTGCTGGCATTCTGGCTGGTACTAGTGGCAGGGCAGATGGGACCCTGGGATAACTGACGGAGGGGGCCGAGGCCCTCAGGGGCTTAAGGCCCAGTGGGGGTGGGGAGGATGGGAGCGACGTGGGCCCGTGGGCAGTGAGGAAGTGGGCAGACCGCAGGCACACACCATACGTTTGAGCTGAAACTTGAGGTTAAGTGGGAGTTGGGGTCCACGAGAGCGGTGGAGCGGGCAGGGGGTCGGGAGGGGAAGTGGCTGAAGTCAGAGAACAGAGTCCCTCTGGTCACTCAGGGAACTCAGCGTGAAGCCCAGGAGGACCCGGGTTGGGGTGGGAGGAGGTCAGGAAAGCAGGCAGGCGGCCTGGAGGCAGGACCGGAAATGGGAGGCCTGGGGCTCAGAGGGAAAGGGGCTTCCTGTTGAGCCCCTCAGTTATAGAACATAGGTCCTACTGCAGAGCTGTGAGCGCAGAGCGGCCTGCCTGCTCCTCTCGATAAATCCTGCGAGTCTTTATCCATTCCAATGACTTCTTGATACCTACTAAATCAGGAGAAGTCCAGACTCGTCTTCCTTCTCAGTGAGCAGAGTCCCTCCTGGCACCCACTGGACTGTGTGCCCTTGGTGGGCATGTCCCCACAACACTCCCTCTTGCCCCTGACTCCAGGCCAAGGGTGCCTTTTCTCCCCCCTGGCCTGCCCCACTCAGCTGTGTCACCTCCCGGGCTCAGAGAGCTCAGAATTCCAGAGCTCTGTCCTTCATTTGAAAGTGTTTAGAGCAGACATTTAACACCTGGTTAAATGTGTTAGGGCGTCCCTGATGGCTCAGGTGGTAAAGAATCTGCCTGCAGTGGAGGAGACCTGGGTTTGATCCCTGAGTCGGGAAAATACCCTGGAGAAGGGAATGGCTGCCCACTCCAGTATTCTTGTCTGGAGAATCCCATGGACAGAGGAGCCTGGTGGGTGACAATCCATGGGGTTGCAAAGAGTCGGACACAGCTGAGCGACTAACACTTTTACAACACTGAAATGTGTTAGAGAACCTGCCAGCACAATAGTACCTTTGTGATAAAGGGACAGATTGTTCCAAGGTGCCCCCTCTGGGTAGATGGATTCTGAAAAAGTGCGCCCTCCCTCGGGGGCGGACACAGGGTGCAGGCAGGGTGAGCAGAGCTTGTGTGTGCGGAGCAGCACCCCCTGCCCCAGCGGCCCCTCTCTAATGGGTAGGCGAGCCCAGGAGCCTAGCTGAGAAAAGACAACAGCACTTATTAAGCTCCTACAGTGTGATACCAGCACGAGGGCCAGGGGATGAGGATGGAGCTGGTTGCCTTCCAGCATTCCAGCGTGGAGGGGGAGAACAAATGCCGCCCTGGCCTCTCCCAGGCTGGATTTCCTGCCTGGCGCTGGGGAACCGAGAGGGGGTGGGCGGGTAAGGCTCCCTCTGCCCCCTTCCCCCACTGGCTCCCAAACCATCCATCAGCCCACGGCTCACCTGTGAAACCCAAGGCTGGGAACCGCAGCGCTATTCCGTTACACAGTCAAGATTTATCGGAACATGACAGGCCTGCGGGGCTTTTATGACGCGCATGGCGCCAATCCCTTCTGTTAACCTGCCTGTCCCCAGCTGGGGCGGGGGCGTTTTACGACTGCCGACACCACTCCATCTGCTCCTGAGCTTGTGGCGTTCTGACAGTGAGGACAAAATGTCCAGCTTTGTCCAGGCCCCGCGGGCTGGATTATCACTTCAGCACTTGAGAGCTCAGCCTGCTTCCCCCTGGAGCGAGAACCCCCAGGCGGGCAGGATCCGCGCCCCCACCCCGCCCCAGGCCTGGTGTGAATGAAATTCAAATCGCGCTCTGACAGTCCCGTGAATTATCTGTTTTCTAACCTGCCTCCCTAGCTCTTTCATCTCCACAGCAGAAGCCACGTTGGGGTGTAAAGTGGGGGGGTGTGTTCTTCTCATGAAGTAATCCATTGACGTCTCTACAAAGGCCCCCGTGACACCCAAATTGCCCAAGTCTCAGGGAAGAAAGACACGATGAGGGGACCGTTTGGAACCTCTTTAAAAAGGAGCTCAGCACCTCCCAGGGGCATGGGCAAATTGCCGTCCTGCGAGTTGGGAGGGAGTCCAGGCCTAAGACACTGGGCCAGCGCTTTTAATGACCTGGTTAAAAGTAAAGCCTTGTTCAGGAGAAACGGAATCCCCCAGGGAGCTGGAAGCTTGCGATGTGCTGAGCGTCTTCCTTGCCCAGCACGTCCCACTGGTTCCGTCCAGACGAAGGATGAGGATGGGTTCTTCCGGTGCTGCTCACTCTTTCTCAGCCGGTACCTGGCTCCTGGCTCTGGGACTGGGCAGTTGACAGGTGTTTGATGTTCAGCAGGGGAGGGCGAAAAGGGCTTCTCATGGGGGGCATGCAAAGGGCAGCCGCCCCCCCCAACCCCCACCAAAGCTCACTTCCCGCTGAGGAGGGTCCCGCCGGAGGAACTGGCCTCTGTCCACTCTAATATTCTGGGCTCTCTGTGCCCGGGCCTGGGCTGGCCACTAAGTCACTAACTCACCAGCAAAATGAAGATGGGGCAGGGGGTGCGGGTCCTGGAACAGGACTGGTGCCAGAGGCATGTTCCTAGGTGGAAACAATTCTGGCTGCTAATAGCCAGGCCTTATTCAAGTGCCCCGCTTCCCAGGTGACTCGGCCATAAAGAATCCACCTGTCAATGCAGGACACACAGGTTCGATCCCTGGGTCAGGAAGATCCCCTGGAGGAAGAATGCCAACCCACTCCAGTACTCTTGCCTGGAGAATCCCATGGACAGAGGAGCCTCGTGGGCTACAGTCCATGGGGTCACAAAGAGTTGGACACAACTGAACAACTAAACAACAACAATTCAAGTGCCCTGGCTTCATTTGCCACCTACTTACTTCGGGTTAATGACATCTGCCTTACAGGGTTTTAAGTCTAAATGCAAGAAGATGAATAAATGTCCTGTATGCAGTAGGAACTCAACAGTTGTTCATGGACTTCAGTGTGTTGTGAGCCCTAGTGTCAAAGAAACCTAGGTCTGAACCAGCCCTCACAGCCCATGATCCCAGGCAGGTCACAGGACCCCTCCCAGCCTCAGGTTCCGTGTCTGTAACAGCACCTGGGTCACACGGCAGCTCGGAGGCCAGGTGAGGCATGCCGTAAGCACTCAATACAAATTTGCCCCGATGGTGGCGAGGACCAGCATCACTGCTGCTCTTTTGTAGACATGTCCCTACCTGGAAAGGACCTCCTGGGCCCTCAGGGCAGGCCTCCCCTGGACCCTAAAGAGCAGGCCTCCTGTGGGCCTGGCCACCTGAACCCTGGGTTTGGCAGGTGCCCCTGTGTCCTGGGCCCCAGGGGGTCTGCTTATACTAGGGTCACAGTGTACAGCGCAGGAGGGCCCAGCCCATCCGAGCAGCCCGGAGGCAGCCCTGTCTGCTGGCCTCGGATGGCCTGATTGTTTTCATTTGCAAATGAAAAATAAGAAACACTCGCCCAAGCCAGAGCAGCATGATTTCTTCCTCAGTGCCTCCTCCTGCCCCCCTGCCCCCCGCCCCTGTTGGGAGGCCGGCAGGACACAGATGCCTGAAGCGGCTCCAATCACTGAACTGGCCGTGACCTGGGCTGCAGTTGCAAGAGGGTCTGCTGGGGCGGTTGCCCAGAGGCACAGAGCGCCATCCACCCCAGGAGCATCGCAACCAGCCTGTGCAGCTGGAGAGAGCCGAGATCGGGGTGGGGCTGACTTCTCCCCCAGCGCCCACACCCAGGCAGGAATGATGTACGACAGACTCCCACAGAGGGGCCCTGTGTAGGGCGGGGATGACCGTAGCTCACCTGCGTGGAGTCACCTGTATACCCACCCCATGCCGTGCCCTTCCTGGAAGGAGGTATTACTGACAGTAATGACGGTGGGGAGGCAAATGGTGCAGGCACTCAGAGGACAGACAGCCTGGCAGTTCCTTCCAAGGCTGAGTATACTCTTACTACGTGATCCAGCAATCATGCTCCTTGGTATTTCTCCAAAGGATCGAAAACTTGTGTTCACACAAAAACCTGCCAAAAACCTTGGAAGCAGCCAAGATGCCCTCACGTGGGTGAGTGGGTAAAACAGTGGCACATCCAGGTGATGGAATGTTACTCAGCACTGAATAGAAATGAGCTGTCTGGGCCTGAAATGACATGGAGGGACTGTCAGGGCTGAGGCGTGGAACACAGTGCTTAGCATTACAGCTAAGGGACAGGAGCCCATCTGAAAAGGATCCGTCCTGTATGGTTCCAGCTCCCAGCTGCCCTTCCTGGGGGTCATCCCTGGGCTTCTGGACTTGTCCAGCCTGCCCAACCATCGCTGTGCCAGTTCTTGAGCTAGGTGTCTTCTCTGACTCCCTCTGTTTCTCTGGTGTGGTGCAGACAGATATAGTCCCATCAAGGCTGTGATGTCTAGGGCCTGTTGTCTAAGCTCTCTGCCTCAGTTTCCTTACCTGTAATGTGGGGCTGATAAGAGTGTCCACCTCCTCAGACAGGTGCTAAGTCACCTGATGGGTGGCGTGACGCTGGCTGGCACAGAGCAGGTGTACCTAGCAACGCGTGCTGTGCTGAGGAAGAAACGGAGCCCGGAAAGTTCTATCACCCACCCGGGGCACCGCAGCGCAGAAAGGCAGGGCCAGCCCCGCTCACACGGCCTCCATTCGCAGGTGGCTCTGAAGGGTCTGAACGACCTGCATATTCTGCGCTTTCTGCAAAAAGAGGAAACAGGCTTGCGAAAGTCAGTGCATTTAAGTAGTCACAACAGCCCTTCAGAGGCAGGAAGGGAGGCTGGCCCTATCACATGGCACCTCGTGGCCCAGCCAGGAGACAGAGGTTGGAGAAGCCCAAACTTTGCCTGGGCCCCTGGTGCCCAAGGCCTCCGGCGGGTGCGGTGTCTTCCCAGGGGCCGCGGAGAGCTTCCCATGGGTTTTTATTAGAAACAATTGGAGGATCCAGCTGCCCTTCAGACACTTCGAGCTGCACATTTTCCACATTCCTCCTCGACCTGGCATGGCCGGGACACCATCATTTAAAAAAAAAAAAAAATCTGGTATTTGAAATTAAAAAAAAAAAATCACAGCCTTCCTTTCTTTGACTCATTTCCTGTGGTGTTTCCCTGGCCTAATGGAAACCTGACAGGCTTCGTGGCAAAGGAAGCCAGGCCCCCCCTGTGCAGGGGCAGAGTGCAGCGTGGAGAACGGTGCTTTTGTTCAGGGGGTGGGAAGAGGTGATGGCGAGGGGCCTTCCCCTGCCGAAACCGAGAAGCAGAGCAGAGGCCTGCAAGGAAAACATCCTCCTCTGTGCACTCAACTCAGCCCTCGGAATCAGGCCTGAGATTTGAGCCGGCGTGGGGGTGGGGGGCTCTGGGCCTGGTCTGCTCCCCAGAGCTCCTCTTGGGCTTTGCAGGGACCACCGAAGCCCTTGGAGAGGAGTGACAGGGCCCACGATGGCTCCTCCCAGCAGCGGACAGGAGCAGTGTTCTCACTAACTCTCGGCATCCACGGAGCTGGACGAGAATAAGAGACTCCGGGCAGCGACATGGAGCCCAGAATTCAGGGGGTGGGTAGTAAGCATTACAGAGCACTCGCCACGCCAGAAAGTGATCAAGCTGGCAATACCTGCTTTACTTTACTGGTGTTTTCATGCCAACGCCGACATCATCACTGGCTTTTATGGGGCATTTACTGTGCTGCTTGCTGTACAGATATCACTGCATTTTATCCCAAGACAACCTTTGAGGGCAGCGGACATGGTGGCTGCTGCCCTCTACAGAGGCAGGGTTGGGGGGAAGCAGAGCATCTGAAATATCACCCCCCTGTGAAGGGAGCCACGTTCCCAGAGCGTTGTGTTGTGCTCATTTCAGGGGGCGGCTGGCAGAGATGAAGGAGGCTCATATGGAGCTCACCTGGGATGTTCAGCAGATGTTTACAAATAAGCATCAAGGAGCCTTTGAAAAGAAAGATGTGGCTTCAAACCCAAAGGACTAAAGGGTTAAAACCAGCTGTGGATGCATTGTCATCAGATACCTTGGAAAACCAGGCGGCAGTACCTTTAAAACTGAGCATCCGCCTATTCTATGACCTGACACGTACTCCCAGGAGAAATGAATCTGTGCACCCACCAAAGGCACATGCAGGACCACAATGCTCACAGCAGCTTTATTCAGAAAAAACGTGAGTGAGAAAAAAACGAATGTGCCTCAGTTGCAGAATGGATTAATAAACTAAAGCACATCCACAGAAGTGATTCCACAGCAGTAGGAAAGAACAGAAGTCTGCACACATGTGAGCAGTCTCACAAGCCAGCAACCAGGGAAGGAAGTACACAAGAGTACACCCTGTGGGGCTCCGCTCCCCTGAGCCTGCAGATCAGGCAGCGCTGACGGTCTCCATGGTGAATGGGGCACCTTTGGAGATTTTGGTGGGGAAGCAGCACAGGAGAGCCTTCTGCTGTGGAAATACTCTATCTTGATCTGGATGGTAGCTACACGAGGGTTAACCTACTTAAAAATTCATTCAGCTGTTGCACACTGTACTGTATATTTTTAACACTTGAGTTAAAATTCAGGAAAAGGCACAGGCCTTGTCCTCAGCCCACTTACAGCCCGGTTTGGGTGACGGTTCTTCCCAGGGAGTTCAGAGAAGAGATGCCTCTGTAGAGACGGGGCTGAGGCAGAATGGTGACATTGAAGCCAGAGTCAGACAACTTCAGAGTCTCTTTCAGACCCTGCTTGAGGGTTGTCTCTCCTTCGTGTGTTATTTTCAAGGCACGTGTCCATGTGTATGCACACACATGTGAATATCTCTTTATGTGTGTGTCTGATTTGAACTTTTATATACTTGCACCAAATGCAAAAAGTTTAAACCAACAATTTCATTGGTATTGTTAACACCCATGATCTAAGGGTGAGAGGCAATTATTCCTTGGTACTTGTTTTTCCTAAACACCTAAACCTCCAGTTTGGCCTCTGACCCTGTCCATGTTTAGGCAGAGAGCAGAAGAGGGAACTCCCACCTGTTCTGGGGTGAGGGTTTGTGAAGGCAGCCACTGGGTGCTGTCACTTTGACAGTCACACTGCAGTTGTCACACACACGTGACAACCCTTCGTAAGGGTCCTGAGCATGCCGCCCCCGCACCAAAGCCCCTCTTCCCAGTTAGCTATCTCAAGAGCCCTTTGCAAAATAATAAAATATTGCCACAGAGAAGTGTGGGCGGTGGGTTGATTACTCGGCAGACCCAGGATGACCAGTCCTTAACTGCTGAGAGCAAGGCAGACAGAAAATGGAAAGCTGTCAAATGTGGGAGAATATTGGATAAAATAAAAACAGAGGGTGGCCTCCATACTCTTGTCTTCCTAAATGAAAGTTCTATGTGTGTCTAAACCTAAGGCTGATTCTTGAGGGAAGATGGTCATCATTGGAGAACTCTACAGCAAGCTCATGTCATCCCATTTGGGCTACAAGAAAAAATGACTCCACTAACTCAAATGGTTTGGTTGTCAGAGTTACAGCATAGAACCCACACTGATGAGAACTCGGTTAAATCAAAGCTTTTCAAATCCACATTTAGTGAGAACCTGCTACATTCTGTGTTCTGTGTTCAGCATTGTTGGTCAGGAATGGAAATGTGCCAGTTGTGCCCTCGGTTGTATTAAAATGTCTCAGCGACGCTGTCCTCCTACCCAGCAAGTCGCGGTGGCCAGCTGACGCAGCAGCTGGGGCTTGGGTGTCCTTCTGAGTCATGACTGTGGACGCTAGTCTCTTCATACTGTATACACACAGAACGAGCTAAGGGAGCTCCTGGTGGCCGGAAGGTGACAAGTTCACACGCGTGAACTCGTGAGCGGATGCCATGCTGGTGGGTGGATATCACTGAAGAGGCTGGAATCCATGTGCATAATTCAGGAACCGTCTTAGAGACAAAGGCAGTGTCTCGTCCCTTCGTGCCCCATGCGCATCTTCGGTCCACCGGAATTATGGAAACTATAGAACTATATTGCACTTATTTATTTGATTTTTTAAACTTTTTATTTTATATTGGAATGTAGCTGATTGACAATGTTGTCATAGTTTCAGGTGGACACAACAAAGGGACTCAGCCATACGTGTACATGCATCCATTCTCCCCCGAACTCCCCTCCTACCCAGGCTGCCACATAACATTGAGCAGAGTTTCCCATGCTATACAGTAGGTCCTTGTTGGCTATCCGTTTTAAATATAACAGTGTGTACATGGCAGTACCAAACTCCCGATCTATCCCTTCCTGCCATCCATCTCCCCTGGTAACCAGAAGTTCTAGAATTATATTACATTTATTGATATGCATGACTATTCAACCAAATGATGACATTCTTGAAAGCCGCGACCATCACTCGATCGTTTCTAGAACCCCAGGCCTGTCCCCTGGTAGATGTGTGTGTGTGTGCTAAGTCACTTCAGTCGTGTCCAACTCTGCGACCCCCAGGGCTATAGCCCACCAGGCTCCTCTGTCCGTGGGCTTCTGCACAAAAGTACTGCAGTGGGCCGCCATGCCCTTCTCCAGGGGAATCTTCCCAACCCAGGGGTCGAGCCTGCACCTCCTGCAACCCCTGTATTGCAGGCGGGTTCTTCACTGCTGAGCCACTGGGGAAGCCCCACCTCGTGGGCGCTTAGTGCTTACTGCAAGACCCAAGGGATGACCGAGGGCGAGAGATTGAATGTGCCCTTGGGGAAATTAGCATTTCCGAGATTTCCTTTCTCATTTGAAAGAGGAGACAGCGATGGCACCAGCTCTCCATCGTGGGGTCATCGGGAGGGCCAGGTGAGATGATGCAGGTGGAGACGGCAGCGGCGACAGCAATCCTGGGGGAGGAGGGTGGGAGGAAGAAGGGCCAGAGCAAAGTAGTTTTCTTCACTAATCGTTGGAATTCCTTGTCCAGCCCTGACTTGGGAGCACTTTCTCTAGAAGCAGAAGACAAATGAGGGACCTGTGCTCCCGCCTTGGAACTCCACGTGAACTCCCCCTCGTGGGCTGGGGTCAAACTCTGGGCAGTGGATTGGCTCATTAAACAAATGACCTAATTTAGTACTTAAGACACCCAAAATTTACTAGACTAATTTGTCAAGTCATCCAGAACAACCAAACCACAAACGGCCTTGTAGGTTTTAATGGAATTATAGACAAAATTCAGATTGACTACTCAATAAAAGTTTCCGTGAAAGCAGGACTGACAGTTTAGTCTACGGAACACGGAGGAGACTTTTATGGGCCGGTGTAAATCTTTTGACCGACCCTTTCATCTCATCCTTTCCATTTTTACCGTCTCTGAAGGAGAGTCGTTTATGGAACTGAGGGGCAGGAAGCAGGAAGTAGGAAACAGGAAGTAGAAATTTGGCTGCTGATAAGCAGGTTAAGGCTTGGTACAATGGGTGAGCTGCTGGTGTGGAACTGAGCAAGTTTGTCCATCACCCAGCATCAAAGGTTGTCTACAGAAATGTGAAGGCATTGAGAAAAGTATGGCTGGCACAGAAACCTGTTCTTTTAATTAAGGCTTAAAACCCAAACCTCTGTAACGACACCTTTTCCCACAACTGAAGCCATGTCTGTCCTTTTTCAGCAGAATGACCAGAGAGGACTTGGACAGACCCTTTCCATTCCACTGTTCTCAGAAGGACAACGGAAATGGTCACTAATGCCCATATTCTTGGGGACACTTTCACCCGTCACATCCCCCGGACAGCTGTCTTTTACACGGTGAGAGTTGCAAAGCTTCCACTTTAAAGATCCATCTGGTTCTTACATCAGGCTAAGCCTTGATCTTAAGGCGCAAGCCCAAACACACTGGGGAGATGCGAAAATTTAGGAATGAGCGTGTTTATATTGTATTTGCATTAATGCTTCCTAAAGTTTATTTTCAAAGTGAAGAAAGAACAATGCATAGTAGGCTATTAAACCCAAACACGATCAGTTTAAAGTTAGGGGCGTGCTCCGGTGAATATTTTTCTCCTGTTGTGAAGGGTCCACTTGAGGAGGGAGTCAGGGACTGGGGTTGGGAAGGCAGGCAGGGGCGGAGGAGGGGCTGTTGTGAATTCTCCGCAGGGCTGGGCCTCCCCTGCGGGCCACTGCTGTTTGTCATATGGAATGGATTAGGCCTTCTCTCTCACACTGTCAACTTGGGTGTTCTGTGCACAGCCTGTTTTGCTGGGGTCTTGGTTTTGCTTTTTATAACGGCAGGAAGTGCCCCTCTCGGACCACATGTGAAACCGTGTGGGAACGGTTGGGAGGGGGTGGGGGACCGAGAGGCGGGCAAGTGGGGTGTGCAGATGAAAAAGCCTCCCCTGAAACGTTCGGTGGTGCTGGTGGGGGGGGGGGCCCCCGGGGGGGGGGGGCGGAGATGCGCCCTGGCCAATTTAACTTTATGGGGCCTGGCTGGCAGGAGGATGAGGAGGTGGAGGCTTCCTTGATGAAACCCTCCTGTCCCTAATAGACCTGCCCCTAATATTTTACAATACCGCACAGAGTCGTGGAGGGATCATTAAAGCATGAGGGATCGCAGCTGCTGTTTAATTTGTTCTAAATTTCCTGCCGGCCTCACCAGACGTGTACAGGAAATGGGCGGTAAATGTTTAATAGGTCATACCTAACCAGACAATTAACAGGTGCTGTCATTTAGAAAATCTCAACCTGTGTGCATACCCAGAGCTGAATCAAGCCCCTGGTTTTGTTTTTCCTTCTGCACAAAGGCTCGCTGTGATGTTACGGGGAGGGGCCTGCAGGGGTGTCGTAAGAAACCACTCAGTTGTGGGGGTAACCCCTTGGGCTCACCTGCGGCCGGCCCTGCCTGTCTGGGTCTGGGGATGCTGCCCATGGAGCCTGAGCCTGGCGCTGACCTGCATGGGGGTAGGCTGGTAGCCGGGGCCCTGGGCTCACCAAGAAGTTGCTTCCCCTCCACCACCCCGTCTCTTACAGCTCCTGTACCACCTGCTCCCTCTGGCTGGGGAGTGGGTGGAGGGACAGACAGAGGCAAGGAGGGGGCAAGGCCCTGCGATGGCACCCACCTCTCAGACAGGACTGGGGCCCAGTTGAGCTTGATATAGTGTGTGTGTGTTGGGGGGCAGGGTGCCTGCTATACCTGAGCAGGTGTTGAGGCCCGCCACATTTGTCCTGGCCATGGGTCCTTGCAGTTCCCCCCCTAGCTCCTAGGCCCCTTAGCTCCAGCAGCCCTTCCCCAGACCCTCCCTCCAACCCTAGGGTGGGCGATGCCGCCCCCATATCACAGAGGGGAAACAGGGCTGGGGACGGGGGTGGGGGGGTGGGGCTCAGCCCTTCTTCAGGGGCACAGAACTAGTTGGTGGTGGAGCTGGGATTTGAACCCAGAAATCCGCATTCAGTTGACCATGTTGCTGAAGGACAAATTGGAAGAAAAAACCACTGGCCCCATACCCAGCATCATTAACCTGTTAGGACCAGGCTGCTCCTGAAGTGTGTTTACTGCTGAGCTGTGAGAATGAGAGGGACACTCGTGTTCCTTGGTCTGGTGGGCATTTAACAGTCAGAGCTGCAAGTGAGGCGGCTGAGCACTGGGTGTGCCTGGGCCCGCGAGGTTTCCCGCGACGTGGGCCTTTCAGTGACCAGACCAGGAGAGCTCCAAGCATGCCCGGATGCAGGTCACCTCAGCCCCACTGTCACAGTCCCCTGTGCGATGCGCCTGTCTACAGAGAAACATGCTGAAGCCTGAGGGGCCCTGGAATTCCTCACGCTTCCGCAGCTGGTTGTCCTGAACGCACCCACGGGTCTCCGGACCCCAGGCACCAAGCCTAGAAAAACCCATGCAGGTGTGTGGATGGAAATGGTTGCAGTGGCTGCCAGGCAACCCTCAGGTCCCACTCACCCTGATATTACCTGCGTGAAGTTCATGTCTGACGGGGTTCAGAAGATGGTTTGAAAACAACATCTGAAACATCTTCTAATAGTCCATGACTAATGGGCTGGACTGGGCTGTCCAATAAATTGTCTGCTCTATGGAGCAGTTACAGTGATGGGCCTCAGACACCCTTATCAGCACTTGGTGCTCATGTAAACCGACTCTCATTAATGACAGGATGAGAACGGCGACACTGTGCAGGCCTCTGCCTGCTGCCCTCATCACGCTTTGAAGCCCAGCTGCTAATAGCCCTGCAGAGCGCGGACGTGAAGGCGGGTGGCAGGTTGCACAGACATGTCTCGTTTTGAGCAGTTGATGCTGGTTGTCGTTTCGGCCAGAGGCTCCTTCTGCTGTTCTTGGCCACGACAGAGCAGGCCTCATGGGCCTGGCACACGGCTCAGGGGCACAGTGACACCCGTGCAGAGGGATTTTAATATTCTGAAGCAGAGGGTGTAAGCAGTAGCTTGAGGGCTGAATCATTTAGTAGATATATTTAAATCTTTTAAAACTGCTTCATAAACGCTTAGAAACAGAATATCTTTTTTGAAAACCTAACTCTGGCTTTTCTTGACACTTTGGAAAACCCAGCTCTAGTTGGGTGTGGCAGCGATTGCCTGGGTTTGGGGGACTGGGCGTCCTCTGTGGATGAGGCTGTGCTTATCCATGTGCCCCAGCCCCCACCACCCCCTGGTGTCTTGTGTCCAGCCCAAACTCTGGTCATTTAAAGCACATGCCTGGCTGCTGTAGGCATTTGAACTTGTGATCCTGCGTCAGGGTCTCTCATTTTATCCTTTACGCATCCTTGAAAGGCAAACAGAGATGGGTTGCGAGGGTACAAGAAATGAAGAAAGGACTCCTGACCGGCAGTCAGACATTGTGGTTTGTACCTGGGCTCTGCTGACCCAGCTCGGGGTTGCAGGTCTACCTGATGCTCGTGTCGTGGGAGGGCTGGCAGAGCCACCGTGCGAGCCCTACCAGTACTTGGTCCATCCGGTACTCAGTCCCTCCTCCGAACCCCAGAGTTTGGAGTTTCACATCCCATGCCTCCCTCCCGGTATGGGGAGGTTGGAACCGATGCAAAATGATGGAAGAAGGACTGACTCAAGGGCTTCCAGGTCTGCTGGCACCCAGGACTCAGAAAAAGTCACGACGCCTTTCTGGTCTCGGTTTGCAAAGCAAGAGCGTTGGGGGCAGGCGGTCCCTGAGCAGCCCTCTCTGGTGTCCAGTCTCTATCTGTCAAGTGGGGATAATGGCACTAATCCTGAAGACTTCTTGCTGAAGGCTGTAAAGGACTTACAGCCCAGCACTGACCCTGATAAAATAGCAGTCAGAGCCACAGTAAATAGGAGGTTCCTCAATGCGGCAAAATTCCATTTCCATCCCTGAGACTGGAGTGTGCTGGGTGGTTGTATAATAAATAGCCTGACCAAGAAACCCCCACACAGACCCTATAAGTTACAGGTGGCTGATGGGAAAGAACCCTTGCTCACACAAATCCCGGCCTTGGACTCAGAACCATCTGGCATTTCACTTCCAGTCCCCAGGCATTGCCTGCAGCTCACTGTGAGCCAGCACTGAGTGCTCAGAGGAGCCTGCAAGGGCCACTGTCTTCCAAAAATGAACCCTTATTCTGGGGAACCGTTTGGCTTCCTGTGCTGAGGATAAAGGGAGAAAGAAGACCAAAGAGAAAGAAAAGGGAAGGAAGGAGGCGAGAGGACGGGAGGGAGGGAGAAAAGGTGGCTAAGTGGGCAGGTTAACGCCCTGGGAGGAGGAGACTAGCCGGTCTGCGGAGAGAAAAGGCATGTGCAGATGGATGCGAAGTACATGTCCTGAAAGGAAGCCGCGTAGGGGCCGCGTGCGTTTGCTGAGCTGTGTTGGTTGGGAAAGGCAGGGGGCGGCTAAGGAGTCCTAAGTGATGCTCAGAGCTTCTGTGCAGGAGGGGGAATCCTGGTACTGACATTAAGCGGCGCAGGTGGCAGTGAGCTCAGGCTGGAGAGGGGTGAGGGGGTGTGTGAAGCTCGGGGTGTCAGCCAAGATCCAGCTTGGGCACCCCATCAGGCTTCCTTTGGAAACCTCAGTTGAATTTACACAAAAAGACCTCACCCTCTTCAGGTGGCATGAAGTCACCGCTTAATTCAAAGCGGGCGCTCACAAGGATCTGCTCTGTGGTGAGTCAAGATGGACCTGGTGGAGCACGCTGACCCACGACCGGGCCAGAGTGGTGATGTCAGCGCATCTGCCCCTCGGCGCCCTGGGGCGAGGTGGGGCGGGAATTGGAGAACTAGCCGAGGCGTGGCCACACCATAGTGCTGGGTGCAAGGGCGGAAGGCAGATTCAGGTTCCATAAGCCTGTCTCGATAGAGCCATCCCAAGTGTGGGGACTTAACGTGGAGGTGAGTGTCAGAAGAGGGGTGGCGTCTTCTGCATTCGCAGGGCTGATGTTTACTGGGGAGCCAGAGTGGGAGTACGATTCGCCAGGCTCAGGTGGTCTCACACCTGCCTTTACTTTAGATTGTCTGGGGAGCTCTGTAAACGCGGCGTGTGCCTTGGGTTGTTCGTACTTGCTGTCCTTACGTCGTGATTGTTGGTTTGCCAGTCCATAGCCCCCATCAGACTGTAAATCCTGTCTTGTCCTCTGTCTTGTGGGTGGACTCAGGGCTGGCCCCCTGAGGAGGCCTTGGCACATTTGCTGAGTGTGTGAGTGAGTGAGAGACTCTCTGGCTAGGTCCTACTGGGGAAGTGGCTCATGGAAGGACAAGGAGAGAAGCCACCCCTTCTAGCCCTGGTTCTGCCATATTCAGGCCGCCAGCCAGGGAACCAGCCCTTTGCAGCCCTGGCCCAAGTTCCGAGGTCCAGTCCACTCTGGCTGCACTCGCTGCCCCGTGGCAGCTGCTGCAGAGGGGGTCGTCCTCACAGGGGCATGCGGTGTCCTCCCGGTTTCCTTAGACTTCGACGGGCCTGGGTGGTCCCACTACCACTCAGCCCTCATGGCATTCCGGCTCTGAAGACAATTCCTGAACCCAAGAGGCCCCGCTCGGGGCTCCCTTGCACTTTGGGAGCCCACCTTCATGTGAGGGTAGCCCAACCGGGTTTTCATTTTCAAGGGGTCCCCTCCCCTCCACCTCCCCCACCTCCAGCTGAGACGGATGCTTGGCCCTGTTGTCAGGGTTGGGCAGACACCCGGACAGCCCCTGCGTCAGTGGGCCCTGTGTCCTCTCTGCTCCAGCCTTGAAGTCAATGGGGCTCTGTGCGCTGCTGAGCAGGCCGCTGTGGAGGTGAAGACGCTGGCTCCGGCGGTTCTGGGCAGGATGGAGGGCAGGGTGCCAGAGTCTCTCTGGAAAACTGGAGGATGGAGTGCGCCTCCTCCCATGTGAGGGGTCTGGAGAAGCATCAGATAGCCCGCCGACACCCTGGACTCAGAGCTGGCTCAGCCTGGAGGACTGCCCCCAGGGCAGGTAAGGCCTCAGGCCTCAGAGCCTCTGGTGATGGTTGCACCTTTCCATGCCTTCCCAGTCTGAAGGGACTTGCAATCTGCTGCTAGTTGGATTTGAGTTTGGATGTCTTTCTGTGGCCTCTAAGAATTGCACGGTGAGGCCACCTAGCCTGGGGCTGGCAGGAGACCTGACCATCCGCCCAGCCAAGGCTTTGGGCCTGTGGGTGATCCAGCTGCTTGCATCCCGAGGGCGGGTGGCTTGGGGCTAGAGAAGAAGGAAGCCCAGGTGCCATGTTGCTGCAAACACCCTCATGTCAGGCAGGGCGAGGGACGCGGCTCGGAGGAAGGGCAGCTTGTCCTTTAGCGGAAGTCAAGCCAGCCATACATCTGCCACCTGGGTGTGTCTCTAAACATCTCAGTCTCCCAGCATGTAGATGGAGGAGGAAGAGACACAGGGCAGAGAAAACAGAGAAAATGGATGTGGGACACAAGCACAGAGCATACAACTGTAAAATGCACTAACCCATCCAGTCACTCATCACACATTTCGTGAGTGTCTGATCTGTGTACAGAGCTACGCTAGGTCTACAGCAGAGAGCAGAAAAGCAGTAGTTTCCTCCCTCAGGAGTGTCTCAGAACAGGGGATTGGATGAGGCAGGAACCTGGCATCAGGCGTTTACTTACTCCCTGTGGGACCCAAGGCAGGGGGTTGGACCTCTCTGAGCCTCTGTTTCTTCATCTTGGAGATGTCCTGATGGTCCAAGGCCTTGAGCAGGGGCTGGCCCAGGCTGAGCCCTGGAGACAGCAGAGGCGTGGCGATGGCCACAGGAGCTGTGTGCCTGGCTGCCCCACGCTGAGCCCCCGAGACTGCCTGGGAGCTGACTGGACACCCCCGCTGCCACATCCCTGTTCTCACCTCCCTCGAAGCTCTCCTCCCATGGCTGTGGGTGCCACGCTGGTCCTGTGCAGAGCCATGACTTCTTATCTGCACGACCCTCACACTGTTCACATGTTAACCCTCAACTTCAGGCAAAGAGCAGGCACATGATAGACCCACAGGCATGCCCTCCCCCTGCCCTCTGAACCCTGATCCTGTTATTTTCCTAGCGTGCTAAGATTTATTTTTAAAGTGTATTTATGTTTGTCTGCACCGGGTCTGCCTTCTGCGGGCTTCCTCTAGTTGTTGGGGGCCCAGGCTGATCTTCCTTGCAGTGCTTCTCACTGCAGGGGCTTTTCTTGTTGCAGCTCATGGGTTTAGTTGCCCCACAGCACGTGGGGTTTTCCCAGACCAGGGATCGAACCCGTGTCCTCTGCATTGGCAGGCGGATTCTTAACCACTGAGCTATGAGGAAAGACCCTACAGATAGTAGCTACCCAGTAAATGCTCCACCGGATAAAGGCATAACTTTGCGATGCTTAGTGAAATCTCTGAGCAGACTGGTTATTGGGAGCACAGGGCCACTAAGAGAGATCAGCATTCAGCGCAGAGGACAAGCTGCCTGAGAGTCAGGCCACCGGGCGGCCTGCTCCCTGTCCCTCTGCTTCCGTCCATGGGACTCTGCCAGTTACTGAACCTCGATCCGCCTTAGCTAGCACAGAAGTAGAACGGGAACAACAACAGGGCCACCTGGTGAGATGCTGGGAGAAGTAACTAGAAAACTGGATGCAGATTGGTTAGCTCCTGGCACGTGGGGCACGCTGCTGATGCTGACGGGTGTTACAACCACTCCATAGGCTGATGCTGGGCTGACAGGGAAGGGACAGTCCTTCTACCAGATCCGTGTTGGCCTGTCCTCCGGTCGTAACCGGCATTGCTCTCTGTGTCTCCGTCTGACTCAGAATCCAGGCTGGACGCATCCACACTGGTGATGGCCGCAGACCTCAGACCACAGCGTATTTAGTCTGCTGCTTAGCTCACGAGCAACATGACTTCCATACTTGCTGCAGAGGCCCTCCGCGACCCCACGCACCCGCCAGAGCAGGGATCTGGCCTGGGTTCAGATCCCGACTGCGATGTCCATGCGCAGGCCTGTGTTGACAGAGCGCCCACTGCTTGCTCCATGGCTTGGTCCACCGTTCCCCGTTCCCGGGCAGCCTGGAGGAACCCCCACCCTCTACCTGGCTGCATCTGGGACTCATTGGTGCCGTCACGACAGTTTGTTTATGTGTAATTTCTGGCTGAGACTTGAAAGTCGAACTACCGCTCCGTTCTCTAAACAGCCACTACTGTTATACAAAAAGCAGGCCATCCCTGGCTTGGATGTCGGACTGAAATATCTCCTCCTGGCACCCCTTATGAGGGGAATCAAAGGGCTCGTTTACTCCCAAGTGGAAATCACGGAGCTCAGGCTCCCATGGGGCCGGCTGGTCATGCAGAGAAGCTTGAGGGTCCACAGGTCTGTTTACAGAGCCGCGCTCCCCATTGGAAGTCCCAGGTTCTGGACGCAGGGTCCTCCAGCAGGGGATGGGAACCTCGCAGAAGGCGCGGGTCCGCAGTCTCCCATGCAGCCTCAGAGGCCGCCCTCCTGCTCGGTCCCCCCACCCTGTCCTCCAGGGAGGTGCCGGGCCTTTGCAGAGAGTCTCCTTTGTTTCTCCCAGGCGTGTTTCACGAGGCCGGGAGTTCTCCTGGCCTCTGGCCACCCCGGTGGGTCATCGGGTTTCAGGACCAAGATTTGGACCGCTAAAGTGCTGATCCATTCTGGCACGGGGGCAGGGCTGCAGCCCTCACCCCAGGGAGGCTGGTGCTGCCCCCCACCCCCGACCCGCAGGTGCAGGCTCTGCAAGGCAGCCCTGCTGTGGCTGACTGTCTATCAGAACAGGTCCGGCTGGGGGAACTCAGATGTGGCCCCCAGCTTGGAATTCATGCAGCTGTGCCTCCAAGGAGAGGAAGGAAGGGAGGGCCTGGTGACCGCAGGGCCTCTGTTCCTTCTCACTGTGGGACAGGAGGGTCCGGAGGACATCCGTCTGACAGCTCTGGGGGCTGGGGGGGATGACGACTATGGGAAACCTCACAGATAATGTGAATCACTTCCGAAATGAGGTCAGGCACCCCCTCAGTGCCACCAGCCTCCTGTCTGGTGTGCATCCATGCAGAGTCTAACTCTTCCTACGAGCTGGTGTAAGGTTGCTGCCCTAAATAAGTGCCCCACACCTCCGGCTTCACAGAGGTTTAGTCCCTCAGTCTGGAGGCCAGAAGCCCAGGGTCAAGGTGTCGGCAGGCTGCAACCCCTCTGAGGGCTCCAGAGGTGGACTCTCTCTCCGCCTTCCTGTGCAACCGGCGCCCTCGGACTCCTGGGCTCGTGACTGTATCGCTCCAGTCTCTCTCTGCCTCTGCTTCACGTGTGCATCTTCCCTGTGAGTCTGCGTCCAAATGGCCCCATTTTTCAGGACACCGGCCACTGGCGCAATTTCCAGATAAAGTCACGCTCACAGCTTCTGGGGGGTCAGGACATGGATGTACCTTTCCAGGGGGCACAGTTAAACCCAGAACAAAGCTAGTCTTCCAGGGGCCCTTTTTGCTTTGATGTCTCAGTTTTCTCATCTGTAAAATGGGGATAATAGTCCCACCTTCTTCACTGGGTCCATGTGAGGATTAAGTTGATGAGATGGAGAGATGCAGAGTGCCGAGCGTGGTGCTGACACGGCAATGAGATGTAAGGCATCCTGTTCCTACTCTGATCATCAGCCACGGACTCCCAAAACCACTGTGGAAGGCACGTCGCACGCCTCAGTGGTCTGCAGTCACTCTCAGAATACAGTCCCCATGGCCCCCAGGCCTCATCCTGCTCACTGGCCCAGGCGTGTGGGCCGTGGCTTCCTCCCCATGTCGCGCTGGCCACCGCCTTAGGACTTTCTCGCATCCATCATCCATCCTGCTGCCTGGAACCCCCTTCCCAAGCTCCCTCAGGGCTGGGCTTCTCTCCAGCTCCCTGGCCTCCCCGTCCAAAGCTGGCGTGCCCTCTGGGGTCAAGCTCAGGCACAGCATCTTGTCATGTGGCTGCCACTTTGCTTTCTTCACGTTGGCACAGTATGTCACCTTATGCAGGTTGTTACCTGAATGCATCCAGGACACAAACCCCATGCGGGCAGGGACCTTGTTCCTCCCATGGTGCAGCTGGCCCTCCGCAGCCTTGAATGACCCGAGCCCCTCATCGCAGTGGGTGTTTTATTGCTGGAGCGGGGCTTCTGTCTGGGGGTCCATGATGAAAAGCGGACCACGAGAGAGCTTGGTGTAGCTCACTCAGCCTCCTGTTTCCTCTTCTGCTTATTTCTACTGAAGTCTTTATTTTGAAAAAAAATGTTGGGGCCAGCCATAGAAAAATTGCCAGACATCACAATGAACTTCTGTATGCCTGTCACCCACTGTCGATATTTAGCATATTTCCTGTTTCACTGCTTCTCTTAAGGTCAACATCATGATCGTTACTCCTTTATTTTTGCTGAACTCTGAAAATAACTTGTGGCGGCTGTGTCCCTTTTTGCTCCTGAGTGCCACAACACTGGCCCTTTAGGAACAGGGACATTATCCTATACACCCACGTGGTCACGGAGCCTTAGGAAACTTTCATGTTCAGATCTCGATCTTTGTCCAATCCAGTCTTTGACCTGGAACCACACAGTGCGTTCAGGGTGAGGCCTCGTGAGTCTCCTTTAGTCTGGCGTGCGCCTCAGCCTTTGCCTTTCATTTCTTCACCATCGTGCAGACCTGCCCTTTGGTATTCTGCTCCTCTACTCACGTTTTTTTAGACCAAATTCAACTGAGCTTATGCATTTTGGGAAACCCAAGGGTTTTAGGAGGGCTTCCCTCGTGGCTCAGATGGTAAAGAACCTGCCTGCAATGTGGGAGACCTGGGTTCGATCCCTGGGTTGAGAAGATCCCCTGGAAGAGGGCATGACAACCCACTCCAGTGCTCTTGCCTGGAGAGTCCCGTGGACAGAGGAGCCTGGCGGGCTACAGTCAAACCCATGGAGTCACAAACAGTTGGACACAGCTGAGTGACTAAGCACACACGAGTTTTAGAAATGGGAGAGTTTTCCATTATCAAAAAATACTTCACCTTTTAAAAAATGAGTACATTTGGCAACACCGGGCCCAAATTCCACATGGCATGCTGGGGCATGGGGTCCATCCACAGCGTCTAGTCACAGAAGCTGTGTGTGTGTGACCCTACCATGAACCCTGGATGTGCCCCTCCCTGCTATGTGCCTCAGAGAATAGTAACGGAGGAAGTGTCTCCCAAGTGGTGGAACCCGGGAGATTGCTCCTTTCCCTCTTACTCCATGGAAAACTATAAATAGGTGCTGCATCACTGGAGGGGAAAGCCTCGCAGAGGACACACCATAAACGAGGATGGCTGGCATGCTGCGGGAATGTGTGCGACAGCAGAGGAAACAGGCGATGAAATGCTGCTTCTGAGAAATATCTTGTCCATCAGGGGTTTATCAGCAGCTGTGATCTTTCTCAGGAAATCAGATGCTGACAGCTCTTTGTGACGGGACCATCGGTCTCAAGGAAGATCAGGCCTCCATGGGCAGCTATGGGTCTTGGTTAGGATGGGCCACCACCCCAGCCATGTCTTTCTAGGACCTCAACTCACCTCCTAAATCAGAGCTGTTGTTCCCCGAGTTCAGACAAGTTCATGCTCAGCACTGAGCAACCAGCAGGTGCAATGTTCATATTTGTTATTGCTGTTCACCCAGTTGTGTCCGACTCTTTGCAACCCCATGGACTGCAGCATGCCAGGCTTCCCTATCCTTCACTATTTCCTGGAGTTTGCTCAAACTTGTGTCCATTAAGTTGGTGATGCCATTCAATCATCTTGTTCTCTGTTGTCCCCTTCTCCTCCTGCCTTCAGTCTTTCCCAGCATCAAGGTCCTTTCCAATGAGTCAGATCTTCGCATCAGGTGGCAAAGTACCGGAGCTTCAGCTTCAGCATCAGTCCTTCCAATGAATATTCAGGGTTAATTTTCCTTAAGGATTGACTGGTTTAATCTCCTTGCCTTCCAAGGGACTCTCAAGAGTCTTCTCCAGCATCACAGTTTGAAAGCGTCAATTCTTTGGTGCTCAGCAGTTTTTATTGTCTAGCTCTCGCATCCATACATGACTACTGGGAAAACCATAGTTTTGACTATACGGACCTTTGTAAGCAATGTCTCTGCTTTTTAATATGCTATCTAGGTTTGTCATAGCTTTCCTTCCAAGGGGTAAGCGTCTTTTAATTTCATGGCTGCAATCACCATCTGCTGTGATTTTGGAGCCCAAGAGAACAAAGTCTGTCACTGTTTCCATTGTTTGCCCATCTATTTGCCATGAAGTGATGGGACCGGATGCTATGATCTTAGTTTTTTGAATTGAATTTTAAGCCAGCTTTTTCACTCTTTTCTTTCACCTTCAGCAAGAAAATCTTTAGCTCTTCACCTTCTGCCATAAGGTTGGTATCATCTGCATAGCTGAGGTTACTGATTTTTCTCAGAAATCTTGATTCCAGCTTGTGCTTCATTCAATTTGGCATTTTGTGTGATGTATTCTGCATATAAGTTAAATAAACAGGGTGACAATATACAGCCTTGACATACTTCTTTCCCAATTTTGAACCAGTCCATTGTTCCATGTCTGGTTCTAACCGTTGCTTCTTGACCTGCATGCAGGTTTCACAGGAGGCAGGTAAAGTGGTCTGGTATTTCCATCTCTTTAAGAATTTTCCACAGTTTGTTGTGATCCATATAGTCAAAGGCTTTAGTGTAGTCAGTGAGGCAGCTGTTCGTTTGGAATTCTCTTGGGTTTTCTATGATCCAGCAGATGTTGGCAATTTGGTCTCTGATTCCTCTCTGCCTTTTCTAAATCTGGCTTGTATATCAGGAAGTTCTCGGTTGAAGCCTAGTGTGAAGGATTTTGAGCATTACCTTGCTAGCATGTGAAATGAGTGCAGTTGTGCAGTAGTTTGAACATTCTTTGGCATTGCCCTTCTTTGGGATTGGAATGAAAGCTGACCTTTTCCAGTCCTGTGGCCACTGCTGAGTTTTCCAAATTTGTTGACATATTGAGTGCAGCACTTTAATAGCATCATCTTTCAGGATTTGAAATAGCTCTGCTGGAATTCCATCACCTCCACTAGCTTTGTTCTTCGTGTTGCTTCCTAAAGCCCACTTGACTTCACACTGCAGGCTGTCTGACTCTAGGTAAGTGATCACACCATCATGGTGTGATGTTCGTATACTTTGCAGAAATATATAACTTATTGAATAAATGCAAAGTAACTGTTTTTCTTCTTCTCCGCTAACTCTCTGACTTGGTCTCCACAGCAGTGTTTCTCCACCTTCTTAGATGAATGTCACCTTTGGAGAAACATGCCCCAGTCATGGGCTGATTCCTGTGCCCACTCCCCCAAAGGCCTGTGAGACTGTGTTCTCATTAATAATCACAATCCCATCTGAAACTCCATGGACCTAAAGTGTCTTCTCACTCTGTATTTTCAAGTTCTGTGTAAAAAACTTTCTACTCATAATTTTTTAATATTGCAAGGTGGAGAGATCCTTTCTATTCTTTATCCCTGCCACTGGCATTTGTGGTTGCCACCCCCCAACAGGGGAGCAAAAGACACCTCTCCCCAGACCATTTCCGACTTAAGGCTTCAGGATGGAGACCCTACTGGGGAAGTGCCTGGCCGCAGATGACTCAACACTGTGGTCACTGTTCTGGAATCTTCACTAGGAGCCTGGTCTCAAGACCTAAAGAAACCAGTCTCCTTGTAGGTAGGGCATGGCCCCAGATGTCCTGGTGGGTCCAAATCCCACGTCCTCTCCCACGGAAGCAATGCTGACCCGTGGAAAGGGAAAACAGAAAACCAAGAGCGCCAGCCACCAAATATGCCCAACCTCAGAGGAAATCTTGAGTGTTCTTAAAAAGCAAACAGCACAAAAGGCATTTGGGGTGAACCAGGCTGTTTATCCCCATATCCACAATGTGTTTGCTGATAAAGATCTTACTTGGAAACTTTCTTTTGCAGAGATTAGGACTAATTTTCCAGTTAATAATTATAGGTATTAGAAAACTGTCAGCTGATCTGGCTACAAGACAACACGGGAAGTGTTTCCTCTTCATTTTCAGTCATAGTAATAACAGCATCAACCAGTTTTAAGCAAGATCAAATAGAATAGCTGATTTGGATTATTCAACATAATGGTCCAATGTGCTAAATTAAGTGTGAAATCTTCTAATTTTATTCAGGCATATAAATAAAGTTTTTATGCCTAAGTGCATTCAACGGCATGTTTTCAACTAGCTTTAAATAGCTTTTCAACCTAGTTAAGAGAGTTTGGAATGCAGACTCTGGGGCCAGATGCTTGGTTCAAATCTTGCCTCTGCCACTTCCTGCCTGAATCAGCCTCAAGTGTTACTCACTCTCTCTGTGCCCCAGTTTGCTCCACTGAACAAAGGGAATAATGATCACGGCACCCACAACATGGGTTGGGAGGCTAAGTGGGTTAATTTGCAAAATCTCTTAGTTCAGTTCTTGGCACATGGAAAAGATATAGTGGAAGTTAGAGAAGGTGGCGGTGGCGATGATGGTGATGTTGATAATGGTGATGATCACGGTGATGGTGGTGATGTGAAGATGATGGTGGTGGTGATGATGATGGTGATGATAGTGGTGATGATAAGGGTAATGATGGTGGTGATTTTGATGGTTATAATGGTGGTGATGATGGTGATTCCATTAATGTACTCTGTATACTTGACACCTCTGAGTGCTGTACTAGTATAATACATACAGATTTGATTGATAGAACTGTTATTGTCCCTCTTTTCTGATGAAAATAGAAGAGGTTTAGGAAAGTTAAGAAACAGGAGAGACTCTGGACCCAGGCCTCCCAAATGAATGGGGGTGTGAAGATGGACAGGACATGTTTTCTGCCCCAAGGGGCCCATCCCTCCTCCTTAGCATCTGACAGGCAGAAGAGTACACTGTTCTAGCCCTGACATCGGAGAACAGCAGGTGTCATCTGACCCTCAGAGGCACCTGTCCCCTGGTTGGGGCAGACATTGTCACATCCATGTGGTTAAGGATAAATTGATACTCAGAGAGGTTATGTGGCTCATTCAAGGTCACACAACTGGACTTGAGAGGGCCTCCCGACTTTGATGTTCTGGCTAATGCTGTCCATGCAGCCATGTCTCTCCCCTTCCCCCACCCCTGCCCCGCCCGACTTGGGGGAGCTGCACAGCCCTGCACCGCAGGACAATCACAATGACCCAGGCACACAGTTGGAATAGCTGCCGTGCCTGGCTGAGTTAAGATGACAGCTGGACAACTGGCCCACTTGCTTGGCCTTTATGCAAGCGTAGGTAGCAGTTGTTTGAAATGGGGCAGAAACAGAAACATGGTGATGGTGATGATGATGATGATGGTGAAGATAATGGTGATGATGATGGTGGTAATAGTGGTGATGATGAGGGTAATGAGAAGGGGCAGTTACTGTGTAAAAAAGAAGAATGCTGGATGGGGAGCTGGGACTGAAGCCAGGGATTCTCCCAACAGGTCACATGCTGAGCTCAAGGGGCTTGCCCCAGACCACACAGCCAGACTGTGATGGGTCAGACTCATCACAGGCTCATCTGACAGCAAGGTTAATGCTCTGACTTTGAAGGAGACCCATGGCTTGAGGCAGAAAGTCCAGGAAATATACGTAAAATGGTCTTATGACCTATGATTGTCAGATGCTGGTGGTTAACATCGGCTCTGGGATGACCAGCTCTATCTACATGTTTGTGTCCTAACTTAAGTCTGTCCACCCACTGATGATTCACTATTTGGTTTACCTGAGAGGGCCAGTTGTCAGCTATCACCTCTAGTCTCTGCTCAAAGCTTTGCTTATTTAACTGAGGGTTGCTGTCCCAAACAGTGGCTCTTAACACATTTTGCTTCCTAAGGCTAATTGTCGTTAGTCTTCTGATGATGCCTTTGATTGTCCTATGTGTTCCTTATAAGATCAGGCTATTTTCTGTTATGTATGTGTCTATCCCCACCGCCTCCCTCTCTCTCTCTCTCCCCAACCTTCTTCTGCAAAAAATTGGGAGACACTTGTTAAATAAACAAATCAATAGGTGCACATCCCCAGTCTGCAAAGGCGCCATCAACGTTAGATTAGTCCTTGATATCTGAGACTCAGATCCACCCAGGTATTGCAGAATCCAATTGTGAAATTGGTTTTGTTTCTTCACTTGGAATGCAACCCATGCTTATTAAATCAGTGAATCACTGATTCAGTTCTTTCAGAACTGATTCTGAAAGATTTTTGGCTATTCTAACATTCAGACCAACTTCTAAAAATAAAGATTTGGTATCCCTAAAGATGATCAAGGATAGAGTTCACATATAAATATTTTTAAAGAGGCAACAAGCTGGCAGTGTTCAAAGACTCTTTGTAGAAGTACACTGAGGACTCAAAGAGCCGTCCAAATGGTTAGATTCCCTCTTACGGGCCAACACTTTAGTAATAATAATAATCAAAGGTATTTTTAAAACCACGGTTTATTGAGAGTGCATTCTTCATATTTAGTCCATCATGGCTTATACAGATCACCCACAGTGCTCATAACAGCATACAGATAAGGAAACATGTTGAAAGCACGTGGAAGTTTGCCCCAAATCAGGTGATCATTGAATGCTAGGGTCAGGATCTGAATGTAGGTGTGTCAGGCTCTGAAATCCAGGCCACATTCAATCCACACTCACATCTGTTATCTGATTGGATGTGTGTCCTCATGAGTGAGGGAGAGGTGGTCATGTGGGGAGGGGTGGGGAGAACACCAGTGTGGTTGGAAGAGGGGGTACGGTGGGCGTGGAGGGCCAAGGGGAGGAGGTGGAAAGTTACACACAGGCCATGGTCTCCACTCTGCTCATCAAGTCTGTGGGGAACCTTGAGGGATGTAGGTAATCCCACCCCAGATCAATTAACTTACAACATGGTGGGGGGTTGGACTCCCAAATAAATGTCAGTGTTTTTTCAAAAGTCCCCAAGGGGGTTCTCACGTGTGGCTGGGGAAAGATCCACTGGGGTAGATCACGAAGGGCTGCACTGGCCACGGCTATGAGGGTTCCTGACTTAGTCTGTCCTGAGATACACTTTTGTTTACAACTCTACTCCCAGGGAATTTCCTTTGTCCCATATCCAGGCTGGAAGCAGGGGGCTGCCACACAGGGTCCAGGCAGAGTGGAGGGCTGAGGGCTGAGTGACACCCAACAATGTCTTCCTGGTCAACTTGAGAAGCAGCATAAACAAACCATGAAACTTAGCTTCTCCTCTGCCTCGGGACTCTTGGTCGGCTGCCACGGAATTGTCAGCCTCTTAGAAAGTGTCTATCAGCTCTCAGAGGCCATGGGAACACAGAAAGCACACACAGCTCCAGCCCAGAGCCTTCTCCCACCGGAGCCAGCAGCACAGAGCAGCCCACCCCTCGGCCACCTGGTCGACCAGGGGGGCTCTCTGGGAACCCTGGGCCCCAACCTGAAGGCTGCAGCAGGGCAGGGGTGGGGTTTGGTCAGAGCTGTGTTAATTTCTTTATGAGTTTCCCTGGGGGTTACAATCAACAGGCGAGGGGGAAACCCCACACTTCCAAAGCAGCTGGCTCCTAGATGCTAATCTCGGCAGTTTTCCCCTACAAGCTAACCCACGCCAGGGAGAAGCTCCCCTCTGACACTGAGATCCCCACGGAAATTCAGTTCCCTTAGAACATTAACCCCTTTCCTCTTCCCAGGAATCCCTTTTCCCTAGAAGAGGATTTTCACAAAAAGCCAAGGTGTTCAGGGATCTCGTTAAAGCATAACTTCATCATTGGACTTGTGGGAAAGTAAAAACATCACCAAAATATAAATCTGGTCACTAAATATTCACCGTAATGAAATTAAAGAAGCCCTCAAGTATCAGCTCTGTGCTTCCCACGTTAACCCCTGACATTCTACACACTGACATTCAGTGCTTATTTGATTGCAGTGAAACTAGAGCATTTACTGACTTTTGCACAACGTGACGGTAAATGCAGGGAAATACCAAGCATTGCAAGGAATGTTTGTTCCCTGTAGTCTACCAATTCCATCAGTAAGATTTTATACCACAGGGAAGTAGCATCAGAATTTTAAACTCAGATGTTCAAGGATGTTGTCTGCATGGTTATCTAAGTACCAATATCTGGAAAATATCTAAATGTCCTAGAACAGGGGTTGGGGGGGCTTTTTCTTAAAGGGCCAGATAGTGAATATTTTTGGCTCTGCAGGCCACACACTTACGGTGTCTGTCACAGCTCCTCAATTCTGCCAGAGTGGCACAAAAGTGGCCACAGGCCACACATAGACAAGCGAGCCTGACTGCGTTCCAAGGAAACAATTTACAAAATCAGGTAGCAGCTTCTGGGGTAAAGAACGAGGTTATCCGATTCTGAAACAATAGAATACAATAGGCTGTTTAACAGCTAAATGAAGAGCCTGTAGAAACTTGGGAACGTGTAACTGATGGAATATTAATGTAAAAAGGCAGAAAAACACATGTTCAGCTGCAATCATAAATAGTGTGTGTACAGAAGGGAGAAGGCTGAAAGGAGATGCGTCAATGAAAAGGGAGTGGAGATGAGGGTGATGGGGACCTGTCTCAGTCGGTGTCTGCAGACGTGTCCTGAGCCACCAGGACAGAAGGCCAGGGTGCTGGCCTGTGGCCAGCTGGCTTTCACACATTCATCTACTGCCCCGGACAGATACCATCATTCATCCACTTAGCTGTTTGTGAATTTATGTAAAACTGTCTACTCACCAACAGTGAACTGTCTACTATTGAGAGTTTCTGACCTGGGAACATGTGAGCAGGTGTGATGAGGGCAGGTGGGCAGGGGTCAGCCTGGGGAGTCCTGCTGACGAGCCTGATCACCCCACTCCACAGCTGCAGTCCCTGAGAAGCCATGGGCGGGCCTGAGAACAGCCTTCCCGCTGTGCCTTGCAGAGGCTGCAGACGTGGCGGGAGGTGATGGTGGTCTGTCTGCCTGGGCCCACCTGGGACAAACGGGTCCAAATTAAGGAGGGAGAGAGCTGGGCATGGTCTCCACCTGCCCCACAGAAGGCTGGAGTCTCCGATGAGCACAGGAGACCCGTGACCTCCACCTCTGTGCCACCGGCCGCCCCTCCCGTAGGCCCCATCCTGTGGGCTGTGAGGTTCAGATCCAGATTCTGTTCAGGCTCAGGTTTATGTCTGAGAGCAGGCCAAAGGGCTGCATGTAAAACTCCAGGTGTCCGCCCTGCAGATGTTTCCTGAGCAGTTTGGGAATTTGGGATCGCTTGGAATAGCATTTGCCCATAAAACTGCCTAAAACGCAGTCCAAATGTCCGTAAAGAGTAACCAAATAGCTGTTTGTTGTTAGCTAGTTCTTGTACTTCGAGCTTCCACTTTGGGCATGGATCTAGGGGTTCCGGTCACATTGGGGTGACCTCAGGGGTGTTTCTGGGCACCTCAGGATCTGGTTTATCCTGAAGCCCACAGTCACTTGGCAGAGTGTCCCCTTTGGCCTTGACAGCCGGCCAGGACACATGGGGGAAGCCCCGGGGGCCTTCCTTAGACATTTTCCTTTAGGTAAAGTCCTGAAAGCGTTGCTCAGGGTCCAAGCTGGCTCATAAAAGATTTGCCAAAAGACAGAACAAAAGCGCTTCAGCAGAAGGTGCAGTCACCCCCAGGAAGTCTCCCCGGAGCCTGGGCAGGCCTTGGAGCTGCTCCTGCTGTCCCAACACAGAGGCCCCCACTCCTGCACGTTTGCTTCAGTGACCATCTGCCCTGCTTGGGGACATTTTCACGACAGTGTACACGCTGTTTCTAAGTTGTGGACTCTTTGCGACCCCGTGGCCTGCAGCACACCAGGCTTCCCTGTCCTCCACTATCTCCCAGAGTTTGCTCAAATTCAGGTCCATTGACTTGGGGGTTGGCACGCTGTCTAGATGTTTCAGAGGCAGCGGTGGGGGTACCGGGGTGACAGGCAGTCACAGGGAGCAGCCCCTGACGGGGAGAAGCACACCCTCAGGTCATGCATCCCCTTCCTCGGTCCGCTCTTTGGTCCGATTCTTACTAACTTCCCGCCGTGTGCAGGGCACTGCTCTAGGGCCTGGACAAAATACATGGACGTTCCTACCTCCCATAAGCCTGCAGCCTAGCGGAGGGAAGGCTCCCTAGACCCGTTAACGGGCCTTTTCATTAGTGTTCGCGGGGCAAGCGCTCTAGGGAGAGCCAGCAAGTGAGGAGACAGGGCAGGGCAGGGGGCAGGGTGGACAGGGACGGCCTCTCTGAGCAGTGACACTCAGCAGAGACCTGGGCAAACGGGATGTACCACCCACGCCCTTAAGAGCTGGGCCAGCACGTGCAGAAGCGCTGTGGCAGGCAGGCCTCCGCGTCTGAGGACTAGAAGAAGGCCAGTGGGCCTGCAGTGGGGCCAGAAGAGAGAGTGCCTCTGAACTTGCAGCTTTCCGACCTTTTCATGGGTGTGTCCAGCTCTGTTATTGTTGCTGCTCAGCTGCTCAGTCATGTCCGACTCTGTGACCCCATGGACTGCGGCACGCCAGGCCTCCCTGTCCATCACCAACTCCCGGAGCTTACTCAAACTCATGTCCCTTGAGTTGGTGATGCCATCCAACCATCTCATCCTGTTCGCCTCCTTCTCCTCCTGCCCTCAATCTTTCCCAGCATCGGGATCTTTTCCAAGGACTCAGCTCTTCACATCAGGTGGACAAAGTACTGGAGCTTCAACTTCAGCATCAATCATTCCAAAGAATATTCAGAGTTGGTTTCCTTTAGGATTGACTGGCTTGATCTCCTTGCTGTCTAGGGGACTCTCAAGACTCTTCTCAAGCACCACAGGTCAAAAGCATCAATTCTTCAATGCTCAGCCTTCTTTATGGTCTAACTCTCACATCTGTACATGACTACTGGAAAAACTATAGCTCTGACTATATGGATCTTTGTCACCAAACTGATGTCTCTGCTTTTAAATATGTTGTCTAGGTTAGTCATAGCTTTTCTTCCAAGGAACAGGTATCTTTTAATTTCATGGCTGCAGTCACTGTCCGCAGTGATTTTGGAGACCAAGAGAACAAAGTCTGTCACTATTTCCATTGTTTCCTCATCTCTTTGCCATGAAGTGATGGGACCAGATGCCATGATCTTTGTTTTTTTAAAGTTGAGTTTTAATCCAGCTTTTTCACTCCTCTTTCACCCTCATCCAGAGGCTCTTTAGTTCCTCTATAGCCATGATTAAGTGTCTCTAGGGGAAACGGGGCTCCTCAGGGGCCTCGGTGTCCCCACGTGGAGGGTGGCACTAGGTGCCCCTCCCAGCCTGACTCTGGTGCCCGGGGGGAGCTCCATGGCGACTCCCTTGCCGTGCGCTGAGCCCGTGCCTTCAGGCCACTCAGGGGGCGCCCCTCCAGAAAGGGGAGCAGCTGCGGGGAAATTTGAGGCTACAATTGTGGGCTCATTTTTCACGGAGATCTGTGATGACAGTCACGGCTCAGGGTCGGGAGCCACAGCCAACGTCCCACCCACGGCTCACAGCCTGTCTCCACTGCTGGGAACCTGGGGATGAAGACAAGGGCACTCCTGGGGGTGGTCCACGTGCTCGATGGAAGGACAGGGGGCACACGATGGACAAGCCCCCCTCGTCCGTCGGCCCCTCTGCTGCATCCAAGTAGGAGGCAGGAAACTTTGACAGGAGAACCTGAAAGATGAGTCGCCATGGGACCATGCTGACAATCTGCTGGGGGCCTCTAACCCCAGAAAAGGCTGCAGCCCGACAGGGGCCTCACCCCACAGGTCCCAGGGGCCCCGTCAATCAGGACAGAGGCTGGGGCACAGGGACGGGTCAGGCGGCTTTAGAGAAAGCCCCACATTGTTTTTGAAGGGCAACCTTTTGCATCCTGGGTTTCACCGGCTGTGTGGCCACCCGGCCAGTTTAGCATTTGCTGGGAGCTGGGGAAGACAGGAGGGAGGAACAGCCCTCCCGGGTGAAGGTAGCCTGTGGTCATGCCTTGGGGAGCCTAGGGAGGGGAAGGGGCACATTTTTATCCCATATTTGGTGATATGGTGGGCTTCAAGTTCTTCTCGCGCCCTCATTTGTCAGGACTTAATGAGAAACCCCAAAAGGATTTAGAAATTTCCCTTTCCCAAGGACAGGAAATAAATGGGAATGTTCTAGGGAATTAGGGGAAAACCCATCACAGGGAGAGACAGTAGCCTTTGTTGTCTGCGATTGTGAGCATGCAAGTGTAAGAGACTGTGTGAGAGTCTGGCTGTAAGGGGGTGAGCGTGTGTAAGGGGGTTAGTGTATGTAAGGGTGTGTGTGGGTAAGAGCAAGGCCTCACCTCCTGGACTCATGTGCTGGGCCTTGAAGCCATGCCATTTTGAGAAAGTTAGTTTCTTTGGGGGTGTTCAGAACCTCACTCATGACAACGGTTCGTTCTTTGAAGTTCTCAGCTTTGAATAAACAGTTTACCTCTCATTAGGCGTTTAGATGGGGGAGTAAGCAGAGCATCGCAAGCAAGTGTAAATGCTGGTTAAACCATGAGGACATGAGGAAAAAACAGATTACCGTGCGTCATGAGTACCCTCACTCATTTCTTCAATACGACTTGCAAATCCTTGAGGAGGGGTGGGAAGAAAGGCTCCGAGGCTAACATGGACACTAGCTGGGCCTCAGCATAAAATGGCTTGTCTCTGCTTCAGAGCATCTTGAAAACCAGAGCATACCCTCTGGGAATGGGAGGCCTTGTGTCCAGTTGCTCACGGCCAGCCATTTATTCATTACTGTAAGGAGAAGCCATGTGAGCTGCAACTGGGAGACGGAAGTAGTTTCAGAGCAGTGAGGCCTCTGAGTAAAACAGGATTGCAAGTCCACCTCGCTCTTAGGATGGAGCCCACTCCCAGCTCAGCAGTCCCTTCGGGAGGCAGTGTGGCCCCCAGATCCATGGGACACAGGACATGATGGGGTGGGGGGCATCCTGCTTTCCTCTCATACAGATGGTGGCCTGCTCTCCTCACGTCCCACATTCGTTTTCTGTCGCTCAGCCGTCTCTCCTGGAATTCACGCTGCCTGACATGAGCAGAGCCTTGTTCTCTTTCAGTTCAGTCCAGTCACTCAGTCGTGTCTGACTCTTTGCCCCCATGGACTGCAGCACACCAGGCCTCCCTGTCCATCACCAACTCCCGGAGTTTACTCAGACTCATGTCCATTGAGTCGGTGATGCCATCCAACCATCTCATCCTCTGTTGTCTCCTTCTCCTTCCGCCTTAATCTTTCCCAGCATCAGGGTCTTTTCAAATGAGTCAGTTCTTTGCATCAGGTGGCCAAAGTATTGGAGTTTCAGCTTCAACATCAGTCCTGCCAATGAATACCCAGGACTGATCTCCTTTAGGATGGACTGGTTGGATCTCCTTGCAGTTCAAGGGACTCTCAAGAGTATTCTCCAACACCACAGTTCAAAAGCATCAAAAGCATCAATTCTTCAGCGCTCAGCTTTCTTCACAGTCCAACTCTCACATCCACACATGACTACTGGAAAAACCATAGCCTTGACTAGACGGACCTTTGTTGGCAAAGTGATGTCTCTGCTTTTGAATATGCTGTCTAGGTTGGTCACAGCTTTCCTTCCAAGGAACAAGCGTCTTTTCATTTCATGGCGCAGTCGCCGTCTGCAGTGATTTGGGAGCCCAGGAAAGTGTGAACGCAGGCCAGGCGTGCAGGGGAGGCAGCGCCTCTGGAGGCTCATAGGTCAAGAAGGCCGGAATTCTTGCATCCAGGTCTCCTTGGGTTTTTTAGGACCACTCCTGTTACTGGACTCAGATAGAGGAAGGGGACACAGGGGGCCCGGTGGGCCAGGGGGGGTCAAGCCCTGCCGTGACCATGGCCTGGGCTGAGGGTCAGCTTGGATTTGCAGGTGGAGACCATGTCCCCCACCCCATGCAAGGCTGCCCAGTGCTGGACAGGTGGGCAGGATGGACCCCAGGGGACCCAGCTGGAGGGAGGTCGGGGAGAGGGCTGAGCCCTGCTGGGCTCAGACAGATGCTTGCGGGGATCCTGGGATGGATGAGGAAGTCTGGTCCAGCCATGGAGCAGGAAGTGGGCCAGCCGGGCCCTGGGGAGCCCTGCTATTTCAGGGTCAGGCGTGGACACGGCAGCCCAGGAGGGAAGCTGGAGGGTGGGGAGGGAACCAGGATAGCATGGGGGACAGGCAAGACCACCCTTGCTCTGAGAGCTCCCATCTGTGGACCACCCCGTGGGGACAGGGTGGGTTCCCCTTGTCCACCATTATGTCCCCAGAACATATGAGGGCATGCAAGGTGGCAGCAGCTTCTGCTGAGTAGTTTCACTGGGCCGACGTGGCTGCTGAGACAGGAGCCCTCCAGGACTGTGGGCTGCCGAGTGTGCTGTGGGCCTCCAAGGAGCTGCGCTTCTCCAGCTCACACAGCGGAGACTCGGCCATCCGCCACCCACCACGCGTCTCATGGAGAGAGGGAAGACAAGACGTCCATCCATCTCCCACAGATGTGGCTCAGTGGCCACCTCCCCGGGAACCTTCCGTGGAGGGGGCCCCACTTCTGCTTTGCATGCACTTTGCTCTCCCTTTTTTTTGCAAACTGCTTTTATCTTGTCATCAAAGAGACACAGTTGGCACTCCTGTGTCAATGCAGATAGAGCCTGCCCTTAGATCCCATCTCAAGGCTGCAGTCACAGACCAGGACAAATTAACAAAGCAAAACGTGTCTGGCCTGATAGCTGACTGCATGTGCAGTGGAAAAAGCCAAAAATAAACGCTGAGAGTTGATGACCTCCGTGCCATCTGTGGGCATGGTGCCCAGACAGGGTGTGATCGGGGGAAGGGTCCATGTCCACACCCCACACATAGGGCACTAGCGGGTCCCTGCAGCAGCGAGAAGCAGGCTCCAGAAACTGCCCTTGGGTCTTGGGCCCAGGGCGGACTACACACCTGTCACCAAGGCTTCCCAGTTCCCGAGGGATGCCCATTACCTGCTTCTGTCTGTTCGTTGGAGAACCAGCCCATGGGGCAGCCTGCATCTCCCCATTTTCTTTTCTTTTCTTTTTTCCTCACTCAGACGCTCTGCAGGATGAGTTTTGAAATTGACTTTGGTCTGGATGATAAGCAGTCACTGCGCCACTGAGTGCATAGGGTCACCTGGTGGTTGAGAAGCTTTGTCCTAGTTTCAAGGGACCTAGGAAGGTTGGCACCAGGGAGCTGGCAGTGCCCTTCCCTCCTGCACGCCTGGCGCCACCTCCCTCCCAACTGCACAGGGACTAACCCTCCTGTCATGTTTTCCAGGATTCCTTTCTTTTTTTTTAAAAAAAAATTAAATCGTGCTTTATCTTCATGAAACTGATGACTGGAGATGTCAGAGCAGAAATCAGCTAGTTTATCTCTATTTTTGATAATTTCATTTATTTGTTTAGTTAGTTTTGGCCGTGCTGGCTCTTTTCTGCTGCCCAGGCTTTCCTCCAGTTGCAGTGCGTGGGGGCTGCTCTCTAGCTGTGGTCTGCGGACTTCTTCCTGCGGTGGCTTCTCCTGTTTTGGAGCATGGGCTCTGGGGTGTGCGGGCTTAGCCATTCCACGGCATGTGGGATCTTGCCGGACCAGGGGTCAAACCCGTGTACCCCTGCATTGGCAGGTGGATTCTTAACCACTTGACCACCAGGGAAGTCCCTTCCATCACTCTTTGGATGAACATTTCTTGGAATCCACTTTGAATTGACACCTTTCTCTTTACCTTTTTACTCACCTTCATCGTAAACAATACAACTATTCGTGTTGATTATGTAATTTTTTCCTTAAAATGCATTATTACAAGGACAAACCAGTTAATACATCAGAGGGCTGGTGGCAGGGGAGGTGGTCCTATTCTGCCCCCCACCCCCCAGGGGAGTCGCCCTGGGGTGGGGGCACTGCCAGACCTTCATCTGGAATACGGACTGCCTGAGTGTGCTGAGCACTTTGTGGACACACAACACACACACAGAAGAGAACCCAGACTCCCCACCAATGTCCCCAGCCCCGTGTGTGTCTCTGCGTGAGAGCTCCATGAGGACAGGGCTCTGGGTCTGTCTGCTCCCTGCAGTGTCCTCCATGTTCTGAACGGAGCCTGGCATGCAGTGGGTCCTCAGTACGTATTTGCGGAGCGATGTGTGAGTGGGTGAGAGAAGGCGCTCATAGGGCCTCCCTTCCCTCTGGCCTGTCCCTCCCCAGGGCGCAGGCCACGTGGGCTGCTGTGAGATGTGGCCGGGTCCCCTCTGCCCAGAGCATCCTTGTAACCCTCACCATCTTCACAGCACCGTGTGATTGTGTCCCCCACCTCTCCCCCACTGCACCCCACGCACCTCCGTCTGTTGAAGCCTTGATCCCCTCAGTGGTGGGATTTGCCAGTAATTCCAAGGTAAGAGGGCGAGGCCCTCACGATGGGATCAGTGACCCAAGAGAAGAGGGAGAGGACACAGAGGGGAGGCCACTGTCTGTCAACCAGGACGAGAGACCTCCCGAGGATCCGACCTCCAGAACCGTGAGAAGCCCTCAGTCTGCAGTCTTTGCTAATGGCAGCCGGAGCCAAGACCATGACCTGAGGATGGTCTTCAAGGTCTCAGCCCCTGCAACCATGAGCCACACCTGTGCCTCCTCTCCCTCCCTGCTGGACCATCCGCGTTTCCCTGGATGCACCAAGTTCTCTCCTGGCAGTGTTTCCACAGGCTGCTCCCTCTGCCAGGATGCTCTCCCTCCATTTGCCACCCAGCTCCTTCTGGGCTCAGTTGACCCCTCAGGCGCCTGAGGATGGCCTACTGACCCCCGTCTCTGCCCACTACCCTCCCCCACACTGCAGGGTCTTCCCTCTGTATCAGCAAGATGGGTCAGTGACATCTTAAACCCAGAACCTTGAGGATGTCACACAATGAAGGTTTACCTCTCACTGGTGTTCAGAGAATTTCCTTGGGGCCCTGTCTTGGGGCCCCAGATTGCCAGTTAGGGCCCCAGGAGGATGGTGGCTGTACCCTGGGCTCATCCAGGAGAGTGTCGGGAGCTCAGTCCTGACCCAGAGTGCCAGAGATCACTGCTCATGGTCCACTGGCCAGAACTAACCACCTGGGCTCAGCCTACCTGGCAGGGGGAGAGAGAAACATACAAACCCCTCTTGTTGCTCAGGAAAAGGCAAATATTAATACAACAGAATGGTCTCTGCCATTGCCCATCATAGAATGCTCCCCATGATGTGTAACTGCTGATTTATTGTCTGCTCTTTCCCTGCCCGAGACTGAAGTTCCTCTGGTCCCTGGCTTTCAGCTTTCCCCCTCGTTTTACCCTGGACACCTAGCATGCACCCCCCCACCAGGAAGGAGCGTGAAAGTTTGAGAAGGATCTAGTTGAGACCGATGGCTGCTGCTCCAAGTGGATGCCTGCTTCCCCCGGTGACACCCCACTTTCTCAGATGGCCTGTGCTGTGTGCTGACTGCAGTGGGTCTTTTCTCCACCATCTCCCCTTTGCTTCCACACCAGAAGAAGGTGTCAGGACCTACGAAATACCATAAACACACTCCGTCTGTCTTGTCTGTTTTCCATTTTGTGTTTGTGCTGTTTTTTAGTACAATAAACAAGGTAAAATCAATGAAGTAAACAGCATGAGGTTTAAAGTGTTTTCAACAAGCGAACAATACCTAGCTGTTCTGAGAATGTGAATCCTTGGTTTACACTGATAGCTGGAAAACAAAGTATTTGGATGGCAGCCAGTTTTCCAGGGTGAATAAACACCTCAAAAGGGACAAATATTTTTCACAGACTGTCAGTGAAACAGAGGCTCATATGTTTAAAAATAAATACCTAAAAAGGGAAGAAAAGAAAAGAAAGAGCAAAGAGACCCTGCTAACCGTCAGTTTCCAAATGAGCTGAAAAACAAGTTTTTATAGTTGTAGTTACTGCATCCAAAGAAACAAAACTCTTTTAACTCCTCTGTACCACTCTTCTCAATGAGTTTTTCTAAAATGTCACTCTTGAGATTGAATAAGGGACTTCACTCTTTACGTCTTAGTTTTCTCATCTGTGAAATGGAGGCAGTTATAATTCCTCATTCACAGCATAATTATGAGAACTAACGAGGTGAATGTATGCAGAGGGCTTAGAGCAGGGCGTGGCACCTGTGACACCCATGTAAGTGTTAGTCATCACCATCATCATACCATTATCATCACCATCACTACCGCCATCGTTACCATCATCACCACAATCAGCATTCACTATCACCGTCACCACCTTCCCCATCATCCCCACCATCATAACCATCAAAACATCACCATCATCACCATCAAAATGTTATCGCCACCATCACCATCACCACCGCCACCATCACCATCACCATTGTTGGTAGTTACAAACCTCATATGATGAAAGCAATGAAAACAAATGTCAGGAAACCATCCTCTGATTGGTATTAGACAGTGGTCATCCAGTGAAATGCAAGCTCAACCGCTGAGCATAGACCTGAAATATGAGTATATTGCGGTTTTTCTGACTATCACCCCGGTGAGGCACAGGCATGCATGTCCACACACTTCATATACCCACGCACTTGACTCCTTTCTGAATATTCTCCGTACTGATACTACTGAGAGGAAGGCGACATAAAGGCAGTTGCTTGACTGGGTAGTTCTCAAGAATCCTCGAATTGGCAGAACGCTTCTTCTTGACCCACCACTGCCAGGGCTGCAGAAGCACATACTCCAGAATGTTAGCAGGGTCGCCCTTGGGAGCAGCGTTAGAAGCAGGCTGCCTGCAGGCCCCTAGTTTGTGCCTGGTTTCCCCCAGTGTCATTATTCACAACGCCCCAATTATGAAGCATATGATCACTGTCATTTGAGTGGTTTCTGAGCTTCTTCCTGCTCTTTATTTTCTAAGCTTCCAAAAGGAAACTTTTGTTGTTGTTCAGTCGCTCTGTCGTGTCCAGCTCTGAAAGCCCGTGGACTGCAGCACGCCAGGCTTCCCTGTCCCTCACTACCTCCCGGAGCTTGCTCAACCTCGTGTCTGTTGAGTCAGTGATACCACTCAACCATCTCATCTTCTGTTGGCCCCTTCTCCTCCTGTCTTCAGTCTTTCCCAGCATCAGGAGCTTTTCTAACGAGTCAGCTCTTTGCGTCAGGTGGCCAAAGTATAGGAACTTCAGTTTCAGCATCAGTCCTTCCAGTCCAGGTTTGAGTTCCTTAAGGATGGACTGGTTGGATCTCCTTGCAGTCCAAGGGACTCTCAAGAGTCTTCTCCAACACCACAGTTCAAAAGCATCAATCCTTCGGCGCTCAGATTTCTTTAGGACCCAACTCTCACATCCACACATGACCACTGGAAAAACCACAGCTTTGACTAGACAGACCTTTGTTAGCAAAGTAATGTCTCTGCTTTTTAATATACTAACTAGGTTTGTCATAGCTTTCCTTCCAAGGAGCAAGCATCTTTTAATTTCATGGCTACAGTCGCCATCTGCAGTGATTTTGGAGGCCAAGAAAATAAAGTCTGCCACTGTTTCCACTGTTTCCCCATCTATTTGCCATGAAGTGATGGGACTAGATGCCATGATGTTCATTTTTTGAATGTTTCATTTTAAGCCAGCTTTTTCACTCTCCTCTTTCACTTTCTTCAAGAGGCTCTTTAGTTCTTCTTCGTTTTCTTTCATAAGGGTGGTATCATCTGCATAGGTGAGATTATTGATGTGTCTTCCAGCAATCTTGATTCCAGCTTGTGTTTAATCCAGCCTGGTATTTCATATGATGTACTCTTCTTATAAGTTAAATAAACAGGGTGGAAATATACAGCCTTGACATACTCCTTTCCCAATTTGGAACCAGTCCATTGTTCCATGTCTGTTTCTAACTTGCTTATTGACCTGCATACAGGTTTCTCAGGAGGCAGGTAAGGTGGTCTGGTATTCCCATCTCTTTAAGAATTTTCCACAGTTTATTGTAATCCACACAGTCAAAGGCTTTAGCGTAGTCAGTGAAGCAGAATAAGATGTTTTTCTGGAATTTTCTTCCTTTTTCTCTGATCCAGTGGATGTTGACAATTTGGTCCCTGGTTCCTCTGCCTTTTCTAAATCCAGCTTGAACATCTGGAAGTTCTTAGTTCACATACTGTTGAAGCCTAGCTTGGAGAATCTTGAACATTACTTTGCTAGCATGTGAGATGAGTACAGTTGTGGGGTAGTTTGAACATTCTTTGGCATTGCCTTTCTTTGGGGTTGGAATGAAAACTGACCTTTTCTAGTCCTGTGACCACTGCTGAGTTTTCCAAATTTGCTGATATATTGAGTGCAGCACTTTCACAGCATCATCTTTTAGGATTTGAAATAGCTCAACTTTTGTAATGAAAAGTAGAACAGTACCAGTGACAAGGCACCAACTCAGGTGCCACCTTCCCCAGTGATGGTTTCCTGCTCCCCTAGCATGAATCTCTCCAGGCAGAATCTTCTCCAGCCTGTCCATAGAGGGCTGGCGTTAAATATTGGCTACCAAGCAGGAAGCTGATCAGTCCCACCCCCAGCTCTTTGTGTAAAGCTGATCCTACTAGTGATGGTGAAAACTGAACCACGCCTGCAGTAGACACAACACGGAGACCTCCTCCAGAGTGTGGTCCCCTTTGGTGGGGAGCGTAAGGCAGGGCTTGCACAGGAGAACTTGGGCTGGCTCCGTCAGCTTGGTGCTTCCACCCAGCAACATCTCTCCATGTGGGAACGGGAAAATATTAACTCAGGAACCCCTGCCCATTAGTGAATTGCTGTGTCTGCAACTTTACGCTCATTAGAGTTTTAATAAACTCCTGCCTGTTTTTATAGGGATTTTTTTCCACCACCTTTGAACTACTTGAAAACAATCAAGTGCCCTCTTCACACAGGTTGGCCCAGTGGGAAGACTGACCTTATTTCCACTCTCCTCCTGAGAGTGATGACGCAGCCCCACGAGCCAGGGACGCTGTGATCGGATGAGAGATGGACTTCAGCCTCTGTGGTGACCCCCGGAAGAGGAAGCAACTGGACATTTCCTCTGCACATTGTCTTTTGCAAAGATACAAGTAAGGAATATCTGTCCTGGATTGTTTTTCCTTCTTTGAATGCCAGAAAACGTTGCTAAGTTTAAGGGAAATAGAGGCAGGAAAAAACCTGTATTATTAAGTTTTAATGGATAACGGTGGGTCTTTGGTCAAACCAACCAAAAACCCTCGTCTGCCGTGGCCATGACTATCTTCACACCTAGAGGCCTGAGCACACTTTGGGGTACAGGCTTCAGATACGCAGACTCTTGGGGCTGACACGTTGACTGCCCCCCATTCCCTGGGTAGTGGTGCCCGCCTGGGTGCACCTGTGCGTCACGCCCTCGCTGTTGCAGGAACGCTCGTCCTGTCTCTTCCCTGAGGTTTGACTTCATCAGGAACTTCTGGAGACACCTTCCCTGATCGCCCGTGTGGCACTCTGTTTCGTCACCTGCTGTTCCTGCCTGTTTACCTGTTGATTTTCTGTTTTCCCACCTGGAGTGTAAACCCCATGAGGGCAGGGATTTGTCACTGTAGTTTTGTTTCTGAATGAATGACATGGTAGGTTACAGTGTAAAATGCTCCCGTTCTTAAAGGCACAGTGCTCCATGCATTGCAGGAGACCAGGCTGGGTAGTCTCTAAGTCCCCTTCTGGTTTTGTGATCCCAACATTCAGGTCCCAGGTCTCATTTAAAACCTCTTTTTTCCCTCCTTCTGAACAGAATCCACAGTACTAGACTCAAATCCCCCTCCCTCAGATAACTTCTCCCTCACCCTTTCTGATCCTGCTTGTGGTGGTCAAATATATGGAGCACCACTGCGTGCCACGCTGGGCTGCAGGGTCCTTGTGAACAGTGTCATCTCGACACACAGGCCGCCCCTGTGGAACAGAGCCCAAGTGCAGGGAGTGAGGGCCTCTCAGAGCAGTGTGGGTTAGGACTTCCCTCCCATCACCAGCTCCTGTTCTAGACTGAGGGACTGTCCGGTGAGTGGTAGCCAAACCATCCCGGTGCTCAAGCCATCTCTGTGTTTAAGACACTGTCCTTCACTCCAACGGGAGCCCTACAGAGTATCTCCCAGGCCAGAAACTACTATGTGGGGCTTTCTCTGCTTCAGATAAAATCACGCTGCCTCCACTGTCCATGATTCCATCCAGCATGAGGGTGAGGAAAATTGCGGAGTCACAGCTGCCTTCAGAGGGGGCTGACAAGCAGGCAAAAGGTAGATGTTTTGGAAGAAAGAGCCCTGTTAACAAAATGAGGGAGGAAACATCCCTGTTATTTCTTTCTTAGATTCGTAGTCCATTTTACCAAGGGTGCTGACAATATTGCATAGAAATATTAGATGTTCTGAAATCAACGCCTAATACCCTGCCAGACAGACCCAGCTTCTGACTAGTCCATCATGCACACTCACACACAAGCACTCACATACTCACACACACACTCCCACACTTATCCAAGCTCTTATACACACACACTGCAAGAGATATTGTCAACCTAAGTCACCCCTCCCCATCTTTTTTCAATCTCTGAAAAGCTGCATTTACCAAAATAAGCAAAACATGTGAGGTATGGAATCCACCTTGTTGAAGGGCTGGGTTTTATTGGTCACCCGGTAAATCAAACCACATGGAAAAGTGCTACATTTAGGAACACGCTGCGACTGTATTACCCCTCGTCTTACTGGTTCATCTCTAATCGGAACCAGCTGGCAATAAAGACGCGAGTTCATGGGAATCCACCCTTTGTTGAAAGCGGGGCCGAGTGGATGCTGGAAGCCGATGAGCACAATGAAAACAGCTGTAATTGACTCTTGAGGTCAGGCCCTGGGTAGAACTCAGGGACAGAGGTGACGCTACAGCTGGTGCATAAAATGCTGGACTCCTGGTTACCTGTAACTGTGTATAGCGGAGCCAGCGAGGATGGCGCCGCTTAGGAGGCTCCCCGCTCCCCGCTCCAGTGTCTGACCCCACCGACCTGGCTCAGGCAGCTCTGGTGTCTCACAGTTACCCTGGGCTGCTTGCTGACTGTGGCCACCATAGTGGTGATGATGGTGGTGATGAGAATGATGATGGCGGTGGTGGGAGGACCACGGTGGGGACTAGGGTGGGGTGACGCTGTTAATGGTGATGACGATGGTGGTGGTGGTGATGGGGGTTTGATGGTGGTGACAGTGATGGTGGCACCAGTCAGAAACAGCACAGGCTGGCCAAAGCACGTGGACCGTCTCCACATCAAAGCGCCATAGTGTTAACTCCGTGAGCCTTGTAACCTTGATAGCATTAATCGAACTCTTTCCTTTTTTCCTTGTGATTTATCTATTTTAAACACTCTTTCCCCCAAACAAGGAAACTGACTTCTGGATTCTAGAAATGGAACACGCATACATGCGACCCCAACTCCCCTTCCTGTTGCTAATCAGCTCAGGGCTCCACCCTTTGGAAAATGGTGATGTATTAGGAGGGTCTGTGGGATATTTTTAGCACCTGACACCAGCCTATCTCTTCCTCTCCCTGCAGGCCTGTGTGATGTGTACTGTTTAATCAACACATTTTAGTTAATTGTACAGACAGATTTTTTTTTTGACAAGTCTGCTAATACTTTGAGATCTGCAGGGGGTTCAGCGTCAGGGTTGGGACTGTCCATCTAGACCTGGGCCAGGGCACACACCATACCTGGGCTACCCTTCCTCCTGGGCCCAGGGCAGGCCTCAGTGACACTCTCACGAAAAAATCTGCATCTCATTTCTTCTTTTTTTTTTAATTTTTATTTTTACTTTATTTTGCTTTACAATACTGTATTGGTTTTCTTCTTGACACAGGATGTCTGGGATTCAGTACCAATTGCTGGAAGCTGGTGAGATGAAATTGATCTGTCATCCCTAGAGATGTTGTAATAAAAATAACACCAGGTCTTTTCATTTCATACTTAATCCCTTGGCTCCCACTGGCCCCGTAGTGAAAGTCAGGGGCTGATTAGAACGCACCACATTTCTGCATCATGAACATAGGAGGATTTAACCGTTTTGGTGGTCAGCACTCTGAACCCTGCTCATTAAATCTGTGTAGGAGAACTACTGTTTGGAATCATACAACAGACTCACTTCTCTCTGGTGCTAAAGATGGTGACATTGTATGCACGGACAGGCCTTGAAGTCCCTATATGTGCCCTGCTCACAGTGCCTAGCCAAGGGAATGCCCTCCCCAGAGCACTGCCCCTCCTTGGCACAGGCGACACTCCACTTTGCTGTGGGATGCGAGCTTCGCGAGGGCAAGGCCTTAGTCTGCCTGGCCCCCTGCCACGCTGCCTTGCCTTGGATAGTGCGTGGTGTGTAGAAGATGCTCAGTATATTTATGAAATCAATGGATGCATGACCTCGGCCTAAGGGTGGTATTCCCTCAGGGAAGGTGTCCACCTGCAGGGTCCCCTGGCCGGCTCCCTGCACGTGGAGAGAACAGCCAGGTGGAGAAGCCTGCCTGTATTTCTAGGGAGAGGTGAGTAGTTTTTCTCGCATTCACTCTTGTGACCGTGGGAGCCCCTTCTGATGAGCCGCCTCCTAATGGAGGCACAGCCGCGGGCACCAGGGCACCGAGGGACCATGGGAAGCCTTTCCCGTCACACTTGCAGTCTGCATGCATGATGAGGAGACCAGGGGCAGGAAGGGGATGGTGAGCGTGTGCCTGGGGTCTGAGTTGCTCTCGTGGTGTTTTCCTCCCTGCCGGGCTCAGCGATGACTAGGCTGGAACTCCTGTCTTTTCCGGCTCTTCCTTTGGCACAGGCTCTGGACCCGACTCCATGGCAACCTGGAAAGGGAGACATGGAGCACTGTGTGTCCTGGAGGGTCTGGGACAAGCAGAGGGAAGAACACAGTTGGCTGCAGCCGCATCTCCAGCTGATGAACCACACTGGCCCTGCTCTACAATCTGCTTGGAAAGACTCTCCAGGGGGCCTGAGAACCGAGTTTCCTTGGTGCATCTGGTAGGTTCTAAAACTGAACTTGGCTCGTTAAATCTTCTCTCAAGTGACGTGGACTGTGTTCTCTCGACAAGGACATGCTGGAGAATTTCCTTCAAGGAAATATCTTAGAAGATCCATGTCACTGGGGGAGTTTAGAGAGAGAATGGGTCCCCCTAGGAATTCTAATGAATGGAAACTGTCTTTCCCACACCCAAGCTTCAGGAGGCATCACGTGAATCACGACAAAGAACTCAGGCCACAGTTTTGGAATGAATTACAAGACTGAGATTTTTCCTGCCTTCATAAAAGACCCAACCTCTCTTCCCTTATGCCTGCGCTTCCCTCCAGATACGCACTTTAATATCATGGTCCCCAGAGGGACTGTGGGGCTGTGGTCCCAGCTCATGAAGGCCTTCCGTGGGGAAGGCAGGGTCATAATGATGATAGTGCAAACCAAAGTCATGTTCTGAATATCCAAGGAGTCCTAACTCCCAACTACCTCCCTGCTTTCTTCCTAAGAGCACTTAAGATGCCCAGCTAAAAGACCACTGTATCCAGCTTCCCTTCACCACCCCCTCTACTAACACTGAGTCTTCTGGGCTGATGGAGAGTGGGCGGTGCTGATGTGGTTCTGGAACTAGAGCAGAAGCACCCACAGCTGAGGGTGTCGGCTGTGAAGTCTGCCTCCAACCCCAGTGCAGCCGGCAGGCAGAACTCAGCACAGGTTACGCTCCAGGCTTCAGAGATCCCTGTCTGCCGAGTAGTAGAAGTTCCTGGCACAGGTGTGCTGGCCAGATCCAATGATCGGATGGTGATGGTGGTAATGATATCTTATTATCACCATGACTTATTATCACTATTATGGGCAACAAAGCAACTTCATCTGCAGTCTGAATGTTTCTGGAAGTCAGATAAGAGTGTGTCCTCACCTTAAATCGAGGAAGATGCTGAAGAGAAACCTATTGTCTGACCCCGATCGGTGCAGTCCAGGAAGCAAATGAAAAGAGTAGTCTGGTTGTTCCAGAAAGGAGTTGGGGCCCCAGGAGCTGTGAGAGATGCTGGGGCTTGGAAGCTGTGGGCACCCCCCATCCAATCGGGTTGATGAATCTTTCCCAGCACATAAAGACGTGCACACACCTGCCACCTGGCCATCCTTTCTCTTGAAATGTCCTTTACCCTCTCTGCCGAATCACACTCCATGGTTAAAGGAATAACAAGGGCACCTAGATGTCATCATGCCTAGACAGTACTTTATTCAATCCTCAAAATAACTCTACAGAGCAGCAAAGTGGGCACTGTTACCTCCGTTTTATAGATGAGGAAAATAAAGGTCAGAGAAGGGGATTCTTTGCTCAAGGTTGTCCAACCAACCATCAGTAGACACTGCAGCTTCTTCTCATGGAGTCCTTGAGACACCTCAGGGTTCCCTGGATCCCAGTTTGAAAACCACTGCCCTAGCCACTCTCCTGTGGGTCCTTCCAGTGAGCCGTGTGGTTATTTATATGACTTTGGTCACCCTTTGTGGTCCTGAGGTGGTGAGAAGTGGATGGAATTCAGCATGCGCTGTACCCAGTGGGGCTCACCAGGTGCTTTGACAGCAAGATGTTTTCTTTCTTAAATCTGGAAATGGCTGGTCTCCCTAACAGGCACATTCTTGCCCACCCACGAAGGCTGAGGCCTAAAATTCTCCCTATTAACAAGCCCCTGCAGGCGCTGTGCACAGCGGAGCGGGCAGCCGCTCGGAGCCTGATGAGCGCTTTCTGCTGGTGCGTCCAGAGGGGCAGCTTGGCTCCGTGTTCACCGTGAGAGCATCAACAGGAAACGGAGCCGGAGCCCCTGCTGTCCTGGGCGGGACAGGTCCCCGCTTCCCCCCAGGTCTGGCTCAGCTTCACCAGTGGAATCAAAATGGAACTTGGGATATAGTTACACTGGCCACGCTAGCAGCTGAGAAGCTCATGGGTTTGCTTACATGTGCACAAAATGAAATCTCGGCTCACGAGCAGGGGTTTTATGATTATTAAATGCTTGGCAGCTCTTTGGTCTCAGGTGTAGAGCTAGAAGTTGACCCAGAGTCCCAAGTGGTGGCTCCACGCTTGTCCTCATCTGTCAGTGGTGTTGCCCGTCTGCCTAGAGGAAGAGGCCCCTCCTGAGGCAGGAGGGTGCAGAGGAGATATTGGCCAGGAGCCAGTAGGGGTGGCACTCGAGCTCCCCCTACACCCAAGTGTAGGTGGAGCCAGGCGTTGACCAAACCAGAGACTTCAAAGCAGGGTCGTGGGCAACCTTCCAGGTCGCCCTAAGTCCTGGAGTTCCAGGAGAAGATGGGAAGATGCACACACAGAAAGCAGCCAGACCCAACTTCCTGACTCCCCAAGCCCAAGCTTTGAGAGGGGAGGGAGGTAGGACAGATGGCATTTATCTGAACTGATGTCCCCTGACTCCCTAAGCCTGTGCTTTGAGAGGGCAGGGTGGTGGGGCAGATGGCATTTATCTGAACTGCCGTCGTATCAGGGCAGCAGTTACCACACCTCCATGAGCTTGAGAAGCACCTGGGAAACTGTTTATAGAGCGTGTGTCCATCTCCTGACTCTATACAGGTGAGCACCTCCCACCAAGACTCTGAGTCATTTGCGCTGAAAAGGGTCGGGAGTCCGTTCACAACACCTGGCCTTTCTGATGTGACTGTGAGTGAGTCACCGTGTGGGAGACAAGTTCCAGAGCAGTAGTTCTCAGACCCCCATCCCTCAGGATCCCTGAGGGAGGTCGTGTTAGAGCCCAGGCTGCCAGACCCTCCCTGCAGCTTCTCATGTGTGGTTCATGGCTGGAGCTCCAGAATCCGCTACTCTAACAAGTTCCCTGGTAAGGCCTTGCTGCTGCTCCTGGGACTCCACTTTGAGAACTAGTCTTTTCCTGTCCTGGGGAAAAAAAAAACTCAGCTTGGTCACGTCAGTGGGCCAAGGAGAGGAAACCAAGCCTTGCTCATCTTTTATTCCCCAGCACAGCAGGCTCACGCTTGGCTAATTAAATGCACCTGGAGATCTTTTAGAACGTTCCAGTGATGTTCTTTTTCTTTTTACTGAGATGCGTTTGATGTACAATATTAGAGTTTCAGATTGTACAACATAGTGATTCACCATCCTTACGAATATACTCCACTCACAGTTATAAAACTTGACTGTATTCCCTGTGCTGCACAACACGTCCTTCTAGCTTATTTATTTGGTACGTAGGCATGTCTATCTCTTAGTCTGTGCCTCCTAGCTTGCCCCTCTCCTTTACCTCTTCCTGCTTGTGACCACTTGTTTGTTCTCTATATCCACGACGTCATGGCCATCCAAGTCTGAGATGGGAAAGAATTTCCAGACACAGAGCATTTCAGAGGGGTGTGAGTTTATTAAGAGCAAGGAGCAGAGATAATAAAGGCGCTGCAAACACAGTGGGCCGACCTCCGCACAGACCAAGGAGAGTCAGTGCTTTTTGTGGGTTAGCAGCCAGTTTTGATAGCCTCAAGACAAAGAAAAGTCCTGCTGGAAGGCTTGCATTAGGTGATTGATTAGGGCACTATAGGGTGATTACTGGAATGGGCTTTTTTGCCTAATTTAGGGTCAAGAAATCTGCTGGTGATGATCAAGGGGGCATTGGCAATGGTTACAAAGGGGCTCAGTCAGCTTCGGTGACCTTGGTTCTGGGCTCCATGTCTGTGGCTTGGGGCAGGACTCCTCATGCGAGTTTGTTTCTTTTTTGTTATATTCACTAGTTTGTTTTATTTTTTGAGATTTCACATACAAGTGGCAGCAAATGGTATGTGTTTTTCTCTTTCTGACTTAGTGTGAACATCTCTGGTTGCACCCATGTTGCTGCAAATGGCATCTTTTTTCTTTTTTTTTATGGCTGAGTGGTACTTCATTGCATATATGTAGCACATCTTATTTATCCATTTATCTGTCGATAGGGCCACACTTAGGTTTCCTTTTATATTTATTGTAAACAGCTCTGCTGTGAATGCATGCATGGGGGTGCACATATCTTTTTGAGTCAGTTTTTTTTTTTTTCTTCAGATAAATTACCTAGGAGTGGAATTGCTGGGTCACGTGGCAGTTCTATTTTTAGTTTTTGGAGGAACCCTGATGATACTGCAATCTGGGGTGGGGTCCTGGCAAGCTGCCCTCCTCCGGGTGCAGCCAGGGCTTAGGACCCTCACCCCTGCTCCTTAGCACAGAGCAGGCAACCAGTTTGCATCTCCACGTTAGTATCTGCTGAGCGTCCATCGCGTGCTTTCAGTCAACAGTTCCCGAGTGCTTGTTGTCTTCCAAATGCTGTGTCAGAGGCAGTGGGAACAAAAGAAAAAGGTATATCTGTCTGGCCTCAAGCACCTTGCAGCCCACTGGAGTGGACAGACGTGCATCACAGGCAGGGGCTGCAGCGGACGTGCAGGCACTGCAGACCAGAAGGCAGAGGAGCCTTCTCGCTGGAGTTGGAGCCAGGCATGGAAACCTCCAAAGAGGGGAAACTCTAAGCCGAGTCCTGATACATGGTGAGGGAGAAGGCCAGCATGCTCGCTCTGGCAGACGGGACAGGCTTCAGTGTCAGCGCCTGAGGCCGCATGGGGCCGTCAGGAAAGCCTGAGCAGAGCGGCGTGGAGGGAGGACAGAGAACAAGAAACGAGGTCAGCTCAGAGGAGCGCAGAGATTAGAAGTGAGCTGCCTTTGGAGCATCAGGCTGTAATTCATTGTCCCCCAATGAGAGGAGGAGGTTTGGCCATCAGCCCCATGCTGCCACGTGGTGGGAGGTGTTCTCTCACATCCCAGTGGGAAGAACAGCCCTTTGAGTCTACGCTCCTTTAAAAAAGCACGGATTCTCATTTCTTCCCACGTGCTTTTGGTGCCAGGATTCCTGCCAGAGCCCCAGCGTCCGTCTCCTTCCAGGAGCAGGAAGGCAGGGTGGGAGATGGGCTGCTTGCTGGGAGAGGGGCCCCTGGACCAGCATCTGCTGGTCATCCCTGGGTCCCTCCTCACTGCTGTGCCTACAAAGTGAAGTTGGGCAGAAAATCTGAAAACCAGTCTAGCCCTGACTTTAGAAAGTTGTCTCCTGCTGAGCCCGTGAGCCCGCAGAGAAGGATAGGAAGGACGCCTGCAGACATCCCTGGCTCCCTCTGATGCCTGGCCTCCCTGCCTGCATTGCGTTCTCACCAAGCCCAGTCCCCGCAGGTCTGCAGAGCAAGGTGCTGGCCCTGCCCGCCAGGGTGCATTCCATCAGTCACCTCCCCAGCCTCCAGCCAAGAGAGAGAGCACCCCAGGTCACCAGTCCCTGAAGAGAAATGGTTTATTCAACCGTGTTTCGGAAATTAAAACCGGGGCCTCACTCTTGTGTTTGGCACGTCTGATGGGAAAAGTCAGACATGAAAGAAAGAACGGGAGCATCTTGGGTGTGGAGCTCTCAGGAGTGGCTGGGGATGGAACAGCTGAGCCGAGCCTTGCCGGTCTCCTCTGCTCCTAGACCCCGAATCCTGGAGCTGGGGTGCTGGGTGGTGCACAGGGCAGCGCCCCCATCCTCCGGGCGGAGGTGCAGGAGTGGGTGGGGGACCGGCACAATGAAGGGAGTTGTGGTTTTGACTGTGGCTGGAATGACCGTGTGTTGTATTGTCCAGACTGAAGAGGAGCTTGTGATGACTCCACTGAGACGTGGGTGTGAACCAGAGCTGTCCAGGGTGAGCGGGACCCACCAGACGGAGCTGGAGGAAATGGGGATGCTTAGGCAAAGAAAAGATAAACTGGGGGAGGCATAAAGCCTGCATTTTACGGAACCTGAGCTCCTGATATGAAATCCCGGCACCATTGCTAACCACCTGTGTGACCTCAGACAAGTGCCATAACTTCTCTGAGCCTTGATTTCTTCACTAGGACAGTGGGTAATGGTGCCTGCCCCTCTGGGCTGCTGGCCAGGGGAGTTAGGATGCAAGAAGCCTGGTGTTTATTCGTTGCTTATAGGCTTGGTGCTCAGTAGGGAGCGGCCCTGGGCACTTCTCCCAACCCCACTAGTCCTCAGCCTCCCCTGCTGTGGGGTGAGATAAACTTCCCTCCTGGTTAGTCCTCAGGGTAACTGGGATGAACAAATGGGACAACTGATGTGGAAGACTTGGAAAACTGTGTGAGCCGGTCTGTGTGAGGAGCAGACCCACAAGAAGGGAACCAGAATAAACTGCTCCTAGGACGTGTGGCCCCTCGAAGATAAACTTCACCGCTGAGGGGAGATGCAGATGACGTAACCAGAGAGATAAACAACCAGTTGCCCCATTCTTTCGGTCGTGTGGCCACGCCATAAGTAAGCACAGGCACTTCTGTCCCCCAAGCAATGATGACCTCCCGTACTGGCACTGACTCTGCTTCCCCTTTCAGTCTGTGACTTTGGGTGGGTTGATCCCCACCTCCTGGCTCCAGGCCTGGTCAATCAAAACATTCTGCTACTTGGGCTGTAGTCATTGGTGCAAATACTGGCCAGAGGTCCAAGCAGACCAGTGAGACCCAGTTCCAGGGCTTCAGTTAGAGCTGTTGACAGAAGCCGCTCCTCCACCAGTGTCTGAGAAGGGTCTAGGGCCTGCAGCCACCATCTAGCTCACCCTGAAAATGGAACCCATGTGGAGGAAAGCAGCACTGATAAGCTCTGAGCGGGAGCCTGCTTCCTGTGTTTGCCTCCCTGGATCCAGCCCTACCTGAATCTCAGATCTGGAGTTTGCCGTTAGGCAAACTGATGCTCCTTTCCTTTTTAGGTAAGTTTCTGCCACTTGGGATCGATAGAACTTTGAAACTAGACGCAGCTGATGAGAAGCAGAGACGTACAGAAAGAAAGGGAAGGGTTCCTGAGTAGAACGCTTCGTCCATCTTCTGTCTGGTGGCCCTCGGGCTCATCCCCTGCCCACCTCTGTCTCTGCTGCATTGTCTTATGGGCTGGCTGGCTTGTGCCGGCTGACTCCCAGCTGGCTCAGCCAACAACAGCCCTGGGGGACAATCAGAGACAGGGAGGGGGAAGTCAGGGGCAGGTGCCTCCCCGCTCCGTGCCTCCTCCCTCCCTCCCTGCCTCCTCCCTCCCTCCCTGCCTCCTCCCTCCTGCCTCGGGTGGCTGTTCCTGTCCCTCCCTCCCTGTCCCTGCTTCTGCTGGGCACCCCATCCCTCTGCCCCTAGCCTTGTGACGCTGGAGGCTCCTGCTCTTGTCCATCTGTGGTGGCCTCACTGTTCCCTGGTCGACTTCCTACCAGTCCCTTCACTTGTACAGACAATCCCCTGTATTAAATTCTCTCTGTCTTTGGTATTCAGAGCTGCTGCTTCTCTCCTGCTTGGACCCTAAGTGACACTGATGCCAGATCTATTTCCTCTTGTGTCCTGGCAGTAGAGAGGACGGGGACATCCAAGGAACTGGAATAAGTTCAGAGCTACCGGAGGTGAGGGGTGAGGCTGGGCTGGATCCACAGGGCCTCGTGAACCACGTGGAGGGGCGTGGCTGTGACTGGGGGCGGCAGGGGCCTCTGGTGCTCTATAGGAAGGATTAGGGTGGTGTCGTGTGCGGAGACTGTCTCCAGGAGGGGAGGCATGGGACTTGCACGCCCCTTTGGACTCTAGGCCACATCCTGAGACGAGGACATGGCTTCTGCAGGCCAGCACGTGCCAGGGGCCCAGAGAAATGCGATCTGGGACTTCCAGGAGCTGCCGCTCCCTGCCCGCACATTTCAAAGGCTGATCTCTTCGGGGGCTCCTCTTGCCCAAGTGAAATGGAATACTGTATGAGGGCTTGGGCGTAGAGGGGCGAGGACTCCAGGAGCCAGCGAGGCGGAGGGGCCGGGGGGCTTCAGCAAAGCCGGCAACAAAGAGCCCAGTGACCCAGCGAAGCCTGAAGCAGCCCAGACATGAAAGGAATATGCTGGAAAAATTAACTCAGTGTTTGCTTTGGGAACCAGTCTGACGGCTCTTAATCCAGTGGGCGTGTGTGCACTGCAGCTCACGGGACGCCCCATATCCCGGCGGGGCGACAAAGGGCCGTTTGTGAGGTTCGCGTCCACCCCTCGGAGGGTGCCTGCCGCCTGGTCCCCGCCCAGCCTCCTAGCAGCAGTCCTGCCGTCGGGGCCCAGCCTCCCCTGGCGGCCCGCTCCTGGCTGGTTGCTCGCTGGCTTTTCCTTTTCTTGCCTCCTTGATGTTCCCGCTTTAGAAAGACGAATAGCATGGAGTAGTCGCCAGACCCCAAGGCTGGAATGCATGGAGGGTCTGGCTTCTTAACAGTGCATCTGTCTGATGGAGCAGACAAGAAAAAGTCGCCCTTGGCTCCTGGACGGAGGGTCTGGGGTGGGGAGGGGGCCGCCCCCTGCAGGGAGGAGTGACCCTCCTCTGTGAAGGACGTCTAGGGGAGTCACAGGTACACACACGGGCAGACAGGTCTCGGACCAGAATTTGATTAGATGTGCTTGAAAAGAAATCCTGTTTTAAATTCCTTCCCTCCTGTTTTAACTAGACGAGCCCCAGGGAGAGGGAGTCGGTGGCCAAAACTCAGACAAACCATCGAAGTTACTGCTGAGCTTTTTGAGCTCCCAAAGGCTTGGGTCCTGCCATTCCAGTGGGAGTTAAATGACCCTGGAGGGCCCTGCTAACCACTGCGGTTTCACCTAAACCACTGGATTTAGAAGTGAGCCCGTGCTTCGTGTTGACCCACGGGCACGCTATCTACAAAGCCGTCACCTACATAGTCCAGTCTCAGGTGAGGCAGTCATCAGAGAAGCTGAGTCCAGCAATTAGAGCAAATTTACAAGTAACCCAAGGTTCTAACTCTCATCAGCCACAAGAAGGGCATCCCTGGACCTATTCAATCAGTTCCTACATCTCCTTTTGCTGTTCCCTCCTGTCCCCTCACGTCAGTGCCGCTCCCTGAGTCTCTCCTAAAACAGAGACAAGACCCACCACTCTTTGTTCTTATTACTGAAGTGGCAGTCTGGGAAGTCGGGGTCCTCTTTGGGGATGAGGCTGGCTGAGTGCAGAAGCCCTCTTCTTGGGTGATGAGTGTTGGGGGGCAGCTCTCGGGCAAGGGCGACGACCACCCTGGATTCTCTCTGTCACCAATTGTAAAAGAGGGCGTGGGTGTGCAGAGCGCCTGCCTGTGCTCCATGCCCCGGGGACACCCATCTGGGTAGACATCATCCGGGGTGGACGCTCAACCCGCCCTTCCGTCTAACATCCTGTGTGACCCCCTTGGTCTCTTGTCTCCAGCCCCAGCAGGACACTCCCTAGTCCCCACACTTACCCACAGGTTCCCACACCCTAGAGCCCTCCTTCCATCCCCACCCCCCTCCGCCAGCACGAGCGTGCACACATTCCAGCTTTTCCTTTCTGCTCAAAAGCCTGGATGTCGGTATCACAGAGCCACCGGACACCCCCTGGGCTTCCTTCTTGTGAAGAAAGAAAAACCTTTGTCTACTTAAGTCACTTTCATTTCAGGGCTTTATTACCAGCAGCTGCACACAGTTCTAACTGAGAAGATCATTTATGACTATTACCTTAATATACAAATAATATCTGCAACAGCTCCTGCCCCCGATCTGTCCACGTGGTCCAAAGTGGGAGTGGTGGGTGTGGCAGGCATTTGGGCACACACGTCCCCTGTGCAGCCCCTGCACCGGGCTCTACCTTCTGTTGGCATGACCCCAACTCCAGACCCCAATGTGCCTGTCACCTTGTTCAGAGTGGCGTTCAGCCTGGCTTGGAAATTAAGTCCTGGCAGCGACCTGGTCCTCACATGCACTTGGCTGCTATTGGACCAAGTGACCTTGCACCCAAAGAGGTTTGGGACCTCTTTGGGCCTGCTTGTCACCCTTGAGGCTTCACAGCCAGAGAAAGTTGAGGTCACATTGAGACTGTATTTGAACTTGGGGAAGCCACTTAACTTCTTTAGTTTCTGCAACCGCAAAAGCTTCTCTCTAGCCCAGCATTTGTAAAACAGAAATAGTGGAGGTGCCCAGCCATGGCACCCACCCAGCTCTGGAGACCACAGTCTGAGACCCAGGTGTCTGTTGGCAGGGCCGGTCCCTTCAGGGTCGAGAGGGAGAATATGTTCCAGGCCTCTGTCCTGTCTTGTGATGTTGTTCAACCTGTCTACACAGCGTCTCCTCCATGCATGTCTATGAGTCCTGTCTACACAGCATCTCCCCCATGAATGTCTATGAGTCCAAATTCCTCTTTTTTACAAGGACCCCTGCCAGGTTGAACTGGGGCCCACCTAGCAACCCCATCTGAACTTGATCATACGAAAAGATGCTCTTTCCAAAAAAGGTCACAGTCATCGGTGCAAAGGGCAAAGACTCCCAACATATTTGCAGACTCAGTTCGACCATGAGTTGACTGAGAAAATTCTGTAAAGAAAGTCCTTTCCTGCAGCCTCTGCAAAGGCTCACCGTTAACACACTCAATGTTGCTGCACTGGGTTTAGTAGAAAGAAACGGTCTTTCTGTTTCATGAAGCACAGACCAGGTCCCCCTGGTCTATAGAGACTAGAGCGGAAAGTCTGACCCATCCTGCTAATTCAGCTCTGGGGGTCTCAGTGGATGATGGTGGCAAGCGCCATTGATGCGCTCAGGCCATCCTTGGATTTCAACTGGCAGACTGGGAGCCTGAGCTGACCTCCTCACGGCCACTAGCTGGACAGATACGAGACCTAGCCAAGGGGCCAAAAGTTTCAAATCTCTCTGAATTCCTCTAGCCTTGAAATTGGATTTTACCACAGAGTGAAAGCCATCCAAAGGCCTCTTCATTTTCCATATAACTTGCCAGCTGCAGAGAGGCAAGGCAGAAAGAGTGGCTGGAAATTCCAGCTCCGCCCTCCCACTCCTGCCCCTCTGGAAATGGGTCCCTCGTCTTCTCTTTCTCTCCTCTCCTCCTATCTGTGAGCAAGAGATGAAAACAGTCACTGCTTCCAGCCGTCCCTTCTGCTCTGAGGTTGGGCGCTGCCTGTGAGGGGACACAGGTTTCCCGGGAGTGGACTTGGCAGGTGGCTGTTTGGCTGCGGTGGGTGAGTGGGTGCCTGTCCTTATACGTGTGAGCAGAGAGGGGCCCCAAGAACAGGCACGCTCCAAGTCTAGCGGGCCGAGCTTCTTCCAATGTCCTTGATAAGGAAATCATCTTCCAATGAAGCAATCTCCAAATAGCTGAGCGGTGACCTAAAAACTTAGCACTCATAGGAAATGGGGAACACATCCGCCTCTGAGTAATTGGTTCTTTTTTCATATATGAGCTGAATCTGTGTGAAATTCCTTCCCCCTAATTATAAATAGAAACCAACGTGCTTTTCAGTTGGGCTTTTCTTTCTTTTTTTTTTTTTTATGAGGTTTTTTCCCACAGACAAAAGGGATTTTCACTTTCAGGAGGAACGATTGCCAAGGGCAAGAGGCTTTTCGATGGATGTGGCCCAGGGCCACCAGCCTCCTGCCCTGTCCTTGGCCTGACACCCCGGGCTGTTCCCTTCCTTAGAAGGGAGCACAGAGAGGCAGGAGGTGGAGGGTGGGATTCCAGCCGCAGCTCTCCCCAGCTGGCTGGGTGAGCCCACGGACCGCCTTTGCCCACCTGTGCCAGTTTGCTCAGCTGACGCTGGTACTCCGAGTCAAAAGCCGTGTGGCCTTCACGCTCTGGATGCTGCGAGATACGCAGACAAGGAAAGCTGTCCACGGCTCTCAGAAGCCTGGAGGGAAAGGTCAGAGGTGAGAGAAGGAGCCCGGAGGAGTGCCTGGTCCTGCAGAGACGCCGGGCCCTCTGCCGCAGCTGGGCAAGGGAGACCAACCTGAGGTAGCACACTTCCTGGGATCCGCCCAAGAAACTGAAAACCCTGCCACACAGATCCTCTGCGTGGACGCCTCCCCTGCAATTCAGTGCCAAAACCCAACAGCCTGAATTTGAAAAACCTCCACTGGAGACAAAATCCGCCCTTAAGTGAAAGCTTAGTCATTCACTGCAGAACCGTTTGAAGACACTTCCCCAAACCTGTGGGAAGATAACAGGGTGTAGAGCGCAGTCACCCTATTAATCTTCCTAAGACCCATAAATATGCTGAGTTCCACATGCATCTTCCCCAGGGTTCCAAATCAGGGGCTGGGGACCTGAAGTGATCTCATTTAGAATTGTCACCAACAGGCTGGTGTCCCCAGGAGACGTGTCGGAGGCCACGGGCTGGTGGCCTCTGGGAAGACCTGCTGGTGTGTTTTACTCAGTGACTTCAAACATCTAGTCTTCCGTGTGTCCTCGGTGGGGAACAAAGTGACATCAGAGTCCCTCCTGTTTCTTTCCTCTGGGCCCCCTGCCTGTTTCCGAAGGCATTCGCGCTGACAACCTGCCAAATCACCACCCTTGAAAGCACTTGTAGGAAGAGCAGGAACGACTAAGCCGGGCTCCCCAGATTGCCGGCCCCCCCAGATTGCCGGCCCCACACCCACCCACCCACTCACTCACTCAATGAGCAGTGGTGGTGTATTTCATCACCAGAGTCCAAAAGCCCGAAGACAGAGAGTGTCAGACTTCTGAGGGCAGGAGAAGTGGACATTTCAGGTCGAACAGAAAGATGGAATTTGCCCTCCGCCTTGTTTCTGTTCTGCGCTGGCCTCATCCAGTGAAAGGCGCCCCAGCCTTGACGAAGCTGGCCTCTTCATTCAGACCACGAGTCAAATGCTGGTCTCACCTAGACTCTCCTCCCAGACACGTCCTGACACAATGTGTTACAGCCCCCTGGGCACGCCTGAGCCCACGTAGAACCAGCCACCCCAGGGGGTGGGACCCCGGGGCATCTAAGCGCTCTGTAGCACTTGGCATCTGATCTTGTCCTTTAGCTACGTTTCCCGAGCGCTTTCTCTGGGCCTGGCCCTGGGTTGTATCTTCAGGTTCGTATATAGTATCCAGAGTACCCGGGGGTGGGGCACAGCTACAGACTGGGGAGCTGAGGCTCTGTGATGTCTCATCTCTTGTTCCGGCTTCTGCAGCCAGAAAAGCCAGAAAGTAGACTCCAAACCACCGCCTGTGACTGCCCTTGCCCAGTGTGAAGTGGAGCAGTGATGCTCAGGGAGGGGACATCAGCATGGCTCAATGTCCCCAGGTAAGACCTGGGGTGGCAGCCCTGTCCTTGCCTACCCGAGGGTGTCCTTGTGGGAACTGTGTGGAAGGATGCCCGGGAGAGGCATTCACAAGCTGCAAGGCACAGACGGAAGGACCCATCAGTGTTACTAATGCCGTTACCGTCGTTAATGATGGTGAAAGTGCCCCCAAAGCGGCTCCTTAAAACACGAACGTAACGGTGACCGCGGACATCTCCAGACAGCCTTCAGGTACCCCGGCTGTGAGTTCAGATGGGAAAACCTGAACGCCAGCTACATGTCCATCTGATGAACCAGATTCTCAAGGCTCCTGTGGAAAAGCAGGTTTCTAATCAGCACTTTGCCCCCGGATTCCACAGTGGCATCGGGCAAGATGCTTAAGCTCCTGGGCTTTGGTGCTTCCCCCTGGGCACTTGAGAAGCATTTGGAGTAGATCATTCTTGAGTGCCATGCCAGCTGCGATATCTGAGCCTGCAGCCCCGAGCTCTCCCCCACTGTACCCCTGCCCCCTTGCTGAGCCCTCACCCCATCCCTGGGAATGCCTTGCTCCCAGGAACTGACCTGTGAGGCCGAGCCCTTGTCACCACACCATGGTCACCAAGGCGAGCCGGCCTGTCCATCCCGCCCAGCACAGCGCAAAGGACACGTTCTAAGTGGGACTCTTCCTTGCGAAAGGGTTGCCAAGTCTCCGTAAATGCAGCTCCTTCTTTCCTGACCCTCTGCCCTCCTTCAAAAGAGCCTTTAAACCTTTAGAAAACACGCGGTTTCACTTTCAACTGTATCCGAGCTTAGAGCGTGTTATTTTGGCTCCAGGACAGAGCTCCGGGTGGGAGGCGTCGACTTCATAGATTTGAGCCAGGGAATATTAATGAGCGGACGGGCTGCAGAGGCCTCCAGAACTGCCATCCCACCGTCAGAGCCTTGTTAGTTCAGCTGGAGCTCCTGACAGGCTCCGAGCCTGAGCCTGGCGGCTGGAGCATCACATCTCAGTCTGACCCCTGGTGACCTCTGGTTGGTCTGAAGTTACAGGTTTTCTGGGCTCCAACAGTATACAGTTTAGGGGTCCTTCTCTAAGAAAATTACTTCAAAAGCTGAACCCAAAGGCAGTTACAATAGTATTCAGAAAAGAAACGGCAGATTTTAAAAAGCTGGAAAATCGACAGACACCACTAAATATACAAATTAACATAATACTTTTACTAATTAGCTGCTTGAACCACATCTACAACACTTTCTTTTCCTGCCTTTTTTTTGGGGGGGAGGGGCTGCATATACTTTGATCTCCTTTGCATATATTTTGATCTCCTTTTCAAATGATATGAATTTGGCTGCCTCAATTTCTATAGAGAACAGAAAGATAGCTTCGTATTCCCTTTGACTTTGATTGTAATTTGCTTTTGTGGGCACGTACTTATTGGTAGCTCAGGGGAAAAAAAGTCTTTCAGTTTTCACAATACATAATTATGCTTCTACCTGGCCCATAGATACCAATTGCAACAGTTGTGTGTGGAAAAATTTTCAGCCTGTGGTCAAATTTGGGGGAAAATTCTATTTAATTTCTTTCAGATAGGACCTGTAAGTTTTCACCATTTCAAGTTTTCTTGGAAAATTAGCACTGCTTTTATTTGTAAATTTCATGCTGTCTTCCTCAATGTCAATTGCTTTGTGTCAAACTAGCCAGAAATTTAAATCTTTTTCCAATGTGGTTACATGATTCACTTCTCCACGTTCATTAGACCTTTGAACCATCCAAGTGCTTCTTCATTGCTTGTATCTGAAATTGACCCCTTCTTAATTAATTAGTATTTTATTATGATCTGGACATTTTCAGTTACAATTCACTTCCCAAGTCAGAATGTTTATCTCTTTTGTTGCATATTCTGTTAGTATCTTCTCACAATTTGTCTCTTGATTCTTTAATAATGAAATTTAAAGGTGACAAAAGAAGATACCTTTCAGATGCATCCATAATTTCTCACTTGTTTCCTTGGAGTATTCCAAAGCGCTTTTCTAAATTCCAATTATGATGGCATATTCAAACTCTATCAAATATGCCACTGCCACCAAAAATGGTTTTAAAATGGTTTAAAAGGTGACAGCATGCACATCACTGCATGCGCTGCTCCTCGCAGAGGTGGATTTCCATTTTGACATTGAGTCCGAGAGAATCGAATCCGCCTTTCACAACTGCATGCAGTTTGGAGGAATTTTCCACAGACCAGCAGCTGGCTCTGTGCCTCCTGACCTCACAGTTCTCCTGCAGGCCTCACGGGCCATGTTCCTCCCTCTGCACCTTCACATCGTGACACGGGTCAGTCAGCACCGGAAACAGTGCCCCCGCCAGGACAGCGGAGCGTCCTGACTGTGCCAGAGTGACTGCTCCACAGCTGTGCACCCTCCACGAGCCAGCTGCCCTCAGCCACTCTGAGACTGCGGACGCCACCCAGCAGCAGCGAGAGCGAGAGGCCAAGCCACAGGGAGGGAGACAGAAGTCCTCGCCAATTACAATGAGAATATCTTGCTTCTACAAATTTCCCCCAAACCCATGGCCTTGGGAATTCATCGGCAGAGACCAATGCACGTTCAGGCCCCAAAGCTTAAACTGCAGCAGCGTCATGATGAATCCACTTCTGTGTGGCCCTGGGTCCCATGAGGTGCACACTCAGGGACCCGACTGGCAAATGGGTTGTGCCCCGGGCCCGATTCCAAGTCACAGTGTCAAAGCCCTTGTTGATCCACATCTGAGTCTCTTGGACCCGCTTCATCCCTTCCTTTTGCAGTCACCGCCAGGTTACCGGTTCACATCTCAACTCCGGTTCCTAAGTTGCCCTGACCACGGTCTAAAAGGAACCCCTGTTCCCTATCGTCAGCTGAGGTCAGCCTTTTTCAAGTGCCATAGCCACCACAGAGGGGACAGTCCTGGAGTTGTGCAGTGCCCAACCTGTTCAACCAGACACGGCACTCTTGCCGCTGTCTTCCCAACCTGTCCTCCCTGTTGTGGCTGGAGTGACCTTTCTGAGATAGAAACCAATCACACTACTTCCGGCTTACAAAAGGCCACTAGGCATCCACACTGCTCTCACCCTGAAGCCTAGACTTTGGAGAAATCCAGGCCCTGACCTGCTAACAAGTCTCATCTCTCACCACCCTCCCAAAGCTACTCAAAGAGGCCCCTGCAGACGCTCACCCCCTGCCTCTTCTGACAGATTCCAGCTCATCCTGCAGCCCGTCACCCCCTCCGGGGAACCTTGCCCGACTCACCCATCCTGCACACTTGGTTGACAACCCCTCTTGTTTGCTTCCGCTGGATCTGGACTTCTGACCAAACTGTCCTGTCATTTCATCTCTTTTGGCTCCAGCCATTCCCTTCCTGGTGAGGCTCTGGAAACAGGTGAATAGAACATGGGCCCTGCCCTCATGGGGCTCTGGAGGTAAAGAGAAGTCAGATTTATACACAACCAGCCACAAGGGGGACACAGCCATAGGCAGAGTGTCCACATTGCAGGGACCCCTCCAAGGAGCCCCAGAACATGCTGGGTGGAGAGAGGAGCCAGGGCAGGCGGATCTGCAGTGGGGTGTGGGGGAATAGATCCCATGCCAGCAGAGGTGGTGGGGGCCCCTCGTAGGGAGGCAGGGATGCAGGAGGCTGCAAAGGTCACCTGGGTCAGCTGGACTAGACCCAGCCCAAAGGGTGCCCCTGAAAAATGCACAGCCAAGCGGGGAGGTGGCAGGTCATATGTGCATGTCCCTGGCAGCGGAGCGTGGTCTGGAGGGGGTGGGAGTGGAGGCTGGAGGGCCAATTAGGAGGCTGTCAAAATATTGTAATTCCAAACCGATTTGTCACACGCTGAGCATAGAGGAATCTCATTAGCAAAAAGAAAGGGGACCTGAGGCTGCCCCTGAGATTGCAAAAGCCCAAGTTCAACAGAACGGCTCCTCCTACACATTTCATCAGTTTTTATGGTTTCATCTTTTCCTCCACCCTTTGTTTCTCCTAATCTCCATCCTTCTCTTGCTGTTCTTTGCTTTCTCCTCGTTCTCTCTCTTTGGCTTTTTGGATATTCTTGGCATCCATTGTTTTCTGTTTTTAATTTTTTTATTTTTCTCTGGAAAGTTAATGACTCAGCCTCCCTGAGACTGGGCAGTGAGTGAAAGTGGCTTAGTCGTGTCCGACTCTTTGTGACCCTACGGACTATAAAGTCCATGGAATTCTCCAGGCCAGAATAATAGAATACTGGAGTGGGTAGCCGTTCCCTTCTCCAGGGGTCTCCCCAACCCAGGGATTGAACCCAGGTCTCCCTCATTGCAGGCGGGTCCTTTACCAGCTGAGCCGCACGGGGGAGGCTGGGCAGACCTGGGTCTAAACCCAGGCTCTGCCATTTGCTCCGCAGTGTCAGGGGCGCCCCGGCACATCCGAGAAAGGCGAGGCGAGCTGTCCTGTCAGAGCATGTGATGAGGAGGTAGCGCTGGGAGAACATTTACAAGAACGTGCCGTGCTCGGTGGCTGTGACTATGGTTTCTAACGTTTCCTTTAAAAAGAGAAAAAGAGGCTTGTTTTCCAGTTAGTTCTTTTAAACAACCCAGGCCAAGATGAAGTGCCAAACCGGCCGGCAGAGGGGAGACTGGGGGCGGCGGTGCTTCCAGCAGACGACGGCACCCCCAGGACACGGTGACCCCAGCATCACGGGGTAAGAATGTGTGCTTTCCAAACGCCACCCCGGCTCTACTTTGCTATTGAAGGGTGACAGTTTGCTTGGACCGCAAGATCCTGCTCTCGTCCCCAGCACAGCCGCTGTGATGGTTTGAAACTCATGCAATAGGAGAGGACTGAAAACGAAAATTAAGGTCTTGTTATTTGATGGAAATGTCAGGCCCCACCCTGTGTACACCATCTTATCCCCCTCCGTCCAGCGTGGTTGAATGAAAACCGCGTCTGTGAAACTTCGACCATCTTCTTTCTGTCCTACTTGTACTGTTATCACACACCTCATAGTTCTTCTTTAAATCAGGTCTTGTTTTGTTTTCACTTGATTCTTTTGCAAGAAGTTTGTACTGTGGCCGTTGGCAGAAGGGGTTATTTCTCCTCACCATTAGAAGCTAATGTAAAGATAAATGCAATAAACCATAAGGCTGTCATTAAGCTCTAGCTGGATGCCGAGGTGTGCCAAAGGCTTTAAGCTACAGCCCGGTGCAGGCTGTTGAAGGCGGGGGAGGGGACCTGCTGGGTGTGAGAGGCAGGGAGACGGCTCCACTGCCGGGGGCTTCCTCCCCACGCCATCAGGGTACCCAGAGGAGCATTGCCAGGGGCTTTCCAGTGGCCCTGGAGTCCTCTCAGGTGGACCTTCTTCTGGTTGGGCCATGTCCCCGCGGTGGTGGGGGAGGAGACCGGGGTGGGGGCACGAGGCAGACGCCACCCTTCTCTGTTTTGTCAGTAGCCTTGTGTCCAATGCAGAGAACACTCTCACAGCCAAAAGAATGTCTGGTTCTGATCCTGTAAAAATGCGTCCTGGAGTGCTATTTGTAGCGGAGTTTGTTTCAGAAGGAGGATTTTTTTCCCTTCTTCTTTCATAGGAGACACAGGAAAGGACCAAACCAGCCACCAGACCGCCGTGCTGTGTGAGCCCCACCGCCGCTGCGTTCCCACACCCACTGCCCAGAGCCGGGGGCCCGGGAACCAGGCGGGGCGCTTGGGGCGAGCAGGTCTCAGCTCCTGCTTGCGGCTTTGTTGGGAAAAAGCTAGCTTAGAGTCTTCGGGCCGTGGCATCACTAATGAAGATGTAGCTGTCCGGCCAGGAGATGATCCATGAACGTCTACGGCAAAACGAAAACACATTCATTCAGCTGGTGGAGGGGGGCAGGGACCAAAACCAGCAGATTGGCAGAAAAGCCTTCTCAGCTTGGAACTTGCTGCCATGCTCAGCATCCCTGCTTCACAACAGTCAGAGCCCTGTGACATGGGTTCCCTTGTTCCCGTTCTCAGGGTGACGTTGAGCCTCGCGGGTGAAGGGTCTACGCCAGACACTCGCAGAGCAGAGAGGCGGGGCTGATGGCATAAATCCAATCGAGTCCTGCCTGCCTCTCCCCTCCTGGTCGCTCGTCCCTTGTCTCACCACCGCCCTGTGGCCAGCACCCAGGGCCAGCAGGCTGAGAAGAAGCAGGGAAGGCACAGGCTGTCTGCTCCCCACCTCGTGGTCATGAGAGCCGGGAATGGCCAGTGACAGGGGTGGAAGTGGTGTGTCTGGACACGCGTCAGCTTCCCCGGCTATGAAGGTCCCCCTGGAATGTGCACCCGCATGAGACCCTGGGCCCTGCAGCTCATCAGGGGGCAGTGAGTGGACAGGCCTGGCCGGGTTGTGCCGCCGTTCGGCTGGGGCCTGGGTGGTGGGGGGCTATTTTGAACCTCCCAGAGGCTCAGTTTAGTAGTCCATGGGACGCACCGCCTGTTGTGAGCCTTTGCCAGACTGTGTCTTCTCAGCAGCGCTGAGACAGGGCTCCCCTTTGTCCTGCCTCCTGAAGCCATTTCCCACCCTCCTTGCAGGGAGGCCGGTGGTGGGAAGGCCCTGCCCAGTGGTGGCTGTGGCATTCCTTCCAAGGGGCCTTGGCTGTGGGATGAGTGTCACTCCTGGTCACAGTGCCTCTTTCCTGGCCTTACTCTGGCCCAGAGAGTCTGGCACAGAAATTCCTAAACGTTCCCTTTCTGCGTAAGCTCGATATGCCCTGACTCACGCGATGTTGCCCGGGGCTGTCCTAAAGATTAAATGAGATAATAACTTCAGATTGCTTTGCACAATGACCAGCACATAGTAGGTGTTCCATCTGCAACTGGCATGAGTGAAGGAATGAGTTCATGGAAGCATGTGGTGTGAGCAGTATTCTGCACTTAAGGACTGAATGTGTTACCGTAACCGTGACCGTTATTGTAAGATAATAGCAATGCATCCTGGAGAATACCCACCGCCCATGTGCACTTGGGCAGCCCCCAGAATGAGAATAACTGTGGGGTGACCAGTGGAGCTGAGCCCTAGCTTCCAGCCTGTGTGGACCTGCATCTCGCTGTGCCCTCGAGGTGAGGCCAGTTAAAGGTGTGCCGAGGTGACATACCTCGTTTTCTGAAACACTTGCCTGAGCCTTGGCAAGGTCACACATGGATAGTGGTGAAGTCAGCATAAGAGAGCCCCCAGCCAGCATGCAGGTGATCAGAATATCACGTGACAGCAACAAGGCTTTGTGTCTGAACCTGCGAGCTTTGTTACTGCAGCCAAGCTCGTCCGTACTGGCTGATAGGAGGACAGAAATCACAAGCGAGCCATGTGCTCAACACTTAGTAAGACTCTTATCTTTTGCTGGAAGGCACCCTTTCACAGAGGACCTTCAAGGTCACCTCTGCCTCCCATATGCTGTCTTGGGAAAGCGCTTGCCTAAAATATGTCCAGGGATGGGGGCTCCCTCCCTGAAGGCGTCTGCAGCCTCAGGGACGCCCCCGTCGCTTTATATTCAACTAGAGTTCTCCTGCCTTTGACTCACTTGCTGCTCCTACTGTTGCCCTCAGAGCTCCAGGGTTGCAGACCCCTGGGGCGGCTCTGGACCTGAGAGGGACCCCTCTCTGTCTTACACAGGAGGACCCTGAGGTGCCAACTGTGAACCTGAGATGAAGCCGTCTGGGTGGTAACTCAGTGTTCATTCTACTGAAATCTTAGAGGACAAGTTCAAAACCACACCCCTCCCATTCCCCAGACGCTGGCACCACTGAAAAGTGGGGTCTGGGTGCAAGCTCTGGGCATACACACTCTCTATACCCCACTGCCATCTCTGCAGAGGTGAAAAGCACAGGCCTTACCCTCAGGGGTTCCTCAGCCTGGTTGGGGAGGTTCATGGGTGTGGAAGGCTTAGAGGGCTTCCTGGAGTTGGTGACAATCAATGTCTTCGACCTCGTCACCTGACGGATGGGCTAATGCTCCATGCTTTCAACCAAGGGTTCAACTCCCTCTAGTATTTGCACACAGTCTTCAGGACTGGCTCTTCCTGCAGGCGGTGCTCGCCTTGGCAGGAAGGTGGACTGAAACAGCAGCCTCTGGGGTGATGAACTGTTCTTGCCGCAGGTAGCAGTGATGCCTACAGACTCTAGGAAGGTGCTAAAAGCCATTGGTGGTGCACAGTAAGTGGGTGAATGTTATACTATGTGAATTGTATCTCAATAAAGGTGTTTCAGAAAGAATCTCTTCATGACATTTTATCCGCGGCTCACTTTTGGCACGCACCCACAAGGCTGAGCCCCGTTCATCCCGGGACGCCTGCCTGGGAGGGCACACAGCTGCCCCAACCCAGCTGCAGCAGGGCCTCAGGCTCCAAGCTCTTCTCTCCTGGGTCAGCAGCAGCTTGAGCATGCCTTGTCCACAGAGGAAAAGCCCTCCCCACTCCATTTCTGTCAGCAACAAGGAACACTGGGGGCAATGCTGGAGGCATTTGAACAACAGTCTGCCCGGCTTGTTACCCTCTGTGTGATCTGCAGACCAGCCTCACTGGCATCCTCAGGAATATGTCAGAAATGCAGAGCCTCAGGCCCCAGTTGGAGTCTGCACTTTAACCAGATCCCCATGGTTATATCGCATGTGAGAGTTGGAGAAGCATTAACCTAGAGCATAATTCTCATGCTTGGCTGCATCACTGATGCCCGAGTTGCACCCCCAGAGTCGGATTCCCTTGCTTGGGTGCAGCTGGGTATGAGCAGGTGCCCTGAGGATTGAGAAGCCCAGGTCCTCTGCACGTAGAAGTTTTGCTTCGTGTGGTTAATCTATCCAGAGCTGAGCCGATTCACCAAGCCTCATGGTCTCTCACCATCAGACCAGCCTCCCAGCCCCTGCCACGTCTCTCCCTGGCACACAATGCCAGCCGGCTGCCTCATTTCACTCGGTTTCATCTTCACCGAGCAATCACTGCCATCTCTGTGGTCACTGTTCAACTTGGCCCCGACCACACCGGGCCTCTCAGCGATTGTCCAAACACCGGACTTCAAACAAACAAAGAGAAAATAACATTTGCTAATCCTTTGTGATAAGCCGCCTTTATCAGCCTCCATGGCTCTCAGCTGGCATCGGCTGTTCAGATGGTCTCTTTTACATGCTGTAAATAAACATCACCTGTTTGTCCAGGATGACACGGGGGCAGCTCCTGCTACTGGTGTTATCACGGAGGAAGCACTAGGTTAGGGTGTGAGTGTTTGGACATGACCCAAGAGAGGACAATAACAGCAGCCTTGGCTGAGCCCCAGGGTGACCAGACCTCAGCCTTGGGGGCTCTGCTGAGATCCGTGGGGCTATTGCTTCCTGGAAGGTGCAGCACCCAGAAGGGGACTTTCACTTCTTCCTGCCTCAGTGGCCACCTCTCCTGTGTCTAGACACGGCGCTCACAATGACCAGGGCCTTCCGGATTCCATTCTCTGTCTGCTGCCAGTTTCCAGAGCCGCGTATCTAAATTGGGATTTCCTGGATTCCCAGAGCCTTCTGGTTGGAGGGAAGCGAAACCGAGTCCTCTCTTTTTACAGCCAAAATGCAGAGACGGAGGGCAGGGGTCACTTAACCGGAGGATGCACCAGGCAAGAACTTTCTAGACCAAGCTACCCCTTCTGCCCTTGTATCAGCAGGAACCTCCTATCCCACGATGCATGCCCGGGAGCAGAAGCTGGGCTGGATACCAGGACCCATCCACAGAATTCCTGGAACCAAGTCAGTGGCACTGATTGGCCTCACTGGGCCACATGCCATGAACCATCACTCGGGAGGAGTGAGTGACACTTTGATGGGCCAGACCCGAGTTGCTAGGACTAGGATCCAGGGTGGATCCCTCTCTCATTTAGGGTGGAGAAGGGTCCCCCACAGAACCTGCGCTCTGCTTGGAAGATGGGAATGGAAGCAGCGGAAGCACAGAGAAGCTCCCAGCAACCCACATGGTCCCCTGAGTGCCTGAGCCAAGTGTGTCCACATGCCACAAAGGGTAGAAGATGACCACAAAGCTCCCACCTGAGCCGCCAGTGGCAGCCAAGTTCATGGCCAGGGGCCTGTGTGTGGTGCTAGTGCAGGCTGGACGCCTAGGAAGCAGCTGGAGTTCCACAGCCCACGGAGGAGCCAGCCCTCTCCTGAACCTGGGACTGCCTCCTCTCCCCTTGGTCGGGACGCCCCTCACCTGTCCTGGCATCCCCACTGACAGTCCAGTTATCTGCTGCTCACTGCTCACGGCTTAGCTCGGTGGTGTGGAGCAGGAGCTGTCCAGGGTGGCCTCCATGCTTACCGCGGCAATTGCAGTCAGAGCTCAGAACTCAACTGGAGCTGCCCGACTGAAGGCTCAGCTGTGCTGGCCCCAGGGGGTCAGTGTCCACCTTTGGCCTCTCGTGTGGCCTGAGCTTCCCTCGTTGTGGTAGCTGGAACGTCTCAAGAGAGAGGAAGACTGTTGTGCCCTGGGAAATACAACCGACCACAGTTACCCATCACCTCTTCCAGGAAGGCCTCCTTATCACCCCCGATCTTGATGCACAGAAGGATTTAACTGATAGCTGTGGAGCCGGCATCTCTCAACCCTGGCTACGCAGCAGTGTCATCTGAAGCTTTCTCAAATTTCTGCACCCTGAAATTCCAACCTAACTAGCCTGTGGAGGGGGAGGGCCAGGACGTCTCTTGGAAGGTCCCCAGGTGGTTCTTCTGGCAGCTCTGTGCTAAACAAGTGAATTGACAAGTGATTCTGGCTAAACAGAACAAGAACAGCAATTTAAAAACTAAATGTCTAGAAACTAAATATTGATGGAGCAGCATAACAAGGAAGAAAAAATCAGCCCACGGGAAAAGAGCGGTAAAAGGAAACGGACATCCAGAAGAGCGGGGAGGAGGCAGCTCAGGAAAGGCCTGTAGGGGAGGTCTGCTCGCCAGGTGGGAAGAGAGGCGAAGCCCACTGTGGGGTCTCCCCTGCAAGGGGTGAGAAGTAAAGCGGGGAGACTCTCCCCAGCAGGAGGCCATCACGGGGTCCCTCTTTCTCCCATAGCAGCGTCTCGTAGGTTTCATAAACGGACGGGAAAAGATCCATGCCCAGCGAAATCTTTTCTGTCTACTAAATCAGTAAATAATTTACAAATGCTTCAGGATACTTCTCTTCCTGAATTGACCATGGAAAACTTGGGCTGCGTTTCTGTAGGTGAAATGCAGTGTGTACAGAAATGTAGCGTGAAATGCAGTGTGCACAGGTGCACGCATATGCACGGGGTTGATAAGGATGTAAAGTTAATCTCAGAGAAGTCCATGGGAACCTGCCACAGGGCTCTGCATTTAACATTGTCCTACTTACTCTTTTAGGGTTTTTTGGGGGGTGGCTGTTGTAAAAAGTACATACCGTAAAGTGTACCATTTGTGCTATTTTAAAGTGTACAGTACAATAGTGTTAAGTATATGTACCTTGTTTGGGAGCAGATATAATCACTCTTTTTTAGAAATAATTGCCTGAAAGAAAAGCCATTCTATCCAACAGCAGAATTCCCAGAGCGCTGAAGTAATTCTCGTGAGACAAGTCAGAAAGTAGTCATTCAAGACAGTAGACAGTTATGCCCACTGCCTCTCTAAACAACTTAAACCCCACGACTTAGGCCCTGCCATTTAGAAGGTACTTTCGTAAATGTTTATGAGCTAAGTGAACTTTAGCGAGCTGAAATGAAGGGCTCAAAGTGATGACATTCAACAATATGTAAAATCCTTAGCTTAGATTTACAATCCAAGTGATCTAGAATCTAAAGTCCAACTCAGTAAGAAAGAAAGGTCTGTCCCTTTAAAAATTTGAAATGTGTCAAGCATACAGTTGCGTACAGAGGATAAAGTAACTGACCATACACTTCCACCGGACTTACCAATGTTAACATTTCCCCTTCTTATTTGGATGTCACCTTTTGAAAGGAAACCCTAGAGAAGTGTTGGGACCCCGCCCTGCACCCTGCCTGGCCCTGCTGCCCCTCCTTCTTTGTCCAGGGTGGACCACTATCCTGATCTCGATGTCCATCATTCCCGTGCATGTTTTTATATTCTGGTCACGTGTGGGTTCATCCATAATCAATGTGAAGAGTTGGCTAGCGTGTTTTTACGTGAAAACGGTTTCCTATAAATGGCTTCCTACTGCATATTTTATCCTGCAGATAGCTGTGCTGACTTTGCACGGTGCTTGCAGGTTCACCCGTGGTGACACCATGGCTCTGTTCCTCTATTCCGCTGCTCGAGAGTGTGCTCTTGAATGTGTGTGTGTGTCTGTGTGTATAGTCAGTGGCTCACTCGTGTCTCGCTCTTTGTGACCTCACGGACTGTCGCCCACCAGGCTCCTCTGTCCATGGGATTTCCCAGGCAAGCATACTGGAGTGGGGTGCCATTTCCTCCTCCAGGAGATCTTCCTGACCCAGGGATCAGATCTACATCTCTTGCATCTCGTGCACGGGCAGGCGATTTCTTTACCACTCCACCACTGGGGAAGGCCATGCTATTGAATGCATCTCCCCCAATTTTGTTATCAGATCCACTGTGGATGAATTTCTGTGTTATTTCAGAGTTTTGGCTGCAACTTAGCAGCAAAGAGCTGTCCCCTGTGTAGACTGAAGTTCCTCTCGGATGTACACACAGACGTGCCTTGCTGGTGGAGGGCTGCACAGACTGGATTTCGGTAGAGACAGTGTTGTTCTCAGAGTAGCCAGTGGTGCTGCCGCTTCCCAGTCTCACAGTGTCAACACCTCCAGTTTCCTTCCTCCAAACCCATAAGTGGGAAACAAATGGCTCAATTTGGCTTTCACTGGCATTGCCCTATTACTGGTCAGTGACGTTTCCTCTATTGTGCATCACTTGCTCATAACCTCACTCCTTTATTCTCTATTATATAGTTTTACATTTCTTATTGATTCATAGGTATTCTTTATAAATATAGTTTGGATACCAATTCTTTGCCACATGTACGTGTTGCAAATATATTTCCAGAATACAGATTATCTCTTCACTTTATTTAGCTCATGATAATGTTTCCCTGCATGGTATTTAACAAGATAGTTTTTCATGATTTGTGAATTTTCCATCCTGTTTAGAAAAGTCCTTCTCTATCTTAATATCATCAAGATAGATGGCTACATTTTCTTCTAGAGGTTTTTAAACTTTGTTTTATCCTTTTGTAGGTCTTTAACTGTCTAGAAATGATTTTTGTAAATGATCTGGTGACTTATTTCAAAGGTGGGGTTGATGGAATTTGCCTTTTGCTGGATGTGGAGGTGAAAGGAGTCAAACCCAACACCTCACTCTTATCTAGAGGCTTGGAACTGACTTTTCCTGGCATGGGAAGCACTGGGAGGGGCAGGTTTGGGGACAGAGAAATGTGCAGCCTGGTTTGGACCGTCCAATCCTGGTGACCTGCACAGCCGGTGTGTAAGAAAGCCTCAGCTACCATCCGAAAGACGAGGGGATGAATGGGGCCGGTCCTGGCAGAACACGTTGGAGAAAAAGCCAATTCTCTAAGGTGGGGGTGGCCTGCAGTGGCCCGGGGACAAGCTCACCTCCAGCTTCTGCACCAGTGCCAGCTTCCCCAGGCAAGCGCCCCACGGGACCCTCTCCAGTGAGGCTTGGGAGCCAGAGGTGGCTCTGTTTGTAGGTCCATCTCCATGTGGCCCTGGAGAAACCTTTTTTTTTTTAATTTTGTTCATTTGAAGATGGTTTTCGTCAAACAAGTGATTTGGTTGATTTATTTCTCAGCAGCTGGAACTGGCAAGTTGGTGACCCGAGCGATGGGTCAGCCGGCTGGTTCTCCACCCCGGCTGCATGTTAGCATGATCGGGCTCTGTCAGCACACGCCAGTGCCCGCACCCCAACCCCGGAGGGTCCAGCCCAGGGACTCTGTGCTGAGGCCTGAGTGAGAACTTTCTGAAACCACCCAGGGGTTCTGGGATGAGAGGGCCCAGGGTCGAGACTGCCGCAGACCCCATGACCACCTTCTCCCTGTGGAAGACGCTGTTGCCACCTGCCGCCGTGGAGCTCTGGGGTGTGCACTGGGGCAGGAGTTGGGCTCGACCGTGTGGTGGCCATTTGGCCTTTTGGGTGAGGAAAGGGCCCGCTGGTCAGTTGTCCGGAGTGTCGTAGGCAAAGATTGATTGGGTGTCTTTGCATTGGGTCCAGATGTCCTGGCCTCCTCGGGTGGGGGCAGCCTCCACTGGGACGAAGACAAAGAGTGAGAGGGCGGAGCAACTGGGATGTGCAGCGAAGCTCCACAGATGCCCCCCGCCCCCGACAAACAGGAGCCCTCACAAAGGCCAGAGCAAAGGGGGACATCATGCCCTTGGAAATGTGTGCAGCCCTCAACAGCTTGCAAACACTTCTCTAGACTCTCATTTGGGTCTTTCACCCTGAGGACGGGGACAGGGAGGTCAGAATTCCTACACTCATTTTTCAAAGAAGCAGAACCAAACCTCGGTGTGAAGAGGGTCCAGCAATGCCACACGGTCAGCAAACAGCAAACGAGGCCAAGAACAAAGTTGTCTGTTAAGTATCTGGCACACAGGACATTTGACTCCATCTCCCTAAGCAACTTAGAAACCAGAGTTCCTTCCAGACTGGCCACACCCCGGGTGCGCTCTGGGCACGGCCTCCCCTCAGGCCACCTCTCCCAGAGCAGCTCAGTAGGGGGAGGACAGAAACCACACAAAGAAGAAAACCCCTTAGGCTCGCTGAGCTGATCCCGTCGCCATTTCCATCAGGAGAGGGCCTGGGGAGAAATCCCGGTCATGGCTACAGTGAAGTTTAAAATCAGAGTTTCTCATCCTTTTCACATTTGAAGTCCGACTCCTTGGGATAGCCGTTGTTCCTTGTAATATCTGTGGGTTAAGAAAGTATATATCCTAACAACAATGCCTTCTGTGAATGTGCAACGCTCCTTCTTGTTGTTGTTCAGTCACTAAGTTGTGTCCGACTCTGCAACCCCATGAACGCCAGGCTTCCTTGTCCTTCACTTTCTCCCAGAGTTTGCTCAGACTCACGTCTATCAAGTTGGTGATGCCATCCAACCATCTCATCCTCTGTCATCCCCTTCTCCTCCTGCCTTCAATCTTTCCCAACATCAGGGTCTTTTCCAATGGGTCAGCCCTTCACATCAGGTGGCCATAGTATTGGAGCTTCAGCTTCAGCAACAGTCCTTCTAATGACGATTCAGGGTTTATTTCCTTTAGGATTGACTGGTTTGATCTCCTTGCTGTCCAAGAGACTCTCAAGAGTCTTCTCCAGCACCACAGTTTGAAAGCATCAACACTCAATTTTAGAAAATAGATCATTGTGATAACACACACTTTAAAAATTACAATCCAATTCATATGGGCAGACAGTATTTTCTCTCAAGATGCTTTTGCTATTAGTAGAAAAAAAGTCTGTATTTTTTAAAAGATGCATATTTAAGTAGGGAAAGAAAAGAAAGAAATGGCATGAACTCTGGGGAACCTGGCAAAGCCTTACACTGATGAGATAGCTGGTAGGTGTGTGGGAGCTTGTTAGACTTTCACCTATTTATATATTTAAATCTTCATGATAAAACCTTTAAATAAAGAGACTACTTGGTCCAGTGTGAATTCACATTGTTGTCCCTTAGAGCAATGTTGTCCCCTCCACATTCTAATCACCTATAGCCCACAGACTGGAACCAGTGGTCTGACAAAATGTGGTCCCTCTGGAGAAGGGAATGGCAAACCACTTCAGTATTCTTGCCTTGAGAACTCCATGAACAGTGAAAGTGAAAGTCGCTCAGTCAGACTCTTTGCGACCTCTTGGACTACACAGTCCAGTGAATTCTCTAGGCCAGAATGTCTGCTTTGATCTCTCAATTTGATCTTTGATTCCTCTGCCTTTTCTAAATCCAGCTTGAACATGTGGAAGTTCTCGGTTCATGTACTGTCAAAGCCTTGCTTGGAGAATTTTGAGCATTCCTTTGCTAGCATGTGAGATGAGTGCAATTGTGTGGTAGTTTGAGCATTCTTTGGCATTGTCTTTCTTTGGGATTGGAATGAAAACTGATCTTTTCCAGTCCTGTGGCCACTGCTGAGTTTTCCAAATTTGCTGGCATATTGAGTGCAGCATTTTCACAGCATCATCTTTTAAGACTTGAAATGGTTCAGCTGGAATTCCATCACCTCCACTAGCTTTGTTCGTAGTGATGCTTTCTAAGGCCCACTTGACTTTGAACTCCAGGATGTCTGGCTCTAGGTGAGTGATCACACCATCTTGGTTATCGGAGTCATGAAGATCTTTTTTGTACAGTTCTTCTGTGTATTCTTGCCACCTCTTCTTAATATCTTCTGCTTCTGTTAGGTCCATCCCATTTCTGTCCTTTATTGAGCCCATCTTTGCATGAAATGTTCCCTTGGTATCTCGGATTTTCTTGAAGAGATCTCTAGTCTTTCCCATTCTGTTGTTTTCCTCTGTTTCTTTGCATTGATTGCTGAGGAAGGCTTTCTTGTCTCTCCTTGCTCTTCTTTGGAACTCTGTATTCAGATGGGTATATCTTTCCTTTTCTCCTTTGTCTTTCGCTTCTCTTCTTTCAGCTATTTGTAAGGCCTCCTCAGACAACCATTTTGCCTTTTTGCATTTCTTTTTCTTGGGGATGGTCTGGATCACTGCCTCCTGTACAATGTCATGAAGCTCTGTCTATAGTTCTTCAGGCACTCTGTCTATCAGATCTAATGCCTTGAAATAGATTCAACTGTATAATTCACTTCCACTGTATAATCATAAGGGGTTTGATTTAGGTCATACCTAAATGGTCTAGTGGTTTCCCCCCTTCTTTCTTCAATTTAAGTCTGAATTTGGCAATAAGGAGTTTATGATCTGAGCCACAGTCAGCTCCTGGTCTTGTTCTTGCTGATTGTATAGAGCTTCTTCATCTTTGGCTGCAAATAATGTAACTCATCTGATTTCAGTATTGACCATCTGGCAATGTCCATGTGTAGAGTCCTCTCCTGTGCTGTTGGAAGAGGGTGTTTACTATGACCAGTGCATTCTCTTGGGAAAACTCTTTTATCCTTTGCCCTGCTTCATTTTGTACTCCAAGGCCAAACTTGCCTGTTACTCCAGGTATCTCTTGACTTCCTACTTTTGCCTTCCAGTCCCCTATGATGAAAAGGACATCCTTTTTTGGTATTAGTTCTTGAAGGTCTTGTAGGTCACCATAGAAAGAACTGTTCAACTTCAGCTTTTTCGGCATTCGTGGTTGGATTACTGTGATGTTGAATGGTTTGCCTTGGAAACAAACAGAGATCATTCTGTCATTTTTGAGATTGCACCCAAGTACTGCATTTTGGACTCTTGTTGACTATGAGGACTACTCTACTTCTTCTAAGGGATTGTTGCCCACAGTAGTAGATATAATGGTCATCTGAATTAAATTCACCCATTCCAGTTCATTTTAGTTCACTGATTCCTAAAATGTTGATGTTCACTCTTGCCATCTCCCGTTTGACCACTTCCAATTTACTTTGATTCATGGACCTACATTCCAGGTTCCTAGGCAATATTGTTCTTTATAGCATCAGACTTTATTTCCATCACCAATCACATCCACAACTGGGTGTTGTTTTCGCTTTGGCTCCATCTCTTCATTCTTTCTGGATTTATCTCCCCACTCTTCTCTAGTAGCATATTGAGCACCTACGAACCTGGGGAGTTAATCTTTCAGTGTCAGATATTTTTGCCTGTTCGTACTGTTCATGGTGTTCATGTTGGATCATAGAAAAAGCAAATGAGTTCCAGAAAAAAATCTACTTCTGCTTTATTGACTATGCCAAAGCCATTGATTGTTTGGATCAAACAAACTGAAAATTTCTTAAAGAGATGGGATATCAGACCACCTTACCTGCCTCCTGAGAAATCTGTATGCAGGTCAAGAAGCAATAGTGAGAACTAGACATGGAACAACAGACTGGTTCCAAATTGGGAAAGGAGTACATCAAGGCTGTATATTGTTACCCTGCTTATTTAACTTATATGCAGAGTACATCATGTGAAATGCCAGGCTGGATGAAGCACAAGCTGGAATCAAGATTGCCAGGAGAAATATCAACAACCTCAGATACACAGGTGACACCACCCTTATGGCAGAAAGTGAAGAGCCTCTTGATGATGGTAAAAGAGGAGAGTGAAAAAACTGGCTTAAAACTCAACATTCAAAAGACTAAGATCATGGCATCAGGTCCCATCACTTCATGGCAAATAGATGGGGAAACAATGGAAACAGTGACAGACTTTATTTTGGGGAGCTTCAAAATCCCTGCAGATGGTGACTGCAGCCATGAAATTAAAAGATGCTTGCTCCTTGGAAGAAAAGCTATGACCAACCTAGATGGCATATTAAAAAGCAGAGACATTGCTTTGCAAACAAAGGTCCATCTAGTCAGAGCTATAGTTTTTCCAGTGGTCATGTATGGATGTGACAGTTGGACTATAAAGAAAGCTGAGCACTGAAGGATTGATGCTTTTGAACTGTGGTGTTGGAGAAGACTCTTGAGAGTCCCTTGGACTACAAGGAGATCCAACCAGTCCATCCTAATGGAAATCAGTCCTGAATATTCATTGGAAGGACTGATGTTGAAGCTGGAACTCCAATACTTTGGCCACCTGATGGGAAAAACTGACTCATTGAAAAAGACCCTGATGCTGGGAAAGATTGAAAGTGGGAGGAGAAGGGGATGACAGAGGATGAGATGGTTGGATGGCATCAGCAACTCGAAGGACGTGTTTGAGCCAACCCCAGGTGTAATTGGTGATGGACAGGGAAGACTGGCTTGCTGTGGTCCATGGGGTCACAAAGAGTCGGACACGACTGAGTGACTGAACTAACTGACTGACTGGCTCGGCCCAGTATGAATTCACATTGTTGTCCCTTAGGGCAATGTTATCCCCTCAGCTTTCTAACACCTGTAGCCCACAGACTGGAGCCAGTGGTTTTAGATTTACAGATGAATATGTATCATCCAGGGTTTTCTGTTCTTGTTTTTAATCTCTTGGGTCAAAATGTCACAGAGTGATGTGTGACCTCATTTACTTATAAACCCAGGTTTTTCCCATTCCGTTCTGCGCAGATACTGCTGACAGCCAATCAATAAACACTGTTCCGTTTCCTACGAGGCACAAGGCCCTGGGATGGAGTTAATGAATCCAAAGTTTGGGGCCGGCCTCCCCAGGACACTCAGTCATGTGAGAGATGAGTGCTGAATATGTCACAAGAGAGGCTTAATAAAATCAACACAGATGCCAAGTGTTGGAGTGAGAAGGGTAGGTGTTCCACAAGAGCAGAGCGGGGGCTCCTAGGGCTGGGGCAGGAAGGCTTCCTGGAGGAAGGGACATCTCGGTTGAGACCTCAAAGGTCAGTATGGGCTCCTCAAGCCAAGAGGGCCAGCCGACCGCAGGGTCTTTGTCCAAATTCCAGAATCCCAGGCCGCAGCTCACATAATCAGATTCTGGCCAGAGCCGCAGGTTTCTCTCTGCCTGCCGCCTTCCACCTTCCTTGTCAGCAGCTGGCCCTTAACAAGTGACTAATCTTCAGTGCGTTTGATATGGAATGGGCAGCAAAAATAATCACCTGCCAAGGATTCCATCTTCATGAAGGACACGGCAGCGATCAGGTTTCAGGATGCGTGGGCGCGTGAGCCCTGGGGAGCTCACCCTTCAGACAGGACATTGATCTTCCCCCCTGTCACCCCGGATGGCCCGTGTTGAGCCACAGCTCATATTTCCTGGACCTTCAGGGGAAGATGAGTGCAAGGAGGCCAACAATGGCTCAGAGATACGGGGGCCCTGCCCACTGTGAGGTGTGCAGGAAGCCGCCAAACGGTTGCTATTCCTGAGTATTCCTCAGGTGCCAGGCACCACACTCAGCATGCTCACTGAGCCAGCTGACTTCCTCTTCAGATCCTTGGATTTGGAGATTTCTCATGTTCGAGCCTGAACTCTGGATCCCCTGCCCACCTGACCCCCTCCCAGTCCATCAGCAAATCCACCTTAAACACCCATCCATCCGCCACCTGGGCTGGTGCCTGCTGACCCAGAGGCTAGAATGGGTGGCGTTCACTCATTCTGACAGACTGCCTCCAGGGCCCTAGAGCTGGCCAGCTTCCCGACCACTCCAAGACCCAGTTCTGGGACTCTCCTGTTCAATCCTTGCTGCTACTGCTAAGTCACTTCAGTCGTGTCCGACTCTGTGCAACCCCATAGACGGCAGCCCACCAGGCTCCTCCATCCCTGGGATTCTCCAGGCAAGAACACTGGAGTGGGTTGCCATTTCCTTCTCCAATGCATGAAAGTGAAAAGTGAAAGTGAAGTCACTCAGTCATGTCCGACCCTCAGCGACCCCATGGACTGCAGCCTTCCAGGCTCCTCTGTCCACGGGATTTTCCAGGCAAGAGTACTGGAGTACTGGAGTACTGTGACATGCCATTGCCTTCTCCATGTCTAATCCCAGGATTCCTTTTTTTCTTGAGTTAGAAATGTTCTCACGGCAGTGACAAATCCCCAAGTGATGGAGCTTTGTTTTCTTCCTTCCTGGTAGTATAACACTAGTTAACAAGATTGTTTGAGTGGCCCCAGATACAACAAAATCCTTTCCCTCTTGATATGTCCAGATGAGCAGGGACAGCAATGCTTGGCATTCCCTTGGTGTGATTTTTCATCTCCTTCTATCTTCTTGCCTTCACTCATGGAGACAGGGAGAGGGAGATGGATGGGAATGATTCATTCTCCAGCTTAGCCTGGCTCCAGCCTCAATGGCAAATACGTGGATTTTGTCCAAAACTAGATGAACACGATGGCCTCATATTTGGGAGGAAGCCAGCAACGCCCTTGGAACAGGGCTATTCTGTCACTGTCACGGGCTCCCAGGGAAATGACTGTCGTTTTTATTTTGCTGGGGGATGGTCACTAACCATGAAGGGTAGGGGGCCATGTGAAGGTCATTTCTGGTGCTGTTTTGCTTTTGCAGTGCTAAATTAGTAATGGAAGAGCCTGACCAAAGAGTTTTTCCTCCCAGCATTTAATGAAAGGCACAGGTGTGGCTGAGGGGCACTCAGCCATGTATGGCTTAGGGCAGCGGGAGAGTGGGTTCCAAGAGTTCCTATCTACACGGAATCAGTCCTGTTCTGATTTAAGACGAGCTGGTTGCCAAGTAGAAAATACAAGGAACTCTTTTCTTTCCCAATCTGGATGCTTTTTTTGGGCTGTGTGTGTGTGTTGTTTTTTTAACGAAGGTCAAGCTGAACACTGGCTCCAAAACCTTTAGCCAGATCTAAGGAAAAGTGTTGAACTTGAAAAAAGAAAAAGTGGGCATGGCTTAGGCATCCCTTCACTCCAGGTAGGATGGCTGAAGTGTTATTTCCAAGGATGGAAGCAGATGAAGGCAGGGAGCTGGTGTGGCAACAGGGTTTCAGAAATCACCACCATCATCCCTGACACCACTATCACCATCTTCATCATCGCTGTCACCAATTTTCTCACCACCACCACCATCATCATCATCACCATCATTATCACCACCACCATCATCTCCACCACCTTCATCATTACCACCACCATCATCACCACACAATCATCACCACTGTCATCATCACCACCGTCATCATCACCATCACCATCATCACCACCACCATCATCACCACCACCGTCATCACCACCACCATCATCACCACCACCGTCATCACCACCGTCATCATCACCATCATCATCACCATCATCATCACCACCACCATCATCTCCACTACCATCATCACCACCACCGTCATCACCACCGTCATCACCACCGTCATCATCACCATCATCATCACCATCATCATCACCACCACCATCATCTCCACTACCATCATCACCACCACCGTCATCACCACCATCATCATCACCATCATCATCACCATCATCATCATCACCACCACCATCATCACCACCATCATCATCACCACCACCA